>NC_142029.1:11885384-12202500 GCF_982192425.1 Myodes glareolus
ATTATCAAAGTGCATAAGATTAAATTGTAGTTGTCCTAGGACAATAAGTGTTTTTATATATTTTATGAATATATATCCAATGAACAATGGGTCTTAATTTGACTTTTTATATTTTTAACTTAAAATTTATTTAAAATACAATTGCAACACTTTCGCCATTCCCTTTTTCTTGTCCAACTCCTCTTCAGATCGATAGTCTCTTTTTCTTTGGTTATTATTGCCACGCACATATATACATGTGCGTGCACATTCACACACATTTACACACATAAATATATACATACAACTTGCTGCTGAGTCCTAGTGTGGCTTGTATGTACACGATGTTAGGACTGACTATTTTGTATTGGTTAACCAGTCAAGGAATTCATCACTGGGAGACACTAATTCTTCCCCTCTCAGTAGTCAGGACTTGTCTATTGCTCTCTGTCTAGGACCCCATGAGATTCTCTCGTTCTGCATAAATGTGTCTATTGACAGTTTAGATCATTGTTTGAAGCTTGTTTAGAAAGCCATACTATTAAATTATCCTGAGTGTTGCTTTCCTGCCCTCTTTAGGAGATACAATCTCACCACAGAGTTGCTGGTCCTCTGGCTTTTACAGTCTTTCTGGTCCTTCTTCCGAGATGTTCCCTAAACATTAAGTAGAGGAGTTGTGTTGTTGATGTGCCTATCGTGGTTGGGTTCCTGATGACCAGTTACGGTTTTTCTGTAATGGTCTTTGCTCTAAAGAGAAGCATCTTTGATGAGGGTTGAGAGTTTCACTTACCTGTGAGTGTAAGTATAAGTTTTAGAATACAGTTAGGAATTATGGTGCTCTACTTAATTGGTAGTAGTAGGATCTCTTCTAAGATCTATGACCACACTAACCCTGGAGAGTTGGCTGGGTTTCTAGCACCAGGCATTATTTCTCTCCTACAGATGGGTTTTATGCTCAAGTAGGCAGTTGTTGGTTGTCACTAAGACACAAGCACCACTATTGCTTTTTAAGGGCTATTTTGCCATGCTGGTCACTGCTGCAGTTCATACACATCAGAGATGAATAGGACTATGGATTGCTCATCTCTCTTGGCAGCTTACATAGTACTTTCTGGTACTGGTACTTTCAGGCAAACTGCAGGGAGGAGGCTTTCAGGTTAGATCCAGCCTGAATCCTCTGAGTACTGTGTCTGAAGTGTAGAGTCTTCATCAATGGGATCTTACAGCCTCTGTGTGGCAGCAAAGGGTGACAGCAATAGCCTGTACTATTCGGGTTTTGTTTGCACCACCCTGACCAATACCTGCAACAGAGGTTTCTCACACCTGGTACTGAGATTTTTTTCAACTTAATTTATAAAGGAATAAATAGACTTAATACTTTAAAAATATAAGAATGCAAAGAAAAAATACTGAGAGTCAAGGAGGAAACTTTTCAAATTTAGGGTAAAAAAAATCCTCCTTTGCCAGAAAATGGTTGTTTTAATTTAGTTACTCACATAACCATTTACAGTTAACAGTTCAGTAATGTATCTACCTATTTCTGGGCATACAGAGGTATCTAAACACAAAAAGAGGTGATATATTTAAACTCTTAACTGTAACTTTAAAATCTAATTATGTGCATATTAACTATAATAATAACACATACCCTATTAAATAGCCTCTATACAGTATAATAACTTTTTAAGCAAACATAGATGCAATGTGTTAGCCAAGTTTTCACTTTTCTGGGATCAAATGCATTTCACGATCCAACTTCAAGGAGGAAGTATTTATTTTGGCCCATACTTTGCAGGTACAGTCATTATGGTGGGGAAGCCATCATATGGGGAGCATGAAGCTGCTGCCCACATTGCATCGATGTCCACAAAGCAGAGACTGATGAATGCTGGCTCTCTGCTTACGTACTTCTTTACACCATTCAAGACTCTAGGTTACACGTTGGTGCTGCCCATCTTTCAGGTCACTCTGTCTCCCTCTACTAATCCAGCTGGAGCTCTTTGATGGGACCTAGACAAATGGCTCAGCAGTTAAGAACACTCGTTCTTGCAGAGGACCTGGATTGACTCCCAGCTCTACATGGTGGTACAAAACCATTCCTTGGGCACACACGTGGTTCACATACATACATACAACGAAACACTCATACATATAAACTAAGTAAATCTAACTTTTTAAAAAGAAACTCTTCCAAACCTGTTTAGAGGTTTGGTTTATCTCTTGGGTGGGTATAGATCCTATCAAATTGACAATCCATATTAGCCATCACACAAACTCAGGGTCTTAGATAAATTTTTATATTTGTCTATGGTCATTCAACTGTTATAGCTAACTGTCATGATCACCCTCTTCAATTACATTAGACTTTTCTATAGACAGGGAAAAGCAATGAGCAGAAATCTAATGACAGTTTCACAGTCATGCCAAGGGACTACCAGGAGGCAGTGATCATATAAGTGTCCTTCAAATATTTTACATCGTCTTATAATTCATAGCAATTTGAAAAATAGCATTAAGTAAATATTATATTTAGTGGCTATTGCTTTGTCTGCTTTGAATTTAGAAACCATAGAAGTCCTCAAAGAATATTTTTTTAATTCATTCATCTGTCTAATGTTCCCAAGTTAAAGTTTGGGAGTTTGTGATATCAGTTTATATATCAATTCCTTCTGATATGTAGCACTGTAAGGTTTCATGAAAGTAAGCCACTTAGGACGATGTACTTGGCAAGTGGACCAAAGCCTGGAGGCTCTTCATCCTTGTCTGGCCTCTCAACAGAATGCTCATCCTTGAGCTTCCTAGGACGCTGCTCTTCTGAGCCTCACGCAACTCCGACCTGACAACATACAACGTATTTTTACATAGATTTTCGTGACTCCTTCACTCTGCTTCCCTCTTTTTGTAGAGCCATCCCCAGAATGCCATCTGCCCTATAAGCCTCAAATGCTGCTTTTTAATCTTCTGGCTACCCTCTCTCTTCAGCCTCTGCCTCCATACATATACACTCCATATGGTAGCCTGCTATATTACCATCAGACATTTAAATGTTTTCCAATCCCTTGAGTCTATTATTAAATCATGAAAGAAAATTCATCTTCAAATGTTTTATTTCCTTTTGGATTCTTTCCTAGGAGAGAATTTCAGAACCCGGGTTCCTAAGTATACAAGAAGAATTCCTTCTCAATGGCTCTTGAAATGATATCATCTCTATGAACTAGGGGAAATCTTTGTTATTTCTGAGCCATAAAAGTCAGGTCTTCTAATTCAGAGAAAGACTATTCAAAAATGTCATCAGAAAATCTTTGTGGTTGGGATTTTTGTTTGCTCTCAATCATATCTCTTTTTTTGAGACAAAGTTTCTCTATGTAGCCTTGACTGTCCTGGAGCTAACTGTATAAACCAGACTGGCCTCAAACTCACAGAGATCTGCCTGCCTCTGCCTTTCTGAGGGCTGGGAGTAAAAGTGTGTGTCTCCATCACTGCACATACCTTGAATTTTTCAAGACACTCAGCCCCTAGAGCTGTGGTGATCAGTTTTAATTGTCAAATTGACACAACCTAGAATCACCTGTGAAGAGAGTCATTACCTAAATCAGGTGAGTTTGCGGTCATGTCGGTGCAGGGTTGTCTTCACTGATGTGAAAAGATTCAGCCTGAACACGAGTGGTATCATTTCTGTGTTTGGGGCCCTGGACTCTGTAAGAGTAGAGGAAGGAAGCTAAGTGAAAGCAAGTGTTAATGCATGCATGCATTTGTATCTGCTCCTGATTGTGGAAGATATTGTGTGACAAGCTGATTGGAGGTCTCACCCTGACTCCGCTGTGATGATGAAAATAATGTGGAACTGTAAGCTGAAATAAGCCCCTTTCCCAGGCTGCTGTTTGTCTGGGTCTTACCTCACAGCAGCATAAATGAAATCATATCAAGAGCCAAAGATGCTCTCAAGCTCATTATATTTGTTGTTGAAGGATTAGAAAATCTTGTATAAGTTCATGTAGCAACCTTGCTTTCAGTTAGACACCCAAAAAGTCTGATATTTTGGAAAAGATATAAAATCCTGCACTCTCTTTGCCTGGTTTAAAGGATGCACATCAGTCTAGGAAGAGTCTCCCTTAGCTTGGCCACCACATTTTCAGTCTTCTGGCTTTCCTGTGTGATAGGGTGGCTGCTCTCACCCTTACAGATACACACCACACAAGGCCTTCCCAACTGCTCTGTAGCATGGCGACCTTGGATCTCCCATAGTACCTCGTTAGGTTTTCAGTTCTTTCCATGTCTCCCTCAATACACACTGACTGCCGTGTTCCCAGATCCCTTGATTTTGAGGTGGTGGTTTTTCAATGTAAAGGAAGTGACCAGCTTCAAAGGACTAGAACCTAGATCTCTAACTCAAAACGAATGCTGTAGGTAACACAAAATTGTATTAAAAATCAATGTAGAATCTATATATTACTGTAGATTTTGAAGTACTGTAAAATCAAGAAGACTTGATGTTTTCTGAATTTTTTTGTTGTTTTTTTTTTAATCTGTTTTAATTGTGACAGTCTCTTTGTTCCTGATCACAGGATCACACAGATGGAGCATTTGTAAAGAGAAGATTTGGTTTTTGTTTTGTTGCTGTTGGGTGGTTTTTTAATTCTCTCATACAATACATTCTGACCACATTTTCTCCCCCCTCCACTCCTCCCAGTTACCCCTAACTTCCGCTCTTTCTCAGATCCATCCCTCCTCAATTTCCATTCAGAAAAGAGCAGGCCTCCAAGGTAGTGAGCCAAACACAGCATAACAAGATACAATAAGACTAGGCACAAACCCTCATACCACAAGAGCTTTATGTTGACATCTTATGATCCTTCTTCAAGGTTGAAGGGAACTATAGCCTTCTTGTTAACAGAGTCCTAAGGTAGCACAGAGTACTAGATGGTGAGAGGTGGGGAGCATCCAGCAGACTTGGATGAAACCCTGTTACAGGGATCTCACTCTTGAGAGAATCCACTTACTCTTCAATACACAATTCATTCATGAGACTAGACTCTACTCTAACTCTTAAAGCCTCACCTGATCTTATCTGTTACCATTTCACAATGGCAATGTGGTTTCCTTGTCCATCTCAAGAGAATAAATTATCCTTATAATAGATTCACTAGAAGAAGGTGATCTTTGTTTTTTTCCTGTTTTTGTTTCCTTTTCCTTTCTACTTGAGGGGCAGTCACTTGTAGGGTCTAGAACAGCTTCTAAAGTTCACGGTGTATGACTTGATCTTTGGAGTTTTCAGAAAGGATGAGAAATGAACCTTACAACCTGTTGGGGCATCATGAGTCAGAACAGAGTCACAAATTGAAATAGCATGGAAGAGTTCCAGCCCCCAACTAGTGAATCTACAGTCACAAAAAAAGAAAAGAAAAGAAACCCACTTTTTTCCAGTGAAATAAATGGAATAGACACAGGAGGCAAAACGGCAATTTGATGGTGTGAAGGTTGAATGTAAATGTGTAAGAAGGATGTTAATTCAGAGAACTTGCCCAAGTACACAGTGCATCTCTCCCTGCTGAGCCTGAAGGTAGTCTGTGACCAGTGACACAGTACTATGATGCTTATACCATAGGTGACCTTGTGACTTCCTGTGAAAATATCCCGAAAAATGTCAGTGGGTTGTTCTCTGAAAGACCCTGCTTGCTAAACTACTTAAGCTTCTATAACAAATCATTGATTGATTTTTCTGATAAAAGAATATTATTTTTAATGAACCTCACTGTCAAATAAACTTTGGATGCAAAAGGCTGACCATTAAAATGTGGCTAAAAGCATTGCCATGAAGTCTGAAAATGTACACATGGATTGTGAAAGGAATTGGTATATGAGAGACAATGAGAACTAATGAATTCAGTCTGTGAGACTATTAAGCAATTGAGAACAGGATTCTTGGTTTGTTGGGATCAGACTGTAGGGATGAAGAGTAATTCAACATAGAGCCAGGTTTGTATTTTTTTTTTGCTATCTTCATTTTCATATCTGGCATGTTTGTTTTCTAGAATGTAAAGTATTTTCCCTTTTGGAAGATTCATAGACAATTGTGATGCCTTTGAGAACCCATTGACCAATAATATAAAACGGTGAGGATTGATCCTTCTGTCCTTCATTGCTTTTATGCACTATTCCCTACATTTGGTTGTTGAAGACACCTACAAGAATTCAAAACACTGAAAATCTCCCTTAAAGATAAAGGTCCAGGATAGCAGCGATCTTCAGTACAGTGGACCAGCCGTGATCTTTTGTAATGTCAAGATTCATGTCATCTTCCAATGTACTGATTTCTCAATTCTTTGACCTTTGTTCCTCAAAAGAACTTAACCTCCATCCTAAATACGAGAGCCACAATCTAGTCCTTCACCATCTTGAGTGGAAGGTTCTGTACTTCTAGGTGATTTAATTAAATACCCAATGACAAGCATCCTTCAGCCCCAGTGGCTGGTAAGGCAGTCATGTCTTATGTTAACATTTCTCCATTTTCCCTGTCTCTTATCTTTCATATTTTCAAATACTTCTTACACAGCATGCTTTCCCTAGCCAATTTTCTGTCTTCAATGAGCTTTTCCTTATTTCTTTAAAATCCCAATATACTAAACAGAAAAGTCAGTGACTCTGGTAAAATATAAAATTTCACTAACCCCATGCGTCCTCAACTGTTACTATTTTAAAGCCACACCACTAATCTCATGTGGATCTGTGAAGCTATCTTACATTTAGGATCTGTATTTCTCTTCTAAGTTGTCTTCTATGTTTCTTTTCCATCCTTGCCTTCTAGACTATGATAGTCCTACCTTATTAACAAGCATAGAAAATTAGAAGAGAATTTTTGCCAACCGCCATACCCATATTTTGTATGACACTAATCCTGGGAGACCTAAACAAATGTCAACTCACCACAAATAGGGAAGTGATAACAGACCAAGGCAGGGATACGACCTAGATTCAACTTTGTCAACCAATGAGTTTACTGAGGTAGTGTCCAGGAACATGGAGACACAAGGTCAACCATATCACTGAAAGCTTTCCCAGGCACGGGTGGTTTATGAAAACTGAAAGTCTAAAGCTCTCTGTTCAATTCTCATGCTATATGACAACTCAGAGAGTCTTCTCATCAGCAGTCTTTGGAGAGAGGGAGGAGCCTTGCATATCCAATAAGTTTCAGGACTTTCTTGAGATTTGTGAGGTGTTTACTTCCTAAGTCTTACTAAGCTTCTCTTTAGAAGTTACTGATTCATAATGTTTCAACTCAGAGGGCAGTTGCTACCCAATACCATAACATCCTGTCTTTTCCTTCCCCCAACCTCTCTAGAAGATGGCCAGAGTAGTTTTCTCTTCTCCCTCTCACAGTAGAGACGTTTCCTTTCCCTGAGCTTTAGTACAGTCAACATGCAGACATGCTGGTCTTTTCTCATGTTAACAGATTTTATTATCTCTTGACCCTAATTATAATTATTGCTCCTGCTCCTTGAAATACAACAAAATGTGTTGTCTCTTATGCTAAAGACCTCTTAAATCTTCCCAATTCAATCTTCACTCCTCACCATTCCCATGAAATTGACATCTAAAGATCCATTTTTAACTTCCATGTTGATAAAATTTGGGCTTAATTCTCAGTCTATACAGCAAAAAGTATACTAACTAACCATCTGCCCCAGTTAGCCTGGGCTAGGAAGTGATATATTCAGTGTTCTACCATCATCATCAATCATGCAAATATTTGTGAGGATTATGCATATGTTTAGACAACAAATGAATCTCCTTCCTGTCAGGAGAACTTTACAAAGTCAATCTTTTTGCTTCCTTACAAACATCTCAGACTTTGCCTCCTGACGGCTGTTCATTTCCTAAATCAACAACTACTTCTTCATAGTTCTTTCATCTTGTTTAAGCTCTTCCTGGGGGGATAGGACTAACTGTAAAGGGCTAGGCTTGCCTGGAACTCACGGCCCTCTACTGTAACCAACCAAGTGTTGAGAGTACAGATATGTAGTACCCCAACTGGTAAGATGTAAATGGGTATATCATCTTGTGGATGTTATGAGTTTTAAATAACCCTGGTTGGCTATGGTGTGCAGTTCTCGGTGTATATTATCATCAATCTACAAACATTTTGGTAGGTTTTATGCTATTTGATCTGTTTATTCTCTTGTAATGTTTTCATCTAGTTTTAGAATTAAGGTATCGTAGACTTAGGGAATGGAACTCTCCTCTTTTTCTATTTCTGAACATTTATAATTTAGGAAATTACATATTTTCTTTGTAAGACTCCACCAATGAACGTGCCTGGACCTGTTGCTCTAAATTTTGAAAGGTTATATTCTGTTCAGCTTATTTGTATTTTCTTCTGTGACTTTTTAAAAATTCAGTATGTGAAGGATGCTTGCAGAGGCTGGTAGAGAGCGTCAGATTCCCTGGATAAGGAGTTAGATGTGGCTATGAACCACCCAACATGGTTCTGGCAAAAGAACTCAAGTCCTCTACAGGAGTAGTAAGTGCTCTTAACAGCGGAGCCATCTCCCTGACCCCTTTGATTTTTAGTTAGTTTGTTTGTTTTACTTATTCTTGCTTTCAATGTTTAGTAATCTCTACTCTCAGTTTTTTATTATTATTTTTCTATATCTAGTTTGCTTGAGAAGAATCTTAGTGATTTGCTTCTTGGAATTTTTTTTTAATTGTTCTTATTTTCTAAGGCATTCATCTATTACCCCCAAATTCTTACTGAATATTGTGTTGACTGCTTCCTAGTAATTGATTTTAATTATATATGTATATAAATATATACATGATATATATATGACTAAATTGTTTGTCCAGAGATTTTTTAATTGACCAATTCCTTATTTATAAATATGTAATCCATTTCTCTAAGAGTCTCTTGTTTGTTTCTCAGCTTGTTACTGATGTGTCCTTAATTGTATTGCAATTGCCAGTCTATTTTCTATGATTTCCATTATTCAAAATTTGTTAGGACGTGTTCTGGGGCTCACGCGGTTGTATGTAAGGAGAGTATGTATCGACTCTATTGAATGAGCCATGTTCCATCACCTAGATCCTGTTGATTGATGGGGCTGTTTTGTCGGAGTATGTCCCTGTTGATTTTCCAGTGGCTGAATCTGTCAGTTACTGAAATTAGGCTTGGGATTCTCTAGCGATGATACTATATTTATTTATTTAGCCTTTAATTTCTTCCCATCAGTGTCTGCCTCACATATTTACAGGCTTTCTATTGGTAAGCACATGTATATTAACTATTGGTATAATGTAGTTCAACCATTCTTTCCCTTACATAATGTCTCTCTTTGTCCCTAAAATAGTTCCTTGCTATGACATTTGTTTGATGGCTAAATTTCTTTTTTTTTAAGCATACATTTCTATTTTAGTTATGTATATGTATATATGTGGGGGGGGTATGTGCACATGAGAGCAGATTCTCACCAAGGTCAATAGAAAGAAGGCATCAGAGTCCCTGGAACAGGCTGTGGAAGTATCCTAAAGTGGGTGCTGGGCACTGAACATGGGTCCTCTACAAGACCAGTGTGTGCTCCTCACCACTGAGCCAATTTTCTAACCCCTTGATGGTTAACTTCCTGTGTCACCTTAATTGGGCTACCCGAGATATATGGTCAAGCATCATACATGTGCACTTTATAATATTTAAAGTGTATTTCTTAAAGACAGCATGTAAGTCTTTTTAAATTTTATTTTTGCAATTTGCAGTTTATGACAGCATGCATCTCTTCCCTTTCCTCCCTCCAAATCCAAACCCTTCCAAATACCCCTACCTGCTCTCCTTCATATCCATAGTCTCTCTTCTCAGTAATTTCTATTGCATCTGTGTATGTACATATACATATATACTTCTAAATATTATTGTATTAAAACTATTTTGAGAACTTTCTGTATGCAATTGGTATATTTAAGCAATGTTTAAAGTAGATTTTTCTAAAATACAACTAATATTTATCATACTTATTAATCTTCAAGTAATCACCCTTATTTATCTGTTCTCGCTTCTTTTCCTCCATCCTCTGATTTTAATTGAGTATGTTCTATGATTCTACTTTTATCTTTCCCTTTAACTTGTCTGTTCCTTATCTTTTAGGTTTCTGAACATTGGCTTGCGGTTCACAATTGTACCCAGCCCCCATCACCTTTGACACCCTATAGGACATTCGAGAACTTAAACACAAACATCCCCAGTTCCACCGTCCATGTGACTCATGTCACACACTCACTGTGACTACTTTTGAACACACCTATCTATTAAAACAATTTAAATAATAACAATAAGGATATAGGGTCTGGGGCTGGAAGGATGGTTCTGTAGTTATTATCAGTGGCTGCTCTGGCAGATTACCTGAATTTGGTTCCCAGCATCCTCTGGTGGCGTACAACATCATAGCTCTAGTTCGCTGAGAGCTAATGCTCTCACTGGCCTCTGCGGGTGCCAGGCTTGCACATGGTACACAGACATGGATGCAAACAGAACATTCTTACACATAGAATACCATGGAAATTTTTAAATAGTTTTTATTTTGCTGCTATTTATTCGTTTGAACTTGTGTGGGCCCCATTGGAACTCTTTTAATCCTTCCTGAAGGAATGGCCTAACATTATCTATCCACTTTAGGTCTTAAAGCTTTCACCTTCTCAACAAGTCACACAAAAGGACAGGTGACCATCAGAAGAACACTTAGATACAGCAAGCAGACTGGTTTATACAAGTGTATGGCTTCTTGGTCATCTAGGCGGGGCTAACGGGGCACCATCGCCTAGTTAACAGAAATCATAATTTCCTCCAACGTCTCTGTTTTTAGATACTTTGTTTTCCATCAGTTTCCATGGAGACTTCTTTTCTGAGAAGAACTGAGCCTGGTAGTGGATGTCTGTAATCCCCATACTTGGTTAGGTGAGGCAGGAGCACTGTGTTGGAGGCCAATCTGAGCCTACTCTCCCCACATCCTCCCTGTGGTCTCTTAACTTTTCCTTTACAAGTGTTATTTTAGATAGGCCTCTATTCTGCCTCCTAAAAGAGACAGGAAAACTAGACCATGTGAAACTGGGTATGTCCTTTCTGCTGCCTGGAAGTCTACACTGGCCCGGAGTTGGTGAACTCCCAGCAGGTTGGTCTCTGATCAAAGGAAGTGTCACAGGTATAGTGTCTCACTAATCTCAGCTCTATGTGTCCCTTCATGGGTCTTGGAAACCACAGAAGATCACAACTAGGTGGTTTATACCGTGAGTCTGAAGAACAAAGAACAGTGACACATCTCTGTAAAAAATGGGCCAAGAAGGATGTAGAAGCAGTGTGAGAGACTCCGGGAAGAGATTGACAGTCAAACTGAGGGCTGAGAAAAGCAGCGTCGACAGCAGGGATCTGGACTGTGTCAACTCATAAAAGATGAAGACAAAAACAACCCCCACAAAGCCATGAGCCCTGAAAGTGAGCTGAAGAATACAGCACAAATAAAGCTGTTGACACACAGAGCAAAGGAAGGAGAGCTGGGATTTGATAACCCATTTAAACCTGACAAGAACACAGAAGCCCCCATCCAGGAAGGTCCTGGAGGATGTAAACCTGGGAAATACTTCAGTTTTTATTTTCAGCATTTCCTAAAATTGCCTTTAAGGCCACTCTGTGAAACCTGATACCTGTCAGTCTATTTGTGTTGGAGGCATTGTTTCTGAATGAGTGGCGCTTCTGCCTGGTCACTCAGGAGCTGTGATGCCTCAGACGGTCATTTGGTGCTAAATGGACTTTGTTGATCCATCTAGCAAGGAACTCAACATATGCGTATATACTACCTACTCTCTGGACTTGGGTTGGCACTGTAGACTCAGATGGAGCAAGAAGTTCAAAGTCTCACAGCAGTCAGTGGTTAATGAGCAAAAGACAAAATAAATGGGAATTCATTGAGAGGCTAAAAATTGAATCTGATAGTTCATCATCAAAATAAAATCTGAGTCAACCGAGTTCCATTTGGAGACAAAGAAGGCTCATGGGTTCCTGCAGACAGCCTGCTAAGTCCATTACACCCCCCCTCCAAACTCTAGTCTAGTTACACCCCTACCCAAACTAGACATTTAAAGTTAAAAATATCAACATCCAAGCTTGACTAGTGTCCTACAGATCTGAGGTCATGAAGCTGATACTCTTTAAAATAAACAGGATGTAAAATTCCGAGATGAACCCATACATGGCCTATAAGTAGCAGGGGGAAAGATTAGATCGACACGATGTGGAAAACTGTGCCCCCATTATCCCTCGGTGTTGAAGGGAGGCTGGGCCTGAACTGGGGTTGTAAGAACTGGTTTTGACACTCAATCAGTGTGCCCACCATTCTGGGCTGGTGGCTGATGTCTGTTTTTTCCCAAGTTGGGAAATAAACTGCCCTGATTCCCTGCCTCTGAGTCTCCAGGGTTCTTAATATGATGGGAAGACGGCTCTTAAATTGAATGTGGTGCTTGATCTTAATCATCACCTTGACTGGTTTTACAATCACCTTGGTACCGAGTCTTTGGGTATGATCATGAGGTATTTCCAGAAAAGTTTAAATAAGGAAGAAAAAACCACTAAGTGTGGACAGCAGGACACCATAGGCTGGGAACCCCAGATCAGAATCCATCCCTCTCAATGGTTTGGATGCTGGTGCAGTGTGACCAGCTGCCACTTGCTTCTGCAGCTGGGGCTTTTCTACCGCGGTGGACTATATCCTGAGATGGAACTGCAAGCCAAAGCCAACCCTCCCTTCCTTAAGTTCTTTAGTGGCGTGTTTTGTCCCAGCAATGAGAAAAGGAACTAACACATCAAGGCAACTAGTGGTGAAGTGTTGAGGAAATTAAACCACCAGAGACTTCCTACTTTTCAGTTGTGGCAAAAGAGAAACAGAAAAGTCCGACATGAGTGAGTCAGTTGGATAAGCAGGTTAAATGCTTTGGAGCAGAGAGGACGGAAAAGGCAGAGTTCCTGAGGTAGAAGCATGCATGACGATGACGCTGCACAGAGAACAGAGACAATGGAGGACAATAGGAATGAGACCGTACAAAAATCGTTGCAAAAGCGAAGGCTGCAATATTGAGACCATGTGTGACAATAAGCCTTCAGCAGGGAAAGAGAAGAAATCCTCCACGCTTCAGACAAAGAGTGTCTTGGGGGGCAGCTATCAAGGAGGTTTGAGTTGTAGTTCAGAGTAGATGTAAGTGGTGACTCTGCAGAGGGCAACTCAGAGAAGGTCACACTTTGTTGTGAATGCTACTTCAGGGAACCCAGGTGTGATCGTGGAGGAGGAACCCTCTGCTTTCCCGCGCTTTGAGGAGAAATCACAGCTAAGAACTGGCATGGGCCATTAACATGGGGCCTTATCATCTCGAGGCTTCAGTAGAGTCTATGAGCCCTCCATCTCTGTCCTCTAACCCCTGCCAAAGTTTCTCCAGAGAAGAAGCTACTCCTCAGCTCCGAAAAGACTTTATTCCATTCTTGGAACTGCCTTAGCAGTTCATTTTTCCTTTTTAATCTTTTATTAAGTTGGAATTCAAATATCTGAAATATTTATTCAGTAGTCATTATTCAGTCATAGGAGATCACATAGGAAGTCCACCTGTGAGGCATTAAGCAGCCCAGAGACAACCAGTGTTGCTGAGAGAGAGCATCTCTGATACACATTAGACTTGGCGCTCAGAGGTTTCAGTTGACACTTGTCCTTCCAAGCCCCTCTCCCCTCCACATCCCTCCCCTCCACATCCCTGGGTTGTTAGTGGAAGCCTGGCAAAGCGTGCATATCTGAATGAGGCAACCACAGACTTTATTAATCATCCTTAGTTGAAAGCAAAACAGATACATGAGTATTTAGTTCAAGGCTTCACAACACTACAACATTCTCCCTGACAAGAGGTAACAGACAGTGCAAGAGTCATGAACAGTACTCTTAGAAATACAACAAGATCTTTCTTAACTCGAGAAACGGGAATGGGCAACTGACCCTGTGGGCATGTGCTTCCCATGCTAGCATGAGGATGTGAGTTTGGATTCCTAGATTCCACACAAAGGCAGACAAGACACAGCCATGCGCATCTGTAGTGCCTATGGCGAGATGGAGGCAGAGACAAGAAAACATGTGGAAAACTCATGAACCAACTAGCCCAGCATATGTGGTGACTCACAGAACTGCCTCAAACAAGATGGACGATGAGGACTGATGCCTAAGATTGTCCTCTGACAGCTACATATGTGTCATGGCATCTGACTGCCCCACACCCCTCATACACACATATATCATACACACATACACGTACATACACAAATGCCTTTTAATAATAAATATACTCTATTTACAATTAAAAGGGAATTATTTGAGTTTCTGATACTGGAAAATGCCATGACATTCAGTCTGAACAAACGCAACCCATAAATGAGGTGTGTTTTTCTTAATAAGGCGAGCTGTGTTTAAATCCCTGCCATATTTTAAAATAAGGATGACTGCAATGGAATTTGCATGATGAAAAAAAAACAAAAGAGTTGAGGATGCTTCTTAATGGAATAAAATGATTTCCTATGCAAAAGCAACCAGGGAGGACTCGGAATGACTGTATGTAATTGTCTGAATTAAAAACAAATTACCATTGTCCCCTTAAAAGCATCGCTTGTCGTGTGGAGAACAAGGAGCATGGTGCACATGCTGCACTTTGGCAGCGGCAAAATGCCTGTTAAAGTGTGTCGTGAAATATGACCCAGAGAATTGGTTTAAATTGACTTGCAAATGGCACGGGAGCATGGATTAAAAACTAGTTAAATCACAAGAAATATCAGGGATCATCACTGTGGTGGGCACTTTGGACTTGGGGTCTGCAGCTGCGTTCGACCTTTTGATTAGAGGTATTTGCATATTGACAGCGTGCAAAGGGGGCAGCTGAGACAACGCCAGGTTCACTCAGAACTCAGGAGCAGCATACTGGATTAGAGAGCACAGGTGACTAGTCTCTCACCAGCAGGATGTGGCATCTGTGTCTGCTCCTGGGGAACACTGGCAGGCTCTGTGACCACTTTGAAGGCGAGATCACAGAAGTGACCGTCTTGTCACTTGCTACCCCAGAGCTAAACTCTTCTACTCCTGTCTTATCTAATAGTCTCATTTGCTCCTTCTGGACACAGTCTTTCTGCTATGAGAAACTCAAAGAGACACTCAGGGCATTAGAAGACTGAATAGCTATGCTTCTAGTGACAATCGATATGACTTACAGACCTCGCAAGAAAACTGCCTGGCCAAACATTGACTTTGAAGTACACAAGACCAACCACAACCTAATGACAAGTGAATAAAAAAAAAATAACAGGGGCGATCCCAGTGTGACTCTAAAATTCAGAGAATGATGAGTAATTATAATAAATTTGGATTAGGGCTGTTACTACACACCTGTACATAACTCATAACTAATTATTCAACAGTTTTGTTTCAAACTTTATGTAAGACATAAAAAAGCCCATCAACAAAATAAATATCCACCTTAATTTACATGAAATGTATTTGAGGGTACATAGATGGATATTGAATAATTCCATACAGATGTTTAATTATTAACCCTTAAAAATCTTTCATAAACCTCTCTTGCCTAGATGGGGTGGTGGTGCAAACCTGTAATCTTCAGGTGAAAAGTCTGATGCAAGAAGGTGATGAACTTGGGAGCAGACTGGGCTAAGTGGGAATTTTCTTTGTTTGAATCTCCAGCAGAGCAGATGTTAGGACTACAGTGGAAAGAGCAAATCTCAACTGAGGAATTACCTCCCTCAGATTGGCATGTGGCCATGTTTGTGGGACAGTTCGTGGGTTGCTGATTATGTGGGCAGACCCCTGAAGGTGGTACCATTCTTGGGCAAATGGACCCAGGCCGTATAAGAAACAAGTTGAGCAAGCCAGAAGAAGTGAGCCATTAACGGCCTCAATCCATGTTGCTCAGTTCCTGCCTCCAAGTTCCATCCTTGGTTTGGTAGACGGTAACCTGTAAGTCAAGTAAACCCCCATTCCCCCACGTTGGTTTGGTCAAAGTTTTATCACAGTAACAAAGAAACACACCAGAACAGTTATATATAATGTGTTTATTATATACCTATGTGTTTCATCAATTAATGTCCATATGCATTATATATAACATAACTATGTTGCATAAAATATAGCACATATATAACACACATGCAATGCGTAAATATGTTGAGGCCACTAAAATGAGGAATTGTGTTCTATCTACTCCATTGTATAATTTTATCTAAGACAAATATTTGGCTTCTAATGGTAGTTAAAATTGGAACTTATTTATTTTTATTGTTTCAGGATGACGAGTGATACTATTGCAAGAATAAAAGATTAAATTTTGGTAGTCATCCTCAGACTTAGTTATATTTAAAGTAAGAAGAGAAGATTCTGAAACAACCCATAATTTCTTACATATAAACCAAGTGTCACTATTGTATGTGATGAATCCTGACAAGCCTGAAAAGCAGCTAACTCAAGGATGAATGGAGTGTTCTTAACCCACAGCGGGTACCCATCACTACCTGCTACTTGACTGATTGGTAAACCATCCCCTCAGATGGTCCATGATATGAAGACAGACCACCCGGCACACCTCCCACCACAGATACAGCCACGAAGAAACATATTTACACAAAGTAGCTCCCAGAAGAGTCTTTCAAACGTGTCCTCCTCAGCCCTCATCTAACAGTGACAGCCTCAGACACGGTTCTAAATGTCCCCATCCAATCTGGATCTGGGTTTCAGATGCGATAATTGATTCAGGACTGAATTCAGTTCTTTAAAGAAAGGATATAAAGGTTGAAATTTGAGCTAACTTAATTTTTTTTTTCCAGTACCCATGGCGAATATTCCAGGAAAGATGCTGACACCACAGAAACCTCACAGAGCGTTAACAACAGATTTAGATTTACTTTTTACAAAATTGTATGGATAAAAAAGTAATCATGAAGAACAGCTGGACACTTCAAATAGCGACAGCTTTGAAACTGCCTCCTCCGTTTAAAAAAAAAAAAGGCAGAGCAGAGCAAAATGCCTCTCCCTTTCTTCTACATTCTGGACCTGGGACCTTTGCTCACCATGGCCCACGTGATAGTTGCCACACTGTCAAGATTCCTGGACTTCTTTCTGAGTGTTCTCTTTTGCTTAAAAACTTGGAAAGAAGAGGAAGGAAGTATTTCAGGGAACCCAACCTCCAGCGTAATGGGAATGAGGAACCAGGTCAGGAAATGGTGCTGGTTGGGGTTTCTGAAGTCCTGGGATATGTGGGAGGGCTGCTCACTGCTGTCAGTCAAGTCAGTTGGACTCAAATGAAGCAGAATGGGGGAAAGAATTGTTCCTCCTATTGTCTCCTTTATCCCCAACTATATCCGAACTAGAAGAAAGAGAATGGATAGCCCATGTTCTCTAGTTCTCTTGCTAGCTGTTCCAATCCTTGTCTGTACTTGATTTTGTAGTACACATACATGTATGCATGTGTGTGTGTATTGTGAGCATATGTGTGTATGTGTGGGTATGAGTGTGTGCCCATGTATGGGGTGTATGTGTGTATGGCTTCAGGTTGGACACTATATCACAGATAATAATAGCCTCTTTGAAACAAGAATGAACCTGCAAAAATCTCCTCAATGAACCACTCAAAAAATGTTTCTCGGGTTGGAGAGATGGCTCAGTCATCAAAGATGCCTTTAATCATTGAACCTGACAACCAGAGTTCAATCCCTCTAGTATCCACATGGTGAAAAGAGAAAGCCAACTCCTGGAAAGTTGTCTTTGAACCTCCATGCATGTGCCAAGGCATGGGTACCCTCGCCACCTATGAATAAGTAAATCTAATAAAATATTTAAAAAAATGTTTCATGAAACATCCAGTCAGAGAAATAAAATACTAACTTTAGGCCCAAAAATGTGACTGGGGATATTTCATCAATTTCATAGCAACTCAGAAGCTCTCCAGAGGTGGGAAATAATTAGTTTATTGTATAGGGTCACCGAATCCCATGGCACACACATTCAGCAGATAATCACAGAAATGGAAACTGCAAATCAATGCACCCACTGGCAGATATAGCATTATTCATTAATTTCAACAAAAGTAGAAAATTCAGCCCAAAGATACATGAAGTACATGGCACAGTTCCTTTTAGAAAAATTATTGTTTTTAATTTTACTGCATTGAAAAGTTATTTATACTGTGCCTAAAATAGATTGGTTTTCAGAATTTCAAAATAAATATTTTCCCATAGGATTAATAAGCTGACAGCATATACAACTAAAATGATACTCCCTCTACCATGGAAAAGGACTGATTCATTCCCACATTTACATAAAAATGAGGGTGTTCAATGGATCAACTGAATGTTCAAAATAAAATCAAGATAAAGGTAGTGAATGAGCAAAAGTTAATAATTGAGTAAGTCAACATACACTGCTTTAAGATTAGGATAAAATAAACAGAATACAGAATTGGGAAATAAAACTATATAAATTCTCAGTACACTCAGGTGATGTCTGATACAGATGAACAATTTTAGAAGGTAGCTGAACTCTTGGAAACTTTCTGTGCATTCCATATAAAGGCAAAAACTTCAGTCATGTCCCCTAATACATCACTCAGAAAGTAAATACTACGAAGAGGTTATAGATTGAAATACAAAAAAGAAAGAAAGAAAGGAAGGAAGGAAGGAAGGAAGGAAGGAAGGGAGAAAGAAAGAAAGAAGAAAAGAAAGGAAGGAAGAAAGAAAGAAAGAAGAGAAAGAAAAAATAAAACCCCAAAGATACCATAGAAATATTTTCCAGATAACCTGAGATAATTTTTTAAATCATCATTTAAAACAATATTCATAGCCTGGTAGTGGTGGCATACATCTTTAATCCCAGGGTGGTAGAGACAGGCAGATCTCTGTGAGTTTGAGACCAACGTGATCTACAGAGCAAGTTCTAGGACAGCCAAGGCTACACAAAGAAAACACTGTTTCAAAAATCTAAATTAAAATAAAACAAACAAAAACATTTCTAAACTTGAAATGAGAAAAGATCTCCTCATCATTACACATAAATCACTAGTTAATATATTAAAATGTTATATTCATATTCATCAAAAGAAGTAATTAAATTATAGAAGCCCAAATTGTGATCATCTAGTAATATGTAACTCCAGCATATACAAACTTTAGTCCAGAATGTATTTGAAGAGTATGTGGCTTATGGATTTGTGTGCACATGTGTAAATGGGTTCAGATGCTCATGTATGTGTACATGGAGAAGAAGAGGATGTTGGCGGCCTTCCTCTATCATTCTCCACCTTATCCCTTTTTAGACAGGGTCTCTCACAAAACCCAGAGCTCACAGAGTTCCTTGTTGAACATAGAGCCTAGCCTATAGCCCTAGATGCGTACTCAAAGGAAATAGGTTCACATTTTTTTTCAGATACATGAGAGTGTTCACAGCAGTATTGTCTGTGAAGCTTCTTGGGTAGAACATCCTCTACTATGTTCAAAAGTAGAACGTAAAAATAAAACACGGTGATGCTGAACAGAAAGTGCTGATGATGTGCCAAGACCCAGATAGATTTTACAGAGCCAGTGCTGGGTCAGAAAGGCTGTGCTCGCCATGATTCCCTCTGCAAAGATGAAAACAAAGTACTTTGAAAGTACTTCACTATAGTAGTCTTTGGAGAAGAGCGCAATGACGGAAGGGTCATGAGAGATTTTCTTTGGCAAAGTTATGTCTCACAGGGGCAGTCAGATGATTAGTCCCTCTTGAAAATACAAACAGTTCTGCATTTATGACTTTTACATTTTTGTGTTTGAAGGGTATACTTCAAATACAAGTGGGAGTGAAGGTAAAATGTCAACCAAAACATTTCTGGAAGATTTACTTTGGTAGCATGTATCCATCTGGTCGATAGCTTTAATGGAAATGTAAATTCAAAGGCAATCTAAGTTGCTCTCACAAAGGAAAAGTCAAGAGGATTTTTGCTTTAAAGTACAATTTAAACCATTTTATAGAAAAGCAATAAGTACAAGGAGACATGAGGAAAGGAAAACAGATTGAAGAGCTAGAACAAAATGAACCAAAAGCAAATCTACATGTTCTTGAGCTGTTTGAATGGCCAGGGAGTCCACACAACACAACAGTCTTTCCAGTTAAAATTGGTTGAGGAGTGGGGTGTAGTGCAGTTGGTAGCTTGCTTGCCTCTCATGCACAATCCTTAGTCTCTATTCCTAACACCATGAGCAGGTCTATAGTCTCTGCAGTCAGGAGTGCGGACCGAAGAATCCGAAATTCAAGATCATCCTGTGCTACGTAAGACTTTGAGGTTAAGCCTGGGCAACAGACAAGAGACAAACCAGGTTGAACAAATATCTCATGACATCAATGAAAGCAATGACAAATGGCTTACACCCAGAATATAGGAGAACTGATAAGCCAATAATTAAAAGTCAAATATGTAAAATACAAAATAGGCAAGAATAAAAAGTAGAGCCATTCCTCCAAGTATATCCAAATGGTGATTTAACAATGCACAGTATCCTCCATTTCAGATAACAGAGAGATCACATCAAACCACATTGAGAGATTGGCAATCATTTAAACACTGCCAGCCTCAGGTCACGTGAGACAGCAAGAATGCTCAGTATGAGTGGCAGGAAATGTGTCCTAAGTCCTTTCGTAAGCTTTGTATCTGGATTTGTTAAATTCCAATACTCTTATGCCCAACAACAAAGCCATTATTTCTTTATCTACATTCAGCACACACAAATATAATGGACATTCGCAAAATATTTATGAAACAGGTCTTGAGAAATGGCTTAGCAGTTAAAGCCTGCCCAAGAAAGCAAGAAGATCTAAGTTTGGATCCCCAGAACCTATGTAAACTCAGTGTGACTTATTCATGATTCCAGCCTCAGGAGAGGCTCTGGGTTTGAATGTTAACCAAATGAGTTACCTATAGTAACTATAGTTATCTATAGGGAACAGTATAACCTTCTTTAGGATACTGTATAATAGTGACCATAAGTGAATGAAAATTAAACACATTAATACAAATGCAGACAAAATGTTTGCTGATAAGCCAGGTACTTAAAGAAAATATTCTGAATTCTTCTGTATAATTCAGATTTTAAATTTACAAAATAAAATTTAGATCTTAAAAGTTAGAACACCAGTGGTCTTTCAGTTGCAGGGAAGGCAATTTGGGGTACTGACCATTTGTACACTGATCTAGTGTTCATGTTTGATAATTCTTAGTACTAAATAATTTTCAGTTATTGTACTTTCCTGTAAGTAGTGTGCATTCCTTTAAGTGCCCTTTTGTTGTAAGTATGCCGTAATATAATGTCTTAAATTACTGCTTAATGTAAATTTGTTTCTTGGACAAATAAATTATCTACAATAATATCCAATGTCAGAAAAAGATTAACGGCTTAAACTTTTCTAGAAAACTGCCAGAAATACAACAAAGTCCAAAAAAGTTCTAGAAATAACTAATGTGTAAAGAAAGTACGTATGAAAAAGAGGCACACACATACACAGCAGTATACACAATGAGCATAAGCAATTAAACACATTAAAATCTCATCAGACTTGATGGATTTGGATACCAGTAGCTGATAATTCCTACTAAGTCAAAAATGATAAGCATTGGATCTGTGTAAAGAGGAATTAATGCTTTTCAATCATATGGATATGGCCACTGAGAAGAATTTGAATATAAGACCGTGTCATGTAAATACAATGAAGTTGTTAATTAAAATTAGAATCTGAGGTCCTGGGGAGAGGGATTCTTAGTGGTAAAGGACATAGTTGTACAAGCGTGAGGATCTGAATCCAAAAATTCCCAGAACCCATAGAAACAGCAGTTTTATTAACTTGTATCTGAGATCACAGAGCTCCTAAAGACAATTGGTAAACAGAGGCAAGTTAATCCTGGAATCTCACCGACCAGCTAGTCTAGTCTAGTGTATTCAGTGGGGAACAACAAAAAGAAAGAAACACACCAGTAGATGTAACCCTCAGGAGGAGGACCGTGAGGTCTGAATTCTACACAAAGATCTACAGTCAACTACAGAATGATGAGGGAGAAATAGTCTTCCCCAGAAGAGAGCACACCAATTGGTTATCCAATGCCAAATGTTCAGCCCTAAAAATGTATCTATACAAGTTATATTGCAGGTTCTGAGCAGACTGTATTTGTGTATTTTGGAATACATACAAACACACACACATATGTAACAGCAATTATTTAAAAAAAGGAATCACAATTTTGGAAAAGAACGAGGAGGGGTAAGAGGAAGGTTTGGCAGGGGAAAGAGAAAATTCGGGAGAGAAGGCATGTTTATCTTGTTCTTGGCATTTGTTTTTGTGAGGTGTTGGCTTAACTTGCTGTTTTCTGTGAATGACCTTGATCCTCCTTCCAAACATTGGAATGGCTACATGTCACCATGCTTGTCCAGCTTCAGCATACTTAGCAATGCTATTTTCATATAAAGATTATGACATCTTAGCTCTTTCTTCGCTAAGCTAAGAGAAAATTTGTAAAGCGTTCCACCTCTTCAGGTGAAGACACATATCTTTGAAGGTGAATGATTCCTTCATTTCCTTCTCTTTCTACAAAGGCCTAAAATTAAACTTTACACTAATCATTTGAAAGACTTTGGCAATATGATGTATCTCTAACAAGATGTTCCTATCTCTTCATTTATATATTTATATAGACTTTGAAATATGACTGAGACTCAATGTTAATAAAGGTTATTTGTGAGTGATTGAATCTGAAATGGTTTCTGTAACCTTCATATTCGGTGTCTATGTGTTGATTAAGTTCTTTATAAATAGCATATTTATAAAAACATAAATAGAATGCCTCATAAATATCATAATCCAAGCCAAGACTCTTATGTTAACAGTACTAGCTCTGTACATTATTATTATTTTCTTTTACATTTAAATAGTTTTAACTTTCCTTAAAAATAATAATCAAAGGATTAGAGATATAGCTCAGCAGCTAGGAACTTATATTCCTCTTGCAAGTGAACCAAGTTTGGTTCCCAGCATCTATGCATGGTTTACAACTGCCAATGACTTTAGCTTCAAGAAATCTGATGGCCACTTCTGAGCTCCAAAAGTCTCTTCACTCAAGTACACACACACACACACACACACACACACACACACACACACACACACTAGTGGGGGAAACTAAGTAGTGTTCCTTGGGCATGTAGCTGAGTGTTAGGCTGAATTGAAAAGAGATTCAACTCAGCTTGTACAATTACTCTCTGCCAGCAAGAGCTCCAAGCTGACATGAGTTCTCTAAGCCAATAAAACTGGAGATAGATTTAAATAAGGAAATGCTGTCTTTGTTTCGTTTACAGGTAAAAAGAATGTACGACAGCCCTCAGTTGGATCACAGTGGGACTTAGAGTAAACTTTCCATGAATGTACCTCAATCATGGATGGCCACCCCCAACCACAAACCCATAAGCTGACTAACCAATTTTCATACATACCATGACTGCTCAAACCTCTGACTGCCCAGCACCCTTGGACCAACCTTTCAAGATTAAAATTTACAAACAGAGCCATTAGGTCATGGATATTTGATTTTGTCTTCAAGACTTATTTGCGAAGGAATGTGGAGAGGCATTATCTTGCTGCATCCCACCAATTTGCCAGTCTCTCTCAAATAAGAAAGGTATTCAGATAGTAAGTCATGGAACCTCAAAGTGAAAGAGAAAATGCCAATTAGATAGATCCTTTACCATTTATAGAACTTACTTGGCAGTCCTGTAATCATGACATAGACTTTAACTCAGAAAGAAACTGATAGAAACAGTGTCTATATATCTTTTAAGTAATATTCCTGACAATAATCCACACAATGGCCATTATGTCCCCCCTCATCAGCTCTGCCTGCTTCATAGTACATAACACACTTTAATTTTTGTCTCAATCTCTTTCTTAAGGATAAAATGCCATATTGTGTCTTGAAGGAATCACAAGGATGTTCTCAAATGCTGGATATACAACTGACTGAAGGAGGAACTGACCAAGTCATCAAGTTCTTTACTCATCTTACACATTAAATTTAATTTTCTCTCTAAAGTATTCTCTTCTGTCTGTAGTATTTTTCTGAGTGGCAATACCTTACTTGACTAGTTGTAACACTACTTATCTCCTGTCTACCCAGCTCATGATAGACTCTTGTGTTTTATTTAAAAATACATGATTCTGTAACTAAATAGCAGACACTCAAAATAAAACTTCCACTGAGTTGTGTTCTTCATGACAGTTACATTCATAATCTTTAGCCTTCTACAGAGTTCTGATTAAAGCATTTTATCTTTGAGTCAAGGAGAGCAGTAAGAAATGAGACTAACTCATGATAAATATTTCAGTAGAGATTGAACCCTTACTAGAATTAATCTTTTTCATGTAGTTCAAGTAAATTATCTAGAGGTTGCCATTTTTGTATCTTTCAATTCCCTTTGCCCTGATACCTTCTCTAACAAGGTATAAGAAACAATTCATCTGTTGGTGTATGAAAATAGCTGACTGAGAACCATAAAGACAGCAATCCTTGGTTGTTTTCAACATGGCAACCACTAATATCTTACTTTAGTAGTTTATTCAAGTTTATTGAAAAGCATAACCTTGTCCCAAAATCTCCATGGGATAAAAGGATAGAAAATTACCTTGGCTAACAAGGAAAAGGGGATTTAAAATATCATTATTGCCTATGAAATTTTTGAGAGATAATTATGGTTCGGTGGTAGACCAGTTACCTAGAATGCCCAAAGCTTTGACCCACCATACCACTTTATATACAGTTCTATTAATGTGCATATCCTTAAGCCTAATTGATATGAAAATTTTAAATTTTTTCTCTCTTCAAATTATCTTTTAAATTGTTCCCAATTTATTTTTATGATCAGACTTGCTTTATTCTTCCTAAGTTTTCTTAATCTTGAATTTTTAATACTGTTTTGGTGGTCACTATCTAAAACAAATAAGTGGTATATTTCAATAACGTTATTAGTGTCTCATCCAGATCTTGACCTTTCATCTTTTGATGGCTGTCAGTCTAACAAGAAAATCTTCAGAATTTTCTCTCGATATCTCCCACACTTCATCCTCTGGCCAGGCATCTCTGGCCTATTTTGTCACTACCCATGTATCTTCTACCCTTCCCTTTATCCTCTTAGCAGGTCCCCTATCTCACTTTCCCATTCCTAACCCTTATAAGACAGCTTTGTAATGTTAATATTAGCTTCTTCTTTTTTTCAATGCCATAATTTAGTTTCAGCACTTGGGAGTCAGAGGAAGGTGTATCTCGGAGTATGAGACCAACCTGTTTTAAATAAAGTTCCTGGAGAGCCAGGGATATATAGTGAGACACTGATTACAATTTTTGTGATTGAAAATGCATTTCAGAAGTCTGTGGCATTTTTATCATAGAGCCGTCTCTACTATGTAGCCATTCATCTTTCCTAGAACTGAGTTTCCCACGTTTGTACCTCTATTTATTCTGTATGCTTTGAGAGTTTCTGTTGGGCTTTTAGATTTGATTAGATAGTAGAGTGTGGGCCTTCATTTCTTAACCTGAGAAATAACTCACAACTTTTTCTGTTATTGGATTACCAATATTATCTTACAGGGTACTATGATTTTCTATCTGCATATGAGTTTTCCGATAAGATCTTTCTGGACCCACAGTTCCTAAACTACTAAACATGACATTTGTGAATATGAAGCAGAAGTTTTTGTTCTAAAAAATAGGATAGATATATTAAATTTTCTTGACTGGTTTATAAGGCAAATCTTTCAAATATGAAACCTTCTAGTGTCCTCTGTGAAAAAAAATCTCATTAAAATCATGTATTTCTATTTTCTTCTCTCCTCAAATTATTTTATATGATTCCTAACTTCTTTTCCTATTCATATTTCTCTTGCTTTTCCTGTTTGCTTAGTCTTGAATTTTTCATACTGCTTTGGTAATGGAAAACACAATGTGTGGTATTTTTTGGTGCCTCTTCGGTGTCCCGTCCAAGGCTTTATCTGCACTAAGGCTGAAGACTGATTTGTCCATTCATTTCCTAGCGTGTGCTTTCTCATATATTGCTCTATGTGAACTCCAAGGGACTAAGGTGAATCATTACACATCCTTCTCTCTGGAGTAGACTGTGGGCTTCGTGACTGAAGGTAGGAACTTCTCAAAGTGGGAGGCAGTAACTATCCATGAACATGGAGTGCGTCCATTTCGTCTTGTCCTACACACTCCTGGCTCCTTAAAACTCATAAGCTTAAACCAACTCCCAGGAAATAGCTAGGTGAACCTAACAGAGACATTTTAGTTGTTTCACAAAGCAAGAATACACATAGAGTTTTAAATCTCCCCTGTTATTTATTATAATAGTTCTATTTGAACACATTTAAAAAAAAAAGAAAAAGAAAAAGAAAAAACAAATCTCTGTGAATCAAAGACCAAAATGACAGGGTCAACCTGTAAGCAGAAGACAGAAGTTCTGAAAGGTTTGAAAGTTAGGTTAATTTTCAAGAGTCAGTTCTCTCCTTTCTCCACGAAGGTCCCAGAGGTAAAACCCAAAACCCTCATTCTTGGTGGCAAGAGCCTTTGCCCCACTGATCCATCTTGCCAGCCACATAGTTAGATTTGATGTTCATTGCTATTAGGACATGATGTGCCTCTTACATCAGTGCACAGAAATGCCCAAAATATAAAAACTATCATAATTCAAATGTCTGGGTGATTGCTTTTCCACTTCCTTGGTTCTCATTTCTAGGAACAACACTGTTCTCTATCGCTTGGTTTTCTTCTCCTTTTCGTTTCCGTTCTCTCATCTTGTTTTGTATAACTTTGTCCCTGATACGGGAACAGATTTGCTTGTACCATGTACCACGCCTCTGACGTCACCGTCATCTTTCTGGTGCTTTTATTTTTGTATTAGTTTTCTTTCCTGATTCAGTCAACAGCTTCTTCAATTTCAGCCTTATGCTGTTTATAATGTTATTTTAATTTGTCAGCCTCTCCAATTTGCCCATTCCTTTAAGAAAAAAAAAAAAAAAACCTCATTGTTTATGTTGACCCAGAGGTCATCACCTTGAGGTAATTCAAATAATATATGCTTTCTCATTTAACTGTCTTTATCTTTTTTCTCTCCTGATTTTTGTAGTTGTTATCGTGCGTGCATAAGTCTAATATTGGCATCATTTTGGAGACTATAATTATTTGACTCAGAATATTTGTTAATATGCTGAATTGGTGTAGAAGTTGGGAGCTGGGCAGGGAGAATGTGCCGCTTCAGTGTTTATTATTTTTTTTAATATAATTGTCATCTTGTGGCTTTCCACAGTTGATGAGACATCAGGAAGAGCCACGGGGCTCAGGAGTTTTATTTCCCCTCCTGTCATTCACTAGAAAGCCTGTCAGTCAGTGTCACACGACTGAATCAAATAACAAGATGATGCACCTTCAGCTCCGTCCCTCCCTGCTCCAATTGCCTGCCGTCCTCTCCTCCTCGGCTCACCCTGTCCTGGGTGGCCAGTAGGATAAATCACTAACTCAGAGAATAAAGGGACACCAGTGCCCAGAGGGTTTTCGGGTGGGAAGAGGAGAGAGAGAACTGCCAGAAAACCTCCAGATTTGAGGCTGAGACTTGTTTCTGCTCCCTCAGAATGGTATTTGTGATTTATATTGATCTCACAAAGTTTTAGAAATGTGGGGGGGGGGGGTAAGACTCAAATCCACACCAAAGACCACAGTCATGCATTGTGAAGGCAGATTTAAAAAACAAACAAAAATCAAAAGAAGAGAAACCTGCAAATCAGGTGCTAGCCCAAGAAGTATGGATGCCACATAAGACACTGAGAGGCAACATCTTCCCCAGAGAAAGGTAGATGCTCGCTTCCAGTGATTTTATGCATGGAGTCCTTGCAGTTCTTGGACCTGTGTCAGGCACCCATGGTGTGCATGCCATGGCACATGTGAGCAGGTCAGATGACAACTTTTGGGTGTTGGTTCTCTCCTTCGCCCTGTGAGTTCTTGGGATTGAAGCATGCTTACCCACTGAGTCATTACCCTAGTCCAGTTTAGCATATATATAGTTTCATGTATTGTGTATATGTGCGTATATGTAATTTTGTTTTTCATTTTATTTTCTCACATAGCCATGCAAAGACTCAAAAGCATTCTCTTTACCAACAAGGAGAATTCTATAACATAATGCATTCTTTTGTTATTATTCTTTTTTAAAAAAATTATTCTTTGCATCTTTCACATGCATCGTGATTCCACTCATCTCCCATCCCCTTACATCTGCCCTCTGGCCCTGCAACCGCCCCTCAAAATAAAAGAAAGTAAAATTTAAGATTAAAAAAAGAAGAAGAAAGGGGACTTCTCATCATAGAAGCTGCAGCATGTCACAGTGAGTCACAGTAAGCCCCTTTATCCATACATCTTTACATCATTGCAAGGACCTTGCAACTACCCAGGCCCAGAGCCAGGGTTAAGTGTTGGTCCACCCCAACATCCACCCCATCTGTGATCTGCTAGAGTACAGGTGGGAAGGGGGAAGTCATGTAGACTCAGGGCTGTGGGATCTTCATGACACAGAGCAGCAAAGGGATGTCCATAAAAAGTCCCAGGGAAGGCCCATTGTTGATAGTGCAGCAAAGACCAGGCCCTCGAACCAAGTCCTTTACATGCTTAATGCATTTCTCCTCTGTGGCTTTCACTGGCACTATATGGATTTCCTCATGCTCATTGTTTTAGACATTGTTTTGAAGAGGACTCCTCTTCATGGCTTAAGGAAGTAAGTTTAGAATTGGACTTTGTAATTTTCAGGGCACATGAATGTTTAAGGGTGTCATCGATTGCCTTGTGCAGAAGAGACACTTACCTGCGACTCTAACCAATGGGGGGACCCTTTGCATCATCTCTGCCAGTAGCTGTTCATCAATAGCCACGGTTGTACCAAGGCAAGAACTGAACAGGGGTGAACTGATATTTCAAAATTGTACTTTTAAAATGATTGTAAAGGAAAAATATCATTGTGAGTTTAGCAGTGATTGATAGTTAATTATCTGTACAAATTCTCCCATTGTTTTTTTTTTTTATTTTAAACTGGAGTCCTATTTTTTTTTAAAAAAATACATCCGTGATTATGTTGCATTATCTCCTTCTCTGAAATGGATCCCTCCTTATTTGAAATATCTTTCATTTTGTCATTTGCATTTTAATTTGTTCAAAGTCATTTTATATTAAAAGAAATATATTAGCTTTTTAGGTAATAAAAATCTATCAGTATTTTATAATATGGTTTCTCAGTCTACTGTCAAAATATGAAATTCCTTCAACCACCTAAGATTATACTTCTGTTAAAATTATATCTCTGCTTTAATATTTGTGTAGATTTATTTCACTGAAATTACATGGTAATACATCTATACTTAATGTGGTGTTAGATAGGATTCTAACATAACTCCACAATTTATCCAAACACAATTTATTGAATTAATTATCTTATCCATCACTTGAAATTCCAATTATATTATATAATAAGTGGTTATAATAAGTTTTCAGGACTATTTCTCATGTGTATAGTCATTTCCACTTCGCTGTTGTCTTTTCCTGGGTTGGATTTTACTCTCATAGCCTTTGTGAACACTAAAATCTTCTCTTTGCCCATCCTTTTCCTTACAGGTGACCTATGACGGATACTTCTCATGTATCCACACTGAAATGTTAAGGAGAATTAGCTTGAAATCAGTATCAATATTTTATTAAATCTGTGAATCCAAAAATGTAAAAGGAATACATTTTAAAAGAAATTATCTCTTAGCAAAATGTAATTTTGTTACTCTATGTGACCTAGAGTCAAATCGAGCAGAAGAATATATCTGATGCCATTTTAACTTCCAAATAACTAATTTTTATTAAACTGACAAATAGATCAGGTCAAGCTACCAAAGAATACATCTTTAAAACAATTTTAGTTTTTGTTTGCTTTTTGTTTTTTGTGTTTTTTTTATTTTTTAAAAAACTATCATTCATATAAAGGGCTGTAACTATTCTATAACAACAACAACAACAAAGATGTAAATGAGGTTCATGTCCTTCATCTCATGACTGTCTTTTTCAGGATAAAACTCTCCAGTTTGATACAGCATTGTCTACTCTTCCTCTTGTTCTGGGATTCACCCTAAAAAGTTAGCACCACACTCAAGGTCACCTAGATTTCCTCCTGTGATCTAGATTTGTAGTTTCACACTTTTATACTTAGGTACGTGGTCTAGTTAGATTTAGTTCTGTGAAGGCTGTAAGGTCTGCGTCTAGATTTTTCTGTGATAAACGCACATCCGATTGTTCGAGCAACACTAACTGAAAAGACGGTGCTGTCTCCAGTGATTTGTCTTTCTTCTTTTGTCAAAGATTAGTTGGCTATTTCTGTGCGGATCTATTTCTGGGCTCTCTATTCTCCTCCACTGATCTATGCACTCAGTCTTCAGCTGGCACCATGCGGGCTCCTCACTGTGGTTTTTATAGTAAGTCTTGACGTCAGGTGATACACTCTTTTGAAATTCACTCTTTTGTTTCAACAGAACTGCCGGCCAACACACAATGGTTCTGTTTATGACATTTTCTTTTCTCTACTTTCTAGTGGTACAAAAGTGAAATGAATTAAATAAATGGGTGCTATATCTTAAATTTTGATCTTTCCTGGACTTGGCAATTGCATGGAAAATACTTGTGACACAGGGAAGTGGCAGTAGTATGCCTTGGAACCATGAACACAACTGCCATGTGTTGTGTTCCTAAGCTTGGATGCTCAGGTTGGACATATTAAGTGCATTTTCTTTGTTTAAATATCTTTCAATTAAAATGAATTCACAGTTCATTATGTTATTGTAAGTTAGGAAGCATCTACATTGTGTTCACTGTCCCAGATCTTTTGTCTTATTAACTGTAGAATCAGTGTGTCATGTACACAAATACCTTGATGGTATTTTGAGAGGCACTGTAAGAATTTAAAGATCAAAGTAGGAGAATTGACATCTTAGCAGTATTAAATCTTTCGGTCTTCAGTGAATTAGTTCTTTGATGTATTTTTTGAGTTGTGTAATTATCAGCATGTAGAATCTACACATCTTTCGCTCGACTTTTATCTAAGTGTTTAATTTTGTTGAGTGTTGCATTAATAGTGTTGATGTTCATTTTATCTTCCAGTTGCTGATCACTGTACATTGGAAAGCAAGTTTTATATCAAATTGTCTTCTATGACTTCACCTGCCTTTTGGTGCATTCTAGGAGTTTTTCTGCAGCTTAAAAGAGAACTGAGTCCCAAAACCTTTCTTCTGACCTCCAGACACATGTGCTGTCACTCAAACACACACACACACACACACACACACACACACAAACACACACACAGTCTCACACTTATACACACATCAAATAATTATATAAAATGGAATTCTCTATATTAACCTTCCAGGAAATGCAAACAAGGAAACATCTATGTTATGCTATGCCATTCATTCATTTAATTAATTTTACCATTCTATGGCCCTACCTAGGGCTAGTAGTTGGATGTTGTATAAATTTATGAAAGAGGAATTTCTTGCATGTTTTTAATTTTAGAGGGTCAATGGCCTGTTTATCAACAAGAAATTATATATTCCTGGTAAGTTATAATATATGCTATTTGTCAAATTGTAGAAATTCCTCTCTTCCTAGGTCATTGAGAAATTGTTATCAATGAGATGTGGTAAATCATGTGGAACTCTTATTACAGTAACTAATAATTCTTTTTAAATTTACCTTCATGGTGAATTATATGGTTATAGTTTTTAAATGGTGGCTCAATATCCTATACTTAGTATAGAAGTATAGATCCAAAATATGTGATGTATGCATCATTAAATTTGTTATGCTAATGATTAATTTGTTCTTGATATTCTTGCAATGTCTTTATGTGAGACATGCATTAGATAAGCATATTCTGAGACTAAGAATATTAAGTCTCAGGATAATTGGTAATTATTGCTTTTGTTATTAAATAACTTGTGGCAAGTAAGTAAGTGTCTGTTCTTTAAGTATTTGGAATACTCTACCATTGACCTCCCCTCTTTTTTATTCTACCATTGACCTAGTCTCTGCTATACTCTACCAGGGACTTGCCCTGTGTTATGCTCTACCAGGGACTTGCCCTCAGCTAGACTCTACCAGTGACCCTATTCTCAGGGTGTTCTTACAGCTTATTATTTGCTCAATGTCTTTAATTGTCTGCTCTTCCTATTCAGCCTTTTCTGACTGTCTACTACTTTGAGTGAACTTTGGAATTTTATGACTCCTAAGAAATGAGTTTGTTTTATGTAACTTGCCATATATGAGGCCATAGATTTGTGTATTACTTTGTTGTTTCTTAATATTAATAGAATCAATATCACTTTTGATGTTGACAATTCATATTCTTTTTGACTTAGCCCGTATAAGGATTTATTGGTGTGTGTTGTCTTCTTAAGAACAGAATTTTGGCTTCATAGACTATTTTTTCAGTTTTTTTATGTTTCTGATTTGTGGGGAGTTCTTTTCTTCTATATATATATTTTTTTCTAGCTTTAAGTTTAAATTGATTATTTTCATAACTCAGTGTCCTGGGTAATTGGATTTATATCTTTCTTCCTTTGTCCTCACTTAACTGCTGTGGATTTCCACTGGACATTGCTGTCACATAGTCCAATATTTCAATAAGTAGCATTTATTTCATTTGATTCAGAAAAAATTTCCCTTGAAATGTTATTTTGTTTGAACATTCTGTTTTGTTTTGCTTTTTTTTTGTTTTTTTTCTTTTAAGAGAAAGTATCACTCTATAGCCAAAGTATCTCAGAAAGCATTATAAGACTCTATAGAACTTGCAACTATTCTCCTGCCTCAGCTTTCTAAATGTGGGAGTTCTAGGCCCCTCTATCATGGCCAGAAGAGAAATGTGACATCTTTTGTTTTTATTATATTCTCTCTCTCTCTCTCTCTCTCTCTCTCTCTCTCTCTTTCTGTGTGTGTGTGTGTGTGTGTGTGTGTGTGTGTGTGTGTGTGTGTGTGGTTTTCATGTGTATACCACATTGTGTGAGCAGCAGAGGACAACTCGCTGAGACTGATCCCCTCTTTCCACTTCACTGGTCCTGGTTGCTCCTGGAAATCAAATATAAGCCATCTGGCTTGATGGTAGTCACCTTTACCAATTGAACCTTCTTACCTACCTCCTTAATATGTTTTAGTGACCGTGTTTCAAAGTTCTATGCTGTGGACACTCAATTAGAAGGAAAGGGGGGAAGAAAGCATTGGATATAGATTAGAAGTATTTCTAGTCTCCTCCTGTGTTCTAGTGTGATGGTCATTGAATCTGTGGCTCCTGCACATATAAAATACTAGTAGGATGGCTGAAAATGAGCTTGATTTGATTTTAATTAATGTTACTTTAAATGTCAAGATGAAATTAATGTAAAATAAATTCCCATTAAATTTAAATTTAATGCTGTTGCCTCAACGGGGCTCCATTTCACATTAACAAATGTGTCAAAAAGACACTATGGCCAGACTGCAATGTTCAGGTTAAAGGTGTGCATTGTTTCTCCCCTGAAAGTTTCTCCACACTCAGAAGCAATGAAATCATTCATTTCAGGTGGATTTTGGTGTTGTTGTTAATCTCTGATGTAACATGGTAATGTGATATTTAGTATTTTATATAGATCACTTAAATTGATATGATACCTATCAAATTATAATTTTAATCAAATGAAATCACTGTTTAAATTATTTCATGATTATATAGAGTTTCTGATAAAAATCAAGTATGAACAAACTTTCAAATTTTAAGCAAAGGTGCCTGAACAAATGGCTCAGTAGTTAAGAGTTTCTTCTCTTGTAGAGAACCAGAGTTAAGTTTCTAGAACTCATATGATGGCTCACAACCTCCTGTAAACTCAGCTTTAGGATACCTGATACCATGTTCTGGCTTCTGTGGGCATCATACACATATGTGCATATTTAAATGTACACACACACACACAAGATTAAAAGGAATAAATTTAAAGCAAATGCAACGAATGGCTCCAAATTGAGAAGATATTCAAGAAATGAATCATAATAAAATTTAAAAGACTGAAGGAAAAATCATAATTACAATATGAGTAGAAATTACAATTTTTCTCTACATTAAAGCCAAATTAAAACATGGTTATAGAAGACAGCACTAAGATTGATACTCAGCAAATCAATATTAATTATATCTCTCCAACAACCCCCCTAAAAAATGGCTGATAGATATTATTTCCGAAAATCAAAATTAAATGTGCAAATTTTCAAATGACTCTTAGAAAGTTTTGAATGTGGAACATTGGCTGCTTAAAAGTATAGTGGTATTTAGCAAAAATAATTGAAAAAGATATTTAATGTCTAGACATAGAAAAGAAAATCATGAGTTTTAGTCACAATAGTTCAGATAGAAAAATGCTGTAGAATGTCCTACTTTACAAAAAGTGAAAACCTTCATGAATCCCTTAACAATTTATTGGATAAGACATCTTCCTAAAGTGTGTGTATGGGGGGGGGGGGGTTGAAGTTGGGAATGGAGATACACAAATAGTAATCCAGAACTTGGCAGGTGAAGACAGGAGAATCCTGCACCAATAGTCTGGAGTGCAGAGTAAGAGCCTTCTTACAGTGCAGCGGGTGGCAAGGGGTTCAGGGTGAGCGTAACTGCATTAATGCATAATGTACACCGGAGCAGTTAAGAGAGGAACGTGAAATGATGGAACACTAAGGTGACAGATGCACTCACTAATCTGAATTGATAATTACATAAAGCTCACAGGAATCAAAACATCACATTACATTTAATAAATGTATGCCATTACTGACTCGATAACAAACAAATTAAAAACTAATACATAAGTCGAAGGAAGTGAGTAGAGCCAGGAGAGGAATGCAGGTGGCAGCAGATGTGGGGAAGATGTGGAAATGTTGGTGCTCTCTGTACTGTTCAATCTCTTGTGTATGGGGAGAACTTTTCATGACAGCAATTTAAAAAATCTTAAATTTTCTTTAGAAATCAAGTGACTGAAAAATATTAAAAATAATTTTTTTTATTCTTAAATGGTCATGCACTGTAAAGTTCACCTCCCAGTCAAGAATTCTGTTTATGAAACATTCAAGTGACAACTTAAAATTTGTAGTTCGATCATATATAAGATCTTGTTCTAGTTTGCTTTCTGTTGATGTGATAAAAGCATCTTGGAGTGGGGCAGAGAGTTTTCTTGGCTTGCAGAACACAGTCCATCATCATGGAAAGCCAAGACAGCAACTCAAGGCAGGAACCTGCCGGCAGGAACTGAAGCAGAGGCAATTGAACGTTTCTTTTTGGCTTGCTTCCCACTGCCTGCTCAGCCTGCCTTCTTATGCCACTTAGGACCACCCACCCAGGAGCAACAGCACTCACTCCCAGTGAGCTGCGCTTTCCACTTCAACTTAACAAGTATTTTCAATTGCATGTCGGTTATATTAAGATGGGCCTAACTCAGCCTGAATTGGGTGGGAAAGTCTGATTTTTTAAATCAGTTTAAACATTGAATGGGGCTGGGGAAATAATAAAGTCAGTAAAAGTATTTACTGCATAAGCATAAAGACTTAAATTCAGTATCTAGAACCCATATAAAACAAGACTGACACATTGTCTTCTTCTATACCAATGGCACAGTGGAAAGGAAATCAGGGAAACAATCCCATCTCTCTCTCTCTCTCTCTCTCTCTCTCTCTCTCTCTCTCTCTCTCTCACTCACCCGCACACACACACACACACACAAACACACACACCATGTGAATACTGGGAATAAATTTAACCAATGGAACAAATGTTTCAACAATGAACATTTTAAGGAACTGAAGATGCTACACTAGTCAACAAACTACCATGCTCATAGATTGAAATAATTAATACTGTAAAAATGACCAATCAAAGTATCATCGCCATTTTTCACAGACAGAGAAAAAACAATCCAAAAAATTCTTTGGATACACAGAAGACCAAAACAGTCAAAGCAATCCTGAACAAAAAGAATGCCACGGGAAGCATCGCCACACCTAATTTCAAATCGTACAACAGAGCTATATTACTAAAAACAACACAGCCCTGGCAAGGAAAAGAAACAGACACATAGATGATAGATTCATGAGATAGAACTGAAAAGACAAATATAAGGCCAAATGACTACAGCTCACTGGTCTTTATCCAAAGATGGCACAGTTATAATCTTGACTAAAAGACAACAGTCTCAAAAATGATGCTAAGACCCTGGTCTTCCACATGCACAGAGAGACAGCATGGCTCCAAATGGATCAAGATCCTTGATATAAGACCTGATACCTTAAAACTGCTCAAGAATGAAGTAGGAAATCATACTTCAGCATATAGGATTGCTGAGTAAGACTCCTACAGATTAGAACATAGGACCAACAGTCATGTATTAGGTGATACCATTGTATCTCATGAAGCAAAACTCTCTGTACAACAATGGAAACTGTGAAGTTAGTGAATTATCTTCCCATAGAACGGGAGAGAAATCTATGCTGCTCCTCATCCACCTGAGATTTAGAGTTTAGAATATACTAAACAAATGAAGAACATAGCAACCAGTAAAATGACCTATTGAACTGAACAAAAAATTCTTAAAGGAAGACATGCAATGGTTAAGAAACACTTTAAAAAGTGTCCAAGATACTTATCCATCGGGAAAATGCAAATTAGAACTACTTTAAGATCCCACTTCAGCCCAGGCAGAGGAGTCATCACCAGAAATAGAAATAACTAAAAAGTCTGGCACAGACATGGTGGAAGGGTAACATGTAAACACTGTTGGTGGACTGTAAACTTGGGCAGCCACTTTGGACATCAATTGGAAGATTTCTCAGAACAACTAGAAGTTGAACAACCGTACAACCCTGCTATACAGTTCCTGGGATAAACCCAAAGTACTTTTCACCGCACTGCGGAGATACTCACATATCCATGTTCGTTTTTGATCTGTTCATAATCGCTGGGAAAGGGAATCCGCTGAGCTGTGCATCAGCAGTGGAGAGGATAAGGCAGATGTGGTGCATTTACACATATTGAACCGCAAAAAATAAAATAAAACCTGCAGTCAAACTAATGGAACCAGAAAGCATTCTATTGAATGAAGTAAAACACAGCCCTAGAAAGACAAACCTGGGTGTTATCTCACATATGTGGATCCAAACTTCAAATCTTTTGTTTTGTATGTTGAACTAGGAATACAAACAGTCGGGAAGCTAGAAAGGGACCTTTTGGTTGGAGTCCCATAAAAGGAGGGAGTGTAATAGATTAGAGCCAAAGCAAAAGTGGTGAGGTAGAATACTGGGGCTTGAGCTGAGAAGTGTGTGGGGATAGAAAGAATTACAGGGATGGAAATGGGGGCTGTGGTAAGCCATGTAGAAGCCTATTATCTACCCACTGAACTTTTCAAAAGTTGATAGAAAGAAGTAATCCCATGTGAGATGAAAGAGGAGGGGGGTACTAGGGTTCAGATGAAGTGGGATTGGAGTAGGGGGAACAGAACAGAGTGGGTAATGGGTGGTTTCACCAAAGCTAAGGAAGGATCTATGGCAAATCTTATGAAAACTATCTATTGAGCTTATTTCAAAATACAACTTCAATAAAATAAATTTCAAAAGAAGGAAGGAAAACAAAATGAAGAAAGGAAGGATTGAAGGAAAAAAGGAAGAAGGAAAGTAAAGAAGGAAGACAGGAAGCAGGAAGAAAGAAGGAAGGAATCCAACCTTACTTAGTATCACAGCGCTGGGAGTCAAAGACAGGGAGGTTTCTGGAGTTCCTGACTACCCAACCCAATCCAATGATCTAACTCCTAGTTGTTGAGAGACTCTGTCCCACAAACAAGAGGTTCCCTGGTCTCCACACACATATGCACAAGTGAACATGCACCCTTGCACGCACATACAAGAGTTGGATGCCTCATTCATAGCTTTGTTCTGCCATGCATGTATTACAAGTTAAAATTATCTGTGTTCAGTCAGGCACTGATGACACATGCTTTTAACCCCAGCATTTGGGAGGCAGAGACATGAAAGATCTCAATGAGTTCAAGGTCAGCCTGGTCTACAATGTGAGTTCCAGGACAGCAGGACTGTTCCACAGAGAAACACTGTCTTGAAAAACCAAAAATACAAAATTATCTGTGCTCAAATTTCTATAAGGCGATGCAAAACATAATGGATGTATTTACTAGAATTAAACAGTACACCATCCAAAGTTTGGTGAAATAGCAGCAGTTTCTAGGAAGGCTGACAATGATGGGAGACAGTGAGGCTACGTTGTTGGAGGATATTTGTTGGTTGAGTCAAGACAGAGCCTCATAGGTCTATTGTGCTGCTAATGCCAAGTCAATATTTTCTTGAAACAAAAGCAGACTTGTTTATTCAATATTCAATTATTTTAATTATATGAATAAGTGAAGAGTTGAATAATTCAAATATTCAAAATAGCTAAGTCATAAATGGCAGAATAATTTCTTTCCTCTGTCTTCTCTCTCATATCATGTTGCATGAAAACAAGTGGTAGCTCTGAAGAAACCAATTGCTTATGTATAACCTAGCAGGAGAAGTATGTGTGTTTATGATGAAATTGAAACTTCTTGCAATATTAACAAATTTATAGATTTCTCTAATTGCCATCCATACTTATAAGATTTTAAATAGCAATAGCAATAAAGTATAAATTGTAAGAAATTACAATAACCATTGAAAAACTTAACTATTGGTTATATACCCTTTAATTATGCAAACTATACTTTTCACTTGGTATTCACAAAACTGAGTTTTACATGAAATTTTCTGGCTTGGACAATTTTAAAGCTTATGTTTTTACTTTAGTTAGATTAAAACTTTTGAAAATTACGAACTAAATTTTGTCATTAGGAAAAATAAATACTTAAATTAGGATCCCCTGGAAAAGAAAAGGCTATACCTAATACTGAACATTCTGGAAGGCTGGCTGGTTAATTAGAGCTTTGTCCCGTAGATAGTTAGAATTCTGCAGATCTACAATCATCTTGGACTATCTTAATAGCCATTCCTTGCTAGCCCCTCTATCTGACCTAGCACCTCTGACTGTCATATAAGAGAAAGCCTTTGGGATATATTAACTTAATAGACCACCAGAACTACAATAGCTAAAGCACAGTGCTATCAAACAGCATCTGAAGCCTAGAGCAGAGACTGCCCGGCTTTGGTGTAAGCAACCTCTCTGGTGACCTATTCAATATACAAGGTAAATTTCTTAGCTTATAATGTCCTCCTGTTCTATAATTGATTCCAAATAATAATAATAATTGCTTGCATGGTGGAGCATGTCTTTGGGGGGGCAACCCAAATCTGTGTTCCCAAATCAGAACTGACGTAAATAAGTACATCTCTCATCCACTGTGAGAGGAGGACTGATTGGTGTCAGCATATGCCTGACTTATTTCTTGGAGTGTTGGTGGTTTGAAATAAACCGTTACGGAGGTTCTGAAGGACGTGCAGGCATTCTCCTCGTCTTCTGAAGACAGCCAGGACAAGGGCATCTCTGTCCGGAGACAAGGCTCCTGTAGACTCACATTCTTGAACACCCAGTTCCCAGTTGGCCTTGCTGGAGGGGGTGCGTCACTGGCAGCATACCTGGAGGTTTCAAAAGCTGGATATAATTCCCAGTGTGCTCTCAGCCAGAGAGAGACGGCTCAGGGGGCAGAGCGCCCGACCGCTCCGCCCGAGGACCCGAGTTCGATCCCTGGCCCTGCACCGCATGTAGTTCCGTGACCGTCAGTCAGCCTGCAGAACGACTCTCACACACACAGTCTCCCACCATGATGGTCATGGGCTCTTTCCCTCTGCAACTGTGAGCCCCAAATGAACCCTTCCTTCTGTAAGTTGCCTTGCTCATGTTTTTTTCATAGTAACAGAAGGGTAACTAATCACCGGATATTGATATTTTCATTTATACTTCCCCGATAATTAGTGATATTGGTAAACGTTTTATGTATCTGTCAAACTTGGGTTGCTTTTGCTGTTAGTTAATTTTGGTTGAGCTGGAGATTCAACAACAGTGTTCGAGTGTACTAGGCCAGTGTTCTACTCCTAATTGGGCATTTTCTTGTCTTTGGAGGCGCTTATTCAAAATTTTTGCCCCTTTAAAACTGGTTTATTTGAATTTTTTTATTTTTGCTGCTTTCCCTCTTTTATTTATTTACTTCTCTATTTTTAACGCTATTACTTTATATGAGTTCTTTATGTAATATGCATATTAATATTTTATTAGATACAGGGTTGGCAAGCATTTTGTCTGATACCATAGACTATCTTTTCATTGCTTTGCTTAGTTATTTGAATCATTTCCTTTCCTGGGCAGAAGCTTCTACCTATGCGGTAGCTCCTTGCGCTTCATTTTGCTTTTGTTGTTACACATTGGGATTTTCATTCTCCATACCTCTTTGCTTTTGAAATTTCAGCATTTTCCCTATGGTTTATTACTATTTCCTCCACTGACTTATAAATTATTAACTCTATTTTTATTTTAATATCAGTTGTCTCAATAAAAAAGCAAATAACCCTGCATGTGTCTATGCATTTCGTGAAGTACACAGAGTAAGTGATCATGGAATATTAATTCCCACATTACACTTCCTTATGCTAATTTCCTCTTTCCTTATGAGAATGTGGGCTTTCACTCAGACACTTGCCTCTCACTCAGCCTTGTTCTCGTTCGAAGATGACTTCTGGTGTTTATTTTGTCTTCAGCATAAGAAGCAAAGGGTAAAACACAATTTTAAGTTCACGGGACTCATGTTTTCTCTTATTGCCCCTTCTCCCCGTGCAGCACCTTCTACAGCTGTGCCCCCTTGGCCTGTGTCACAGCCTACGAACAGCTGCAGCCTATGGGCAGCTGGTCTGGTTCAGGTAATGCTGCCAAAAAGAAATAAGAACAGCGCATTCCCTGGGTTCCGGGATAACAATGGATGGTTATTCTTCCCTCTGGGTCATAGAACGTAGATCTGCTTGCACACACATTCTCTTTCTTCATTATCTTTCCTTCTGGCTCGTGATTAGTATTGGGTAAAATTCCTCTGCTCCCAATTCAGTTTGTCGTTGTAGACCGTAGAACAAGATTTTAAGACATGGTGCACGTGGGTGTCAGTGGGTGTGTTTGAGTATGTACAATTGGGAGAACGAGTGTGTGACTGCATGTGGCTGTTTGTGTCAGCGAGCTAGTGTGAGTATGTCAATGTGTGTGTGCTTATGTGTGAATGTGAATATGTGTCAGTGAGTATGGGTTTGTCCCTATATGCATGTGCCTGTGTGAGTATGTGTATGAGTGTGTGTATGTATGTGTGTGTGTGTGCCTGTGTGTAGGTTTGTATGTGTGAATTAATGTGTGTTGGGGGGTAAATGGATGCGTGTGTGCATCGTGTTAAAATGTATGCATGAGTGTGAATGTGTGTGAGTGTGTGTGTGTGCCTGTGTGAGTGAGTATATATGTGGGCTTGTGTGTATATGTGTGAGAGCCTGTATATGAGTATAAGTAGTAAGTGTGTGTGTCCTGCCTGGACACTTGAAGGAAAACAAATTGAACTTGTCCAAACATTACTGCATACAGATTCTTTTCCTTTTCTCTGGTCTTTGGCAGTTTCACTTCTCAGAAGTATCCAGTGTTTTGGTTGCTACTGTTACTTTGTAGAGTTTCTTCCAATTTTCCTTCCTTCTCCTTTTTAACTACATGGTGTGAACAGAATGGCTTTCAAAATCCACTATATTTATTGTCTCATTCTTTACTCTCCACCCAATGAACAGAGCACAGAGGATCTTAGCACCTTCTAGGACCAACCCTGCTGTGATGAAGGAACACACCAGCTAACATGTTTATACACACACACACACACACACACACACACACACACCCCTTTCCGTTGTAGAAGTTCACCTTGGCAGATCTTTGGGAGAAGGAGGGATAACGGGAGAAGAACGCTCTAAATCTGGAGTCACTTTTCCTCATTTCTTCCATTTAGAGATTTTTTTTTTCTTAGCGAGCTTCAGAAGGCAGAAGGGAGGCTGATTTCAACAGCCTGGAGGGACACATTTCACGAGCCAGGGGACTGACAGATCTGAGCTGAACTCAGGAAGAGTACTGTGTAAATTCCTCTGCATGCAGCGGCACACCAAGCTCCCAAGGCAAGGCTGCTTTAATAATAAGGAGTAGTTGCTGTGGCAAACCAGTCATCAGCTTATGCAAATTCCTATGGGTAGGGAGAAGGGGGGCGGTGGTTAAGCTGCCTATTACTTTATTATTGCTGAAAGAAATAAAGAGGAAAAAACTCACAAAAGGAAAGAGGGTGAGGAGAATTAAGGATCTAATAACAGTGAGCGTGTGCTGCCCAGGTTGTGGCTCTTGCTGGGTTGGAGTCGTTTTTCTTTGTCGACAGCCTCGAGTTCGGCTATTTTTAGTGTCTCTTTAATAATTGAGCTGTAGCAATTGCACTCAGCCACTGGAGCAGGCAGGGAAAACAGCAGCCCAAAGGAACAGTGTGGTGGTCATGATTTAACTCAGATTGCATCGCAGAGCACACCTTTCTCCCAGGTAGAGTGTCAGGTGGAGGGATGGGGAAGGAAGAGAAAAAGACCTAGAAAGGGAAGGATGGCAGGCGCCATGCTGTGGTCATGGGAGTGTGAGCTAAGTGGGAGTTGTTACTTTGTTTAAAGCCGGCCTGAGAAGGCAACCTTCTGCCAGACCTTTAAACTTAGAAAAAAGAGGAGAATGAAAAACTAGGTGTGGTGGTTTATGCCTGTAGCTCTAGCATTTGCGAGGTTAGTGCAGGGGGATTACCATGAGGTTGAGGCCAGCATGAAGCTCACAGTGAGTTTCTGCCAGCCCTGGTTATACAGTAAGACCCTGTGTCAAGCAAACAAAGACCTGTAACCAATCAGATCATATGGTAGGTGGAGCAGGAAGATCAGGAGTTCAGAATCAACTTTGACTGTAGGAGACCCTGTCTTCAAAAACGGACAAGGGCTGGGTTGATGGCTCTGTCATTAGTAGTGCTTGCTATGCAAGGATGAAGAACTATATGCAAACCCCCAGAATGCAAGAAAAGCCAGGTATGCTGCCTTTGTGTCTGTGTCCACGCCACAATGGGCAGTGAGGAATTGCCAGATGAACTCTAGTGGAGATGCTGTCTCAAGGGAGTAGATGGGGAGTGATGAAGGAGGAGGTCTGAAGTCCTCTCTAACCTCTTCCCAGGCGTGAGCATATACACCCCCATGCACATGTGTAACTATACAAAACACACACAGGCTCATGCACACACTTAAAGACGAAAACTAAAAATGTAGAATTATTAGCTTTCCTGGCATTTAAGAATCTTTAGTGTGTATGAATATTTTGCCTGTATATATGTATTATGTATGTATGTATGTTCACCGCATGCATTCATGGTGCCCTTGGAGGTGAGAAAAGGGCATCTGCTCTTCCTGGAGTTACAGACAGTTGTGAGCCACCATGCTGGTGCTGGGAACGAACTCTGGGAGAACATCAAGTGATCATAGCCACTGAACTGTCTATCTCCCTCGTCCCTGGCTTAGACATCTGCAGAGCATTGTCTTTCTCACATACATTCTGTTAATGTTCGCCTTATTGAGATGAGAAGGCAAGCACAGGGAATTGCTTAGCAACCTGAGGATGTACTTGGCTTGGGCTACACGCACATGGCTGTCGATGAATGAAACAGTTCTCACATCAAAGGAGTAAAATGGATGGGTTATCCTATGAAGGACCATGGCCTAGAGACACAGATTTAAGGTACCTTAAATTCCATGATCCAATGAAGAAATTTTATAAAGTTTTCATAGATACAGAAAAAAGAAAGGCATAAGCGAAGATGCTTTTCAAATACATTTGTGAAAACAACATGGAGGTGATTACAGCAGAGGAGGAAACTTCTGTTGCAGCCTCTAAAGCTGTCTGATGAACTCTTAGCTTGGGCGCTGGTGGAAGCTACTAATATGCTACATTGAAACATTGCAAGATTTTATCTGATGGTTACAAGGATATTACACAAGGCACAGCAATGAAAATGGAATAGCTAATAAAAGGGCTAAAGAGAGCACCAAATACTTTTTATTTAGGCTCTAGAGCTGCAACATTCCAACCTCTCCACAGTCCTGTAGCTCTAAGCAGTTAACCGGCATTGTGGAAGGGGCAGTTTTCAGAAGCTATTATTGTTCACTCCCTCTTCCAATAATGCGCTTGGCTGTGTAAGACCTTGTGGGTGTGAGCACGTGTACACACACACACACACACACACACACACACACACACACACACTGATCAGTGAATGCACCTAGAAACCTGCTGGCAACCTAGAGCCCACAGGCTGTGGTATAATGAAAATCAGATGCATCTTGGGAAGGGACCAGGGACATGCACAGTGAGCAAAAGCCTACATAATCCTAGCCTGTCCGTCAAAATGGAGAGCCACTCCTGCTACTCAGCAAACCAGCGCCTCTCTCTCTTGGATCCCATGAAAGGAAACCACAAATAGCCACAAATAGTGATGTGAGCCCTGAGGACACTCTCATTAATGGAACCCACTATCACTCTTGACACGTGGCTGTGCATAGACTCACATAACCTCACTAGTTGTGCAATCTGTAGGAGCCTTTATTTTAATCCTTTGGATGAGAGGTCATAAACCTGAACACACTGGCCCAAACATAGACTACTCAACAGATGGGGGAGCTCGGTCTTCTTCTCTACCAAGGGGTTTCTTTTGCATATTAACCTGCAGCCTTAATCTGAGGTCTTTTGAGACCCCACTTTGCACTCTACTCTCCTGCCTCAGTACTAATAATAGTGGGCCAAGACCATAATTGGGTGCTCCAAAGTCCAAGCCCAAACCCTTTATCAAATCACCCAATTCCGGCTGCTCTGCAAGCTGTGGAACACACGTCATCTTGCTGGAAATACGGACTGTGCTGCCGGCTCTCTTCCAGTCTGCATCTGCAGAGCCTATGGGGAAAACAAGACTTGCCAAATGGAAGCTTCAGAAGAGCCATATATTTGATTAGCAGAGACATAGAGTCTCACCACTTCAGGCCAATGACAAATGAATATGATTATTTCTGATGAATTAGACAACTACCAAAGAACTGTGACAGCCTGAAGTTAGGCAGACACTGGTGACCGTGGAGGATCAATGATCGCGTGAAATAGTTTTAATTTTACTTATTATTTTTGATTAAATGATTTCTTTCTCATTCCCTTTTTCTTTCAATAATCTCTTAACCCTGCACTTGCTCCATATGCATTCTTGGCTTTCCTCCCTTTCTTTCTCCTGCAGTCTTCTCTGCTTTCTCCCTGGAGTGTTAGGTAGTAGGAAGGTTCCTGAGCTCAAACATTACATCCAGGAGGCTTCAGTGTGACAATGGAAATGTGGACCACTGCGAAGGTCTTATACATCATATAGGCAAGGTGAATGACTACCTAGGATTGCTGACATGACCAAGTGTCTATGTCTATTAATTATAAAAACTGCCATCCATGCTGGGTGTAGTGATATACACCTGCCATCCCAGCAGTTTGGAGGTAGAGGCAGGAGGGTCAGGAGTTCAAGGCCAGCCCAGAGTATATAAAAGTTCATCTCAAAAAAATATTTTTAACTCATTCATCTAAAAGCTATTCTGGAGAAATTTGTAATCAAGACCAAGTTTATAGGGAAAGAAACTATTTTCATATCTCTTTAATAGTTAGGAGAATAACAGTCGATTGTGTCTTTTAAGTAGACTAGAAAAGATGTCTGTGGGCATCTGGCTAGCACATCAACCCTGACAAGTGGGTTTAAACAGCTGGCACCTGCTGTTGGGTGGCTGAGTGGTCCAGAAGGAAGAGTTAAGGAACTAGAATAATCCAGCTTTTATTAGTGACTTTCTCCAATGTTGTGGTAAAACACCTGAGGGAAGAAGGGAGCATTCGAAGGAAGAAGCATTTATTTCAGCTCATAGCTGAAGGAGCACAGCCCAGCATGATAGGAAGTTGTGTAAACAGGAGCTTAAGGCATTACATCCGCAATCAGGAAGCAGAGGAAGATGAACGTGATAGTGGCAGTGGCTGCTGCTTCCGCTGCTGCTGCTGCTGCTGCTGCTGAGATCACATTCTTTTTTCTCAGTCTCAGATTCCAGCCCATGGGATTATGTCACCCATGTTGAGGATGAGTCATTCTATCTTCATTAACTCCATCAGAAGAATTCCCTAGAACTTTCTCCAGAGGATAACCTAAGCTAGGTAATTCCTCACAGGCATAGCCAGAGGCTCGTTTCCTGGGCTATTCTAGGTCGCTTCAAGTTGGCAGTAAGTACAAGCCACAACAGAGCCGGAGTAACTGCAGTCTGGTAGATAACTAAGTGGTCGAGTCATTGTTATAATGCGTTGCTTGTGATTGGACATGGCTGATAGGGTGAGAGCATAGAAACCAGTAAAGACAAAGACCATACAGTCTGAAGACCTGTCTGTGCTTTCTGTCTCTGATTGATTAATTGATTGATGATTGATGTCAGTGAGCTTGTTCAACATCCTGAACATGCCCGAGCATCTTCTGGCAATCAGAGCAGATGGATAGAGTCCAGACCCCTGCAAGCACTTGAAGCAATGCCACAGGTTAGCCACCTGTCCTTCCTGTAAGGAAAGGGGTTCTCAGGTAGTGGACAGCCAGATCCCTGGGACTGAAGATGAAATAGAATGACTTTCAAAGGTCCCAAGCTTTACAACTGAAACTTGTTCAACTCCTGCTCCAGGACATAGTTGTAGCCTGAAGCACTCTTTTGTAGTGTGTCTATAACAAATTATTCCAGAAACAGTGGCTTAGAAAGAAGAGAAACATTGTTTCCCCATCTCCAGTTCAGGAAGCCAGAAGTCCAAAGTCAGCATCACTTTCTGGGAATCCAGGCATCAGTGGGGGCTGACCACATGTGGAATCTTTAGGGAGTATCTGGTTTTTTTCTTGTTTTTCTATGTTTGGCTCTTGGCATGAATACTTTGTGAAACCATACTCCATCCGCAGCTTAGCATTGACTTGACTGTCACGTCTTCCTCTGCCTCATGCTCACTTACAAGGACACTTGTCATTCAATGTAGGGACAACCCAGCCGGCAATAATTTCTCCATTTCATGGTCCTGAACTCATTATGTCTGTACAGATTCCTTTTCCACATAAGAGACCCTTTGCAATTTCAGGGTTATAATGTAGACATGATGTTTGGGCAGCTACTCTTCAATCTACTGTATAAACACCACCCAATACATGATACCTCCTTCCAGACACTGCTGGTACCCTGCAAGCGATACCTTGCCCTGCTGCTGTTGCTTCTTTTGTGATGGTAGAATACCCAGAGAACCTAAGATTCCTTGAGTAACAGCCAGAATGCTTACCTGTTGTATGGAGATGGTAATTTCATTTAACTTAGCAGCATGTATTCACCCATTTAAAACTTGTCTTTATTCTACATACATCAACCTGCTTTTAGTGCTGTGTTACCTATAAAGGCGGTGAGACATAGAATGAGCAGGGAACACAACCAGTGTCTAAGAGGTAATTCTTAGTGAGGTCATGTTAATGCCTTTAACAGGTCAAGCTCCTAGCCTCTACTTTAACCTGCCTCCTTCTGTGTGAATCATCCTGACTTAAGCATCTCATAGACAATTTAATCCTTTAGATATGAGGTCTTTATTCAGTTTATCCATGAAGATGGGCTAGTACTGGTGCTGTTTTGGATGAAGATAATGTTTCCCCTTTCCTTCATTCTTTCTTTTTTCTTCCTTTTGCTATTACCTCTCTTTTACATTCTTTGTTCCCTCTTCTGTCTCTCATTTTTATTACATTCTCTTTCTTTTTTCTTTCCTTCTACCCCTGCTCTTTCTTTTTGTTTTTGAGACAGAATCTTGTTATATGGTCAAAGTTATCCTCAAACTGGTGATCCTCTGAAGCCTCCCCAGTGCTGAGATTGCAAGAGGTGCCACCATGCCTAGTCGTGTGCTTCCTTTAACCTGAATATGTTTTACAGAGGAGGAATGGGAAGAGAATACAGTGTATGACGGAGGAGGGGGAAGGAATGTAAAAAAAAAAAAACTTTTAAAAAGAAATTGAATTCCCACCATGGAATCATAAGTCAACTAAAAATATATTTAAAAGAAACAAGGGAAAATTGGGGTTGGGAGAGTCCTCATGTGCTAAACTACACTTCCATCACAAAAGTTCCCTTCTATGATTCTTTTTAATCATTTAGTTTCTGGATGCCCATGAAACCCCAACAAGGTTTTCATTGCAAACCTAAATTTGGAGAGGATAGCTTAACCTTAGTCAACAAACACATCCTAGAAACAAGATTTTCAATGAGCAAAAAGTAAACAGGCTGAGGAGAAAGAACTTGTGCATTAGTTCATGACTTCACATCATGAAGAAACACATAAAGTGTTCAGCAACCCAGGAGCTTTGCTGGTCTTTTGAAAGCAAACTCTGAACTCTTTAATTCTTGTCTGAAATTCCTGGGCAACCAGATCAGATGGTCACCACCGTGGTTAGGAATAAATGGAGAGAAAGAGGCAGGAAATGATTATTGGGTGCACGCTTCTCTGTACACATGCGTTGTTAGGCATTCGGTAAGTTATGTTAACAAGAAAGCAAAAGTGAAGGAAATGCATTAAGACAGAGACCATTATTCAGGTTAACTGTAAGCTTTGTAATCATAATGGAAACAGTAAATGCCATGCAACAGGAAATGGGAAATTTGTTCTCTTTATTGTGAATGTGTGTGTTTTCATGGAGGGGAGGCATGCATGCATGGGAGTATGCATATGTGTGTGTTCCTTCTGTCTTTCACATTAGCAAGAGCTGGAATTAAGTGATGGATGATCCTTTGCAGTCAGTTCTCTGTGAAAAAAAAATAACTACAAATAAAGACTCAACTCTTCTCAAAGTAGAAGTATTGGATGCCTCTCCACCAGAGAGGGGTTATGTGCTGGTATTCAAGCCAACTTTTGAAGAAAATTGTATCTCCTCTTTCCAACTAAGATGCAGCAGTTTCTCCCACAAATACCATCTGCTGGGATAGCATACCTGCTTAAGAATGAGGACTGTGCTTCCTTGACAAATGTTTCTTGTTGTTGTTGTTGTTCTCATGGGAACTGAATTCCTCATTTTCTTTCTTTTTTCCCCTACAAGCAACAAAACTCAAGTTGCCACGCTTGTTTTTTAAGCTACATATATTTTGTTAAATAATAGCATTTTTCTCAGATTAAGAAGCAACCCATATTCATTACAAGGACTTTAGAAAGCTGGATAATTGAAGAGTAAATATTACAGTTCCCAAAAGTTCCAACCGTGACAAATGACCACTGTTCGTATTAACTACATGCCCTTTGAGATTTCTTGCTATTTACGTGAATACACAATGCAACATCAGGGTATGTAGAATATTAGCTTCCATCCATTGTAGTGTATGTCAAATCACTAGGGTTTCCTGAACTCAAATGTTAGTTTATATCAAATCGCTAGAGTTTTCTGAACTTGACTATTCTTCAAGATTTGATTGTAGAAGTAATCTGTTTTGCTTTAAATATTGATATTAGTCTGGGTTCTTCAAAGAAACAACACTATAGTATATGTGTGCAAAAAGAATTGGTTTCCATAGTCAGCTTGATACAAACTAGAGTCACCTGAGAAGAGGAACCCTCAGCTGAAGAACTGCATCCATTGAGCAGTGGCATGTCTTGGGAATGATTGCTAATTCATATAGGTTGACCCAGCCTACTCTGGGCGATGCCACTCTGGGGCATGTGAACATGGGATATATAAGAAAGCTAGCTGAACATAAACCCGACAGAGTAAGCCAGTAAGCAACATCTTCCCTTGGTCTCTGCTTCAATTCCTGCCTTTAGTTCCTGCCCTAACTTTCCTCACTGATAAACTGACCATGTAAGCCAAATAAATCTGTTTCTCACCAAGTTGCTTATGGTAAATGATATTTACCACAGCAACAGAAATCAAACTAGAACAGTACCCATATATACACAGATATGTGTGTACATATAAGCATAGATGGGGTAGTGGAGGAAAAGGAGAAGGAAAACAAAATATTTACTATTTAAAAAATGGTCAATTGATATAGAGACTGCTTAATGGGGAAAGTGCCTGCCACAGAAGTATGAGGACCTCAGTCAATATCATCAGAACTCACATCGTGCTGGGTGTGGTCACATTCATCTATAACCCCAAAGCTCTGACAATGAGATAAGAGCAGAGAAAGGAACTCCTAGAAGTTCACAGGCCAGACACCTAAGAGTGCAGATGAAGCCATGAACAACAGAGACCTTCTCTCACACTAAGTAAAGGGTAATGGATGATGCCGAGATTATCCTCTGACATTCACAATTCATGTGAATCCACATGTAACAGCATGTGTGTTCCTGCACACACACACACACACACACACACACACGAAATTGGTTCATGTGAGTATGAAAGCTACTAAATTCAAACAAGCAGAGTGAGTACATACTGTAGGAGGAGAGCCAGAGAGAGCTTTGCTACAGATGAAATTTGCAGACAGCTAAAGCAATCTCCCTGACTTGGGGTAGAATTCATCAGGCCATCAACTGATTGAAGGAGCTCCACTCACATTCTGAATGTGAAACTTCTATTCGTCTCCACAGAGTCAATGCTAATCTTGAACAGAAACTGTCTGACAGAAACACCTAGAATAATCATTGACCAACTCACTGTCTTGGTGTTTTGTGATCCATTTACTTGACACATCAAATTAGCCATCAGAGTAGATAAACTTTTATTTAATCAAACTTTATTAATTCTTAAGTGAACATTCCTAACCCTAGTCCCCTTCCTCCCATAACATCCCCATGCCATTAGCTAACTGGAATTGATGTATCTGGAGAAATACCTTCTTTATTTTGCTGTCCATCTGTCTCTGATTGTCTAACGTAATGCCACTATCCATTGCTACCAATCATTTCTCTGTTACTTTGAGACCATGTACTGCGTAGTCCTTAACCATCCCCAGCAGGACACTGTCCCTCATGCCCTGCTCCCCTCTCCGCAGCCCTGCTATAACTGTAGCTAAAGCCTTCAGAATGAAGCACCTATCTGGTCGTCTCCATCATGTTTCATAGACTGTTGCTTCTCTTCTAATAAATTATTGAAAAACAGGAAAAGGGAAGAGTTTGAATTTGCAAAAGGGAGGTGCTTTGGAGGCAAAATGAGTAGAAAATGCATGGACATCCCAAAAAGCCACATAGGCAGTATCAAGCCAGATGGGCCATTTTTCATTCTGAATTTGTCATTATTTTGTTGAGGCAGATGAGTGGAAAATATTCCAACTGTATTCTTTTGCAGATTTATTTTTATCATCATATTTATTTATGGCTATGCATGTTTGCTGCTGTGTGGTATGTATACATATGTGCAGGCTCCCATGGAAGCCAGGAAACTTGCTCCCCTGGAGCTGGAGTTCTATGGAATTGTGGGCCACCTGATGTGGGTGCTAGAAACCAAACTCTGGTCCTCTGTAAGAGCAGTATGTGCCCTTGACTGTTCAGCCATCTCTCCAGACACTCAACTGTACTACTGTCAACTTCTATACTGTCCACTTACCTATCGAGTTCTCATCTCTGAAGAAAAGTTTAGTTGTGTTATCTGGTGCATTCTGGGTACATTTGGCCTTTCAATTTCTGATTCAGAAGAACATCCTAACATAGAGTAAGACTTTGCCCATTCAGAAACTATGCTTCCTATCAGTGTTGATGAAACCTGAAACTTTGTCCACATTTTCTTAGGTAGTCAGTTTTAGAAGTACGGCCCTGAACTTGAGATCCAACAGTTTTAACTGATGTTATGTTTTTAATAGGATTGTTCGGCTGTTATGAGCTGTTTTGCGCGTAACACAGTCCTCAAAGACTGACCAAATCAAAGCAACTTGGTAAGCTTAGAGTCATATCCTAGTGCAGCATTGTAGATTTTACAATTGCAACAGTAACTAATTGAATAAATGTAGAATCTAATTGACTTCATTGCTTCATTGTCCCATCTACTTTCTTTGGTGAAGGATATGTGCTATGAAGCCTGTGCTGAAAGGGAGGCACTGAAGGAGCCTCTTAAAATTCCCTTCCTTCTATTGTCAGAGCCTGAGACCACTCTGTGTTAGGCAGGCTCTGAACTCTTCAGAATCAGGGCTAATTTCCTGATTAGTTACAGCCCAGGTACTAACCCTAAATTAACCCCCTTTCCAACAATAGAGGATCACATGCTACTGTGTAACTGTTTCCTCTGAACCCAAGCCTTCCCACCTGGAGGGAGGACTAATTCTTGTGAGACCCTGGAAACACGCACACTGATGACGTCCAGGAAGCTCCTGAAACCTAACAGATTCACGCAACACTGACGAAGTCCAGGAAGCTCCTGAAACCTAACAGATTCACGCTCCCTCCCTAAGGCTTGTAAGCAGTGATGGTTGCTGGGGAGCGGGGCTCTCTGACTGAGTCATGCAGAACTCATCATGTCCATCGCCAGTGCTGGGAGGAGCTTCATCGGGCTGTTTCCCAGTCACCGATGCTCCTGTAAGCGACCTGTGCTAGTTTGCTTTGCGGTGTGTGATAAGAATCCTGAATAAAAGTAACATGGGGAAGGAGGGATTTAGTTCAGCTGACATCATGAAGGAAGCTGCGGGAAGGATGCAAGACAGGAACCTAGAGGCAGGAACTGAAGTGGATGATCTGGAGGAACACTGCTTCCTGGTGAGTTCCGACTTCTTTAGTTACCTTTTTTAAACAGTCCAGACCCCTCTGCCTAGGGCTGGCACTCCCCACTGTGGGTTTCGTCCTCATTCATCAATTCACTGTTTAGAAAATGTTCCCTCAGGCCCACAAGTCAGTCTGAAGGAGGCAATTCCTCACCTGAGGTTCCCTCTTTTCAGGTGAATCAAGTTGACAACCAAGATTAGCTGTCAATACCCACAATAAACTCACAGGATCACTAAGCTAGACTGGAATGGAACAATTTTTTTTGGATGAATTAGTAGTGCCTTATCTGGGTAGGTAGACATCTGCTCATTTCTCTCTAGGAAAAGACATAACCTCCCCAACACACACACACACACACACACACACACACACACACACACACACACACATTGTCATATGCTGTAGAATGGTGTAACAGACTTCATACAATTATGGTCCCATAGGATGATAGGAAGAAAGCAAACAAACAGAAAACAATATGCTTAATCCTCTGAAGACTTCTTATATGTTATGACATTGCAGTTGGCTTTTTCACTTAAATGGTGTGTGACTGGTGTACATCAATCAATCCGCTATAATATCAGTCATACAAAAACGTCCAGCAAACCCACCCAATTGGGAACAGTGCATAATAATAATGACAATAACAACTATCTTGCTGACTTTTGTTTATAAACACTGTGATTTTTTTTTCATGATTTTGGACTGTGTTCCTAGTTTGGGGAAAAAGGGGTTGACTCTGAACAGCTTGCCATGCTATGATTGTGGCAGCCCCATGTGTGTTATCTTTGATGCATCTGTTGATTACATAGGAAAGGCTGACCTACATTGTCTGAGCTTCTGTGGGTCCACTCTCGGGAGTTTTCACAGTGATGAATCACCTACATAATTATCTGTTTCTGAATGGCCTGTGATCCTATGCAGACACCGAGAAAAGGAAAATACCCAACCCTGTGGTGAAGCACATACAACAGTTTCCCTCAGTGCCTTGCGTTCTGTCTCTAGCTCATTGAATGCAGGCAGGAAGTATTTTATTCATTTTACTGGGACTTTTAGGATTTTCTGTGCCTAAAACTGAGCCAACCTTGTAATGATTGTTACTTCTGGGTGTTACAACTTTCAATTAAGGGGGAGGGTGAGGAAAGGATGAGATTGGGGAAATAAAATCATTGCTATGATTTAATCTACACTAGCATGTTGCATACTTACTTAACCCCCCAAAATATTCTTTTTTAGTGTATGGTGAGCTGCTAAAGTCATTTGCAGTCATTTATGAAAAGCTAAAAGTCACCGACATTTTTTTCTCTATGGGGCTGAGAAAACACGATGCCTGCAGTGGTCTCCAGTTATTTATGCACTGGCAGCTGCAGCTGCGGTATTGAGACACCACAAATGGCCAGCTTTCGCACACCTGTTGCTGAGGGAAATCTGAGCCCCTGAGGCAAGGGTCGTGGAGTTCTGAACGATGGCGGCTCTGAGAGAGTAAATCTCTTACAGTTGGGATGTATTTAAGGGACAGCTGTGCCAGTGGCCCAGGCATCTGTGCTGGAGTGTCCCCTCCCCTGGTCCTCTGGTAACCTGAGCGTGTTCTTCACACATGGACAGCTGCCTTCATATGGTTTTATGTTGATAAAACACAGTATCACAGACTGGGGAATCGCCTAGGAAATTTAATTAATTCTCAGAGCTCTAGAGGCTGAAAAGTCTAATTTTCAGATGCTGGCATCTGGTTAGGGCCTTTCTGCTATGCCATCATAGGGTAGAGGTACCCCAAGACAAGAGTAGGGGGACAGGTTAGTTCAAGATATAGCTTTGTCTGTTTGTCTTTTCCTGTTTGTCATACTAGTCTGATCAGGATGATATATTCTTGTAACATCTTCTACATCTAGGGGTCAAGCTCTGAACGCCATGAACTTAAGAGTTTGAAGGTTAAATAAGGCTCGTGGGGGCTAACAGATACTGAAGAAACAATCCTGGAGCCTGTGTGGGTCTGTGCTAGGTCCTCTGCATATATAGTACAGTTGTGTGGCTTGCTGTTCTTGTGGAACTCTCAACCATGGGAGTGGAGGTGTGTCTGACTGTCTCAAATGCTCTTGGAACATTTTTCCCCCTATCGTGTTTCTTCACCCAGCCATGACATGGGGGGTTTATACCCAGTCTTATTGTGACTTAATCCCTGAGAGGCCTGCTCTTCTCTGAAGAGAAACAGAGGATGACTGGACCTAGGGAAGAGGGAAGGTGTGCATGGAGGAGTTCTAGGAGGAGGAGAGGGGGAGGAATCTGTGGTGAGGATGTATTATATAAGAGAAGAATAAGTAAAAAAAAAATGCACCTTAGAAGGACACAAACGATAGCAGAGACAACCAATTCCTAGGTACAAAAGACAATAAAACTACAATGCAACAAAACACATCATTTCCTGTTGTCTTTGAAGCTGTGGCATCTATTTTCATGAAACTCAGAACATTAGGAGTGTGTTGGTGAGCGCCAGAGGCTGGCATCAGTGGGTGTGAGACCTGAGCTGCTGAGGACAAGACTGAAGTCGAGTCTATCAATTAGGAGACATGCCCACTGAGAGTCATGACACACACAATATAGGCAAAGGAGGCATTGTGTGTGACACCAGAAGTTGAACCTCCTTACTCTGCTTTTTACTCTTTGTCTCATTAACTGGCCAATCCAGTACGAGTGGCAAAGACTACTTGTTGGTGCTGTGGGGGCCGAGTCTGGGTGTGACCCTAACAAATGTACAGCTAACAAAACCCAGAACCATATAAATGGCCTTCCCAAAATCGTCCCTGGCATGAAACGTGTGACCTGTGAGGGTGACCTGTGAGGCTGCTGTTCCCTGCACCTCTGTAAGCTAGCAGCCCTGCCCACCTGTGAGAAGTCTAAGGAGACTTGCAGAATCCAGGTCTTCCCCAAAGCTGCATCAGAGCCAAGACAAGAATCCTTCCATGCAGAAGGCAACATGGCCATTGGGTGAAAGTCCTCAGAATTTGGTCCTTCTCAGCTACCGACCACTTCTCTCGGTCCTGAGTTCTGAGTGGGATAGCAGAACTGGCGGGTGAGGAGTGCTCCAGCCACTTAAGGTCACATTCGTCACAAAGAACAGGTCTGTGAGGGAATGCTACTTGTTCCAATCTGTTATTTTCAGGGGGAAAAAAGAGAATACAGTGAGGCCTTTGAGGATATGTGACTTTCAGCCTTAGAGAAGGTTTCAGAAAGAGAGGCACATGGTGAACACCTTTGACCAGACACACTGCTAAAAGCAGGTGCTTGGTGGTGCCCACAAAGTATATTTTGGAGCTTGGATAAGGAGTGAAGTTCTCTTTATCACCTCTTAGCATTAGTCCATACTTTATCTCTTCAGCCTAGTGAAATAAAATCTAAAAGGAAAATATTATCCATGATTCCACTTAATGTCTGATGTATTTGGAATGATGATTTTATTACAGTGCTTATATCCATTAGTGATGAACCAATGTAAAAAGTTAATGTGTGTGTGTGTGTGTGTGTGTGTGAGAGAGAGAGAGAGAGAGAGAGAGAGAGAGAGAGAGAGAGAGGGAGAGAACACCGGGTTATGAAAGAAATATTTTACAGGTAATTCACTTATGAAACTAGTGTACACTTTGACAGAAACTGACTATGGAATGTGACAAACACAGTCTGGACAATTCTTTATATTTAAGACCACAAAAAATTTAAAAACAACTCACACTCTAAAGATTAGTTTAAGAAATAAGTAAATAAAGCAACCACTCACATGGACACACACTCGTTTTCAATTTGTGTTTACTGAATAAAAGAAAAACACTCGTGAGGAACATACTGCCATAAAAGAACTATCTATGTGCCCAACTTGAAGCCGTACTGCTTAGTCCCAATTCACAGGCTTTTAATAGTTTTAAATGTTACTTCCTTATTGTTTTTGCGTGTCTATGTTGTGCATCAGAGCTTATGTGGGAGGCAGAACATAGCACAGCGGCATGGGGTGGAAGTCCAGCTGTCCAGTTTACACACCGAGCTTTTCACGCGCTAGGGAATCTTACCATTTCTAATTTGGCACTTTGAGATCTCATATAACCCAGGCTGGTTCTGAACTTCCTATGCAGTAAGCATGTCCTCCTGCCTCCACCTCTCAACTGCTGTTACAGACTTGTGCCACCATTATGGCTCGAAGTCACTTTTTCTTGCTGCTCTTTACGCTTCTGCACTGTTAATTAGCATTCTTTTAAAAACTAACTACCCCTAGGATATCAAAGATAAGTAGCCTCCTGGTTTAATGACTCAGTTTTAATAATTAGTGAAACTCCTGGTGCGAACATTAGTTTTAGGAGAAGAGGTAGTAGGGGTATGCATAGAAAGGCCTGTAGTTTGTGTCTTCCAGAAGCCTGAAAGGCCTGGCTGGAGCATGAGCTGGCTGGCAAGCTAGATAAGATGTGGAGCGCAATGTTCTAGTATTGCTCGCTAGCAATACTAGTAATGATAGTAAGTATCATCTCACTTAGTTACCAAATAAACGCTTGGTTTTCTAACGAGTGCTAAGGATAAAGGTGTTGTGAAATGCTCACTCTGTACCATCCTTCTGTCAATAAAAGACCCACCAAGAAGTTTTTCAAAAGTTCCAGATGAACTGACTCAGAATGTTAGGAATAACAACGGGGCAGGGATCTTGGCAACACAAAGAATCAGCATAAATAAGAACTCAGCAGTCAAGGATAAGCCAGGGGTGACAAGTTTGGAAAACTGTGATGGGGTATAAGATGGTTCTGAGAACATTAAGAGAGAACCAAAGGCCTAAGGAGACATAACATCCCACAGGACATGGTTAATCAAAAAAAAAATCCACTGCAAAATAGCATGGAATAGCTGGAACATTCTTCAGTCCAGAAATGAGTTTGTCAGTGTGATAATTAATTATCGTAGTCAATGTAACTTGATTTAGAATCACCTGTGAGACACACTTCTGGGTATGTCTAGGAGAGTGTTTCCAGAGACAGTTAACTGAGAAGCCAACACCCACTTTAAATGTGAGTGACAGGGTCTCAGTAGCAGCTCTCACAGACTGGATGAAAGGGAAAAGGGCTTAGCGCCAGCACTCACCTTTCTCTGCTTGTGCTATAGACACATGTGACCTCAGGCTCCCACAGCCATGCCTTTCCTGCCCTGAAGGACTATCCTTCCCCTCAAGCCATCCATCCTAAAGAGACTTTTGTTAAATAGCTTGTTATAGCCGTGAAAAAAAGCAACAAGCACATGAAACAATGCACTTGGAGTCATACTCTGGACAGCTCCAGAACCATCTACAAGGCCTGCCCACTAATGTCTCCCATGTTAGAAGGATGTTTGGATTTTCCACATCGAACATACTGAGTAAAGGGTATGGCCTTGGGCAGAACACTGTTTATAGCTCCTGACAGGACAACAGTGAGAACTGCAGTCTTAGGATCTGGTTTACTATCAATGTTGACCACAGACTCAGCAAAAGTACCTAGACTAAAGTTTCCATGGAAGGAAGAGTTGATACTGCAAAATTCACAATGCCAAGGTCTCTCCGCCTTCTCTTTATTTCTGGATATCTCATTTTCCTTTACTCCTCCTCAAATTCTTCTAAGATATTTCTTTATTCTTTAAATACTCCCACTGTGTGGTGGTGGGCGATGTACTTGCACAGCACACAGTAAAGATTGGAGAATAAGTTGTGTGTTTGTTCTTATCTTTTACCATGTTGGAAACAGCATCTCTTTGTTGTCTGTACTGCAAATGGCAGGGTAGCTGGTCCATGAGCTTCCACAGGATTCTCCTGTCTTAATCTTTCATGTCACCATAGGAGTGTTGAGTCTATAGATGGTTACTGCCATGTCTAGCTTTATGTAGGCTCTAGGGATCTGAACTCGGGTCCTCTTGCTTGTGTGCAAGCACTTTAAAGACTAAGACATCTACCCAACTATTCTAAAGCAGTTTCCTTCAGACTAAAATATTCCCTTCTAGAGGGAAGAAAGATGCCCCATGAGACTCAAGAAGAAAACATTTCACAATTTTCAGAAAAACCCTGAAAACAAAAGAATTAATTCACAAGGCCCCTTCCCAAGGTTATTGAAGCAGTAACCAACTGCTGATGTGGGATTAGTCTCAAATTTATTAGGACTACCTTGAGGAGACTCTCTGACCAGCAATGATGCTTGTAAGTTGAAGAGCCAAGGCCATAGCAGGAGTAATAATTGAGAAAAGAGACCCATGAATGTAAGCTGATTTTCTCTTCTCTTGACTTTTATTGACAATGACAGAGGGGGATCCACAGCCTCTTCCCTGTTGCAAGAAGTTCTTACTATCTCTGCATGTGGGTACCAAGGGCATGCTCCCTTAACCCACCTCTGCTTACATGCTGCTGCAAGGGAAAGTTTCCATGTCCACCCTGTTTTACAGGCAGTGTCGGTTATGACAGCACACAGAAAATCCTGTCTGCATTTCAACAAATCCTCTGTTTCTTGGTGGGAGCATGCTTACTTATGTCTTCATTGCGGAAAGTATAGAATAGTTCACACTACATTCCTAATACCAGACACAAGGAGGATTCCAGCATAGCTGGGAATCATGAGGACACATCTAAGCAAAGTCATCTGAGAGTCAGTGATACTTGGGTCACTTCATATGTGTCCTCCAGTTTAACAACCTGCTCATTCTAGAAGTGTCTGCTTATCACTATTTTTAATTCATGTACCTTAGTTATACAGTGTAGTGAGCTTCGCTGAGATATATTCATAAACACATATGACATATTTTGTTTATATTCATACCACGACTTTCTCCACTTTCTCTGAACTCCTTGGTCCTCCCTAGTATGTCTCCCTAGATGTTTATGGCTCCCATACCAGTTCACACATATGAAAGAAAACCTGTGATGTTCACCTCAAGAAATCTGACTTACTTCACATAAAAGAATCATCTCAAGTTCCATCCATTTTTCTGCCAGAAATTTTTTCCTTTATGTCTAGAAAAACTACACTAAATATGAATATGTGTAATATGTGCATAAACATGGATATATCTAAACATTTAAATACTCTGTACTATTGATGTATTTAATATAAGAATGAAATATATAGTTAAGCACAGGCATTCATGTGATTATTAATCAATCTGTTAAGGTATGATATAAAGAGTAAAGCTCGGGGCTGAGAGATGGCTCAGTTGTTAAGAATACCAGCTGCTCTTCCTGAGAACTCGGACTTTATTCCCAGCACTGACATGGTAGCTCACAACTGTTCATAGCACCAGTTCCAGGGGTTCTTACACCCTCTTCTGAGCTCTGTGAACATCAGGCAAACACTGTACATAGATAAACACACAGGCAAAATATCAATACACATAAAAATAAAGAAATTTGATATTTTTGCAAACATTTTTTTAAAAAGAGATCAGGTTTAAAAATGAATGAGATACCATGAAAAATATCATGGAGTAGAACAAAACACAATTTCCATAATTACATACATAATTAAATAAATAAATTTCCATACTTAAATAAATGTATGTATTTAATTATGTACACATGTCTGTGAACACGCATATACGTAAGAATTTATGTACTGTAATATAATTTATAAAAGTATAAAATCTTCAATTATGTGGAAGATAAAGTTTAGACAGTTGTTCAAAGAAATAAATCAAAATTATTTGAGAAAGAAAAACATTAAGAGAAGTGCAGAAAAAAGGGCAAAATTATAACTTTTAAAACTTAACATTCAAGTTCTGAGTGTTTCATGAGAAGAAAAATCCAAGAGAGAGGGGCAGCAGAAGGGTACTCAAACAGAAGGGGCAGGTAGTGTTCTAGACCTGGGGAAAGGGAGAAATGAGAAAGGGGCAGGTACTGTTCTAGACCTGGGGGAAAATATGAAGAAAGGCAGCAGCAACGGTGGTCAAACAGAAGGGTCAGGTAGTGGTCTAGACCTGGAGAAAGTAAGAAATCAGATTTGTGAGGAATGATGACTCTCAAACACGATAAACAAGATAATTTACCCTGGTGGAGAAAGTAGGGACTACTAAAGAAAATGAAAACTCTACAGACAAGAGGCAAATAAATCAACTTAGAAGAATCCTAAATGGTAAAAATAAGGATTAAAAAGAAAAATGGTACCTTCAAAACCATGAGGAAATATCAGCAGCTTGTCTCATGACTACAAAGGAGAAAATGCAGAAGAACATTTTCCACTAAATCTAATTCCCATAACTCACATGCATTTTCCTCTTTGTATATGTATTTCTCTAGCCTTTATAATTCAAGTGAAATCCTCTTATTTCTATAATGGCAAAGTTCTTAAATACCATCTTATAAAGTCAAATCTCACACTATACCAAAATATTTAATCTTCTAAATTTAGTGTTGTGTGACCAGGCTGTTTTTGTCCTATGACACAAATATATATTTTTCAAAAATGTATTATATCACAAAATTCTCTAAATATCTACCTATGTGGTATAAAACTCCCTCTAATTTAAATAATATATTTTGGTCATTTTATAGATTGCATATATTAGAAGTCAAACTGGTTAGGTTATGATGTTTAACTCAAACTAAGTATGTCTTATATCGAGAGCATGGGTCTATATAAACATATCAATATTTTGTTATGTCTCTATTCCTGTGTGATGTTGTTGCCATATGAACTGAGAAAGAGAATGTGTGCTTTGTCTCATGATCTGCGTGGGTAGTGGTGCGATTCATCAGGCTTTTGGGTGCAGGGTTTTGTCAAACATAGCTCATATGTTGAAGCTGAATTGGGAAACAATTCACATCCCTGACCATCACATTACTGGTACCCATTCAGTCACTTGTGGCCATGGATTGAGAGCCTCCATATCTTGGTATCGACAGACAATGATGCTATTCCTTGGCATCGCAACCTTCCAAACATGACCACACTTTCTTTCAAAGTCTGATGGAGAATCTTCTAGAAACACACACACACACACACACACACACACACTGATGTGGGATTTCCCTTTGTATGCTGTGATTACCTTTAATGAGTAATGGTAATCATTCATTAATGATTTGAATTATTGAATGAAACATAATGAAACTGCTTTGAATCTATAGCACAGCAGAACTTAGGTAGATGGGGAAGATGGAACAGAATGCTGGAAGAAAGAAAGGCAGAGTCAGAGAGACACCATATAGCCCTGCTGGAGACAGACACCAGAACTTTAGCCAGTAAGCCAAAACTACATGGTGATACACAGATTAATAGAAATGGGTTAAATTAATATGTAAGAGTTAGCCAATAAGAAGCTAAAGCTAATGGGCCAAGCAGTGATTTAATTAATACAATGTCTGTGTGATTATTTCAGGACTAAGCTAGCTGGGTGACCTGGAACCAACAAGCAGTTTCCCACAACAACACCCAAAAGCACAAATAAAAATTTAATATTATGCAACCAAGAGTTCAATCTCAGATGTAAAGCCTTAACTGACACAACACAACACTAAAAGACTGAATCTACATATCCCACTGAATGCAATTAACTCAAGTTGGAACAGGCAGGACTGACAATTGATTTCCCTTGGATAGTGTTCTGGATTTTGTTATTATACATCTACAGAATGAATTTTTCAGAACAATTTGCTATTCATGTCTATTGGTGTTATCTTTGGGACAAGTGTCAAACAATCAGAGCTCATTAATGTAGAGAACTTTTGGAGCTTCCCCAAAATACGCAGAAATTGCTGCACCCATTCCAAAGGTGGCCCAGGTTCTCACTGCATCCAACCTGGAGGTTTCAGGCATTGGAATAGCTAATGCCACAATTAGTCAGATGTCCAAGGCAAATAGCAGCATCACTATAGATCCTGAAAGATGACTTCCGCTGTGCCAGAAGATGTGTCACTCTCATCTTGGAATGGATGAAACCTACTGTCTCAATGTACTCTCTTTCCAAATTAATATACCTTCTTTTTCCTGTTTGAATTGAGTTGGAAATACTAAATAAGAGATAGCTTAGATATATCTTTAAAGTTAACTTAATTTGACTAATGAAATCTCATTTTACTTGAAATCCAGTTTTCTCTAAGAAATGTGCTTATAGATTCCATATTGCATTTGGCTGCGATAGGTAACTGTCAACATGGTTCCTACCTAAGGAGAGAGGCTTTGGGTGATCAACCAGGGAATGAGAACCCTGAACTTTTAGGCATTGTCTCTTTTCTTGTGACACTGTGTGAAGGTCATTTGCCTGTACATAAGTATGTAAGCATGTAGAAGCTAGAAGTCAATGTTCCCTGTCTTTTTTGATTGTTCTCTGCCTTTTTTTCCTTGAATCACAGTCTCTCACTGAACCGGAAGCTCACTGATTAAGCTAAACTGGTGAGAGTTATAGAGTCCTACAGTGTTTCTGAATGCCTACTTGGAATTGGGATTCCAAGAGCATGCTACCACTCCCCGCTTGTATTTGGGTGCTGGGGCTCAAACTCAGCTTCTCATGTCTGTGTGGCATGTATTTCATTTGCGGGGACATCTCCCTAGCCCCATGCTTTTAGTTTTTGAGGCATATTTCTACACTATAAATAGCACAGAATATCCTGTCTTATGGTTGACATTTGAAATGTTCTCCATAGGCTTGTGTGTTTAAACACTTGACCCCCAGCAGGTGGTCGATTTGGAATGGCTTTGGAGCCCTTGGGAAGTAGCTAAAGAAAATAGACCACTAAGGGGTGAACCCTGAGGCTTAAGATACTGCCCTTTTCCTGTCTATTTTCTGTCTTCTGCATGAAGATGCAGTGTGACTTCCTCATTTAAGTTGCCTTTGTTGGGGTATTTTATCAACCTGCAAAGAAACTCAGCCTGGGAATTGTTAAACAGCCCAGCGTGACCACAATCACTCTGGCTCAGCCTCCCAATGTGGATAGAAGTATATGCTATCAACACAACTACAATCTTGAGCATTAAGCCTTACCTCAGCACTTTTAGCAATTAATAGGAAGGATTTCTCTCTTGACTTGGCAACAAGACTCAGCCACCAGTGCATTAAGGAAGCCAATTCAGTTCGTCCAAACTTGATGATGACAAAATGTTATGCATTCAAGAGAGTATGTATTTAATGGAAATAAAGGTGGCTTTCTGTGACAGAATATCTGCTCTTTATACCTCCAGCTCCATTAACCCAGCAGCTGAAGTTACATAATTTATAAATTTTTATAATATAAAAAGTTTACATAATACATCTGTACATACATACATATTAAATCTCCTTTCCTTGTATTGCCACTATTTTGTTGCTTTCCATTGCTTTATAGATAAAGTTCAAACCTTCTATATAGTCATGAAAATGTATCTTCCTGCATACCCATGTCAGTCCTCTGAAACTTTCCCAAGTTCCTTATATATTGTGTTCTGCCACCCCTTTCTTTCTTTCCTTCCTTCCTTCCTCCCTCCCTTCCTCCCTTTCTTCTTCCTTCCCTCTTTTCTCCCTTCTATTCTTTTTTCTTTCCCTTGCTCCACCCACTTCCTTACTCTCTTCCTCCATTTCTCTCTTCCTTCCTCCCTTCCTCCCTCCATGCCTCTCTTTTTCCCTTCCTTCCTTCATTCCTTGGTTCCTTCCTTCCTTCCTTTCTTCCTTCCTTCCTTTTAACAGACTCTTACTGTGTAGCTCTCATTATCCTTGAAACTTTGTGGCCCAGGCTAGCCTCAAAACCATGACCCAATCTTTCAAGTGTTGGGATTGCAGGCATTAGAGATTCTGCATACTCTTTTCCCCTTACTGGAAACACTAACTGCCCTGTGCCTTCACATGGATATTCTATTGCTTTTGCTAATCTTATTTTATTAGATCTCAGTTCAGTTTTCACTTGCTCCATAGAGCCTCCTCTGATTTTTGAAATGAGACAGTACTTCAAAGCCTCGTGTACCACTTTTCATTAGCAGTTAGCATACTTTCACTTTTCTGTTGTCTCTGTAGATTTATGACTAATATCAGTCTTTCCAACTAGATTTTTGTTGCATGATGCTATCTACTTTGCTTATTCTTTTTTCCTCCATTTTTCATGTGCTTAATTGTGTGGTGTGCATGCATATGTACACATGATTTTACATCTGTGGAAATATGCGAGTGTGACTGTGCATGCACTTGTGTATCAATGCATGTGGAAGGCTGAGACTGATGCCACAAATCATCCCTGATAGCTCTTTCTCATTATTCATTGAGGCAGCATCACTCAGTCAAACCCAGAGCTGGTCTTGCTAGCCAGTGTGCTCTAGCGCGTCACTGCTGCTGAAGCTGGAATACCAGGTAGATAGCCATACCTACCTGTCATTTACCATACACCACATGTATAAATGTGGTGTTTCCTCTTAGCAGCATTTAAACTCCTGAGCCATTTCCTCAACTCTTGCTCATCATTTCTTGAGCTGTATCTCATTGTATTGACTCATTATGATTGAATTAATTTATCATACATTTCATATAGTCTTCCTGCCAACTGTTGCACATAGTGTGAATAGTTAGGAGAGAAATGATTCTGAAAAGACGTTGTGCTGCCTTTGCTGTGACAAAGAACTTTCTGTGATATAAAAGGAAGGCTTGGGTGGGCTTGAGGATCAAAAGGTCTTTGTTTCCTGATGAAAATTACATCTTGCATGATTAATCTTTGTCATTCCTTAATGACCAGAAACAAGACAACCAAAAAGAAAGAACAATTTAGTGTGGGAGGAGATAATGGCCCCAGATCAGGTTGACACCCCAGGGCTCCAAAGTCTGAAATGAGGCACCACACATATTCCAAATGTGACAACAATATAAAATCACTTACAATAAGAAAAAAGTCCCCATCTAAATCAGTGAGAAAAGAAGACTAAGACTCAAAGACAAAATTAAATAGAAACATTTCAATGTAGTGTGACCACCCCAAAGGAGAACATGCATGGATGGAAGGGACTGAGATTGTCTCATATATTTAAAAAAATGATTTTTTTTTTAGAAAAGAAAGAAAGAAAAGAAAAGCGCACTGGCTCTCAATTGCTCTTTATGTCCACTGAGGAGAATCGCAAGGATGAGTACTGAGGAAGTTCTCATGCCAAACTCAGATGAGAACACAGGAAATGCCATTTGGAAGCTTCTCCTCAAGTTTGGGTGGTACCTGACTTAAATCTCACATACTTGGAAGACTGAGTAGTTGGGAGATTGCCACAAGTTTGAGGTCAACCCCAGCTGCAAAGTAAATAAGATCTTGCCTCAAAAGAAAGTAAAACTCTTCTAAGGATGATTACATATTCTAATGTCAGGACCCTGGAGTTCTGTCCATGGTGTTTCCTTGTCTTCCATCTCTGCTGTTTCTAGCAATAGAAAACCCATGAACTCACAATAAAAGGAGCATCTCAATATCCAAGTATGGATGGAGTAGGAGTTTCTAAGACCTTTTCTCATCCTGAGAAGCTACAGGCAGCCAATGGTTGCTGGGGGAGAGGAGATCATATTTCACAGTGGTATAGTCAATGGTTCATTGTCCTCATTCCTGCAAATAATCCCTTACACGTTTCATGTAGATAACCCTAGTTAGAAGCATCTGGGGACAATACACACACACACACACACACACACTATTATACATCACGTGACATACACACAAATCACACACCATGCACACAGACACACACCATAATACATCACATGACACACACACACAAATCACACACCATGCACACACACACACACTACATTGAAGTAGAAGAAGAATTTTGAAAAAAAATAAAGGAATTATGTGGTTGGAAAAAATAATGAATAGACTTTGATTAAAAAATATTATTGTGTGTGTAAAATAATAAATAAGTATTTAAAAACCAAAAAAGAGACTCAAAAATAAATAATATTCAAAAGGACACACACAGAGTGAAAGCAGGAGGTATAAAATCATTAAGAAAATGCTGCTCCATATTTCCCCTGCAGATGGTACTTTGTTTAGAGATACCCATGGATCTCTGCTACCATTGCACTATGCTGGTAATACAACTGGGAATCCTTAAAAACTTATGCACAGGAAATGAGCAACTTTTGAATCCAATGGAAAGTGAGGATTCTGATGATAGGCTCTTCAATAGCAATAGTGATGTCTAAACACAGTTGCACAGATGCTTAAATAGCACAGTATGCTCTCATGGTCTTCAAATCTTTGTGCTATTAAACTAGTAATGGAAAAAAAGTGTTTTCCCTAAAAATCATGATGAAAAGAATTAACGATGAGATAAAAGGAAGAAAGTTGATAATAAAAAAAAGTCAATTAATAAAGGAAAATGTGAGGTAATAATAGTAGATAGCTTGCTTAAACTCAGCTGCTAATATTTTAAATTTAGTAACAACTACCTTTTTGAAAATTATTTAAAGTGAGAAAACAATTACAAATTAATAAAGAAGAAAGGGAACACACCTTAATAAATAGAAGCAGAAAATCTTGTAAACCAATGGTAGTGTTATAAAATCTAGGCATGATTTTCTTATAGGTAGAAATTAGTTTCCAAATGTGACTAAAATGCTTTTCAAAACTACTTAGCAGTAATTTCTGTTTGTAAATATTTTAAGAAGTCATAAATGAAAACCAAAGAGATATACTGGAGTTTAAGAGTGTTTACTGCTTAGGCAGACCCTGGATCAATTCTCAGCATTCTCCCTGGGAGGCTCACAACAGTCTGTAGGGCCAGATCCAGGGGATCTAGCTCCCTGTTCTGGCCTGCATAGGCTCCTGCATTCACATGAGCATACACAAGCATGATGTGGGATTCCTTGCTGTGAATACCACTGATGAATAAAGAAACTGCCTTGGCCTGTTAACAGGGCAGAACTTCAGTAGGCAGGGAAAACTAAGTTGAGGCTGGGGAAAAGTAGGCAGAGTCAGTGAGAAGCCACTGAGCGGCCATGGGAGACAGATGCACCCAAAATTTGCTGGTAGGTCATGACCTTGTGGTAATGCACAGATTAATGGAGATGGGTTAAATTCAGATGTAAGAGTTAGCAAATAAGAAGCTAGAGCTAATGGGACAAGTAGTGATTTAAATAATACAGTTTCTATGTGATTATTTCGGGCCTGAGCAGCCGGGAAACTAACAAGCAGTCTTCATTACAACCAGGCACCCATGCCCACACACATACACACAGAGTTAAATATGAAGTTAAATACTGTGTATTAATAAAAAGTATTAAATATTGTGAAGTATTTAAAGAAATTGTGGGTAACTTATTTTCATCTTCCTTGAGGGGAATGCAATTTCTAATCATGACATGAATTCTAGAAAAATATATTAATTTGAGACAATCATTTTAAGTGTTTGTATTAAGTTCAGCCTCTGAAAGAGGGCTGATGATAACTAAATTTAACATACAAGAAAATTTTTATATTTACAAAATCGCAGGTTAAAAACAAACGTATTTTAGAGAAATAACTCTTACAAATCATCAAGAATGGAGTCTCCTCAGGGAAGACAAAAATCTATGGAGATTCAGCACACTAGAAAAGGAAACTCAGAGCAAATGATAAGGAAGGAATATATTAAATCTCATTAATCTATAAATGCAAATAAAATAATTAGACACATTTTCCTAGGCAAATATTTCACTACTTGCAATGATTAAAAGTCTGTCCATATTTAAATGAGCCAATTAAAAAAGGATATTAGGGGGACAATTTGAATGCGGACCTGGCATTTACTTGTGATAAAGTCTTGTGAATGTCTTTGCATTTGGCAGTGGTATTGAGATTTGAAGAAAGATTGACCTCTTGTAAGCCAAACACGAACTACGACTTGCAAAGGATGACCTGCCGTTATTCCAGTTTCGTGATACACATCAGAAAGAACACAGGGAGTTACCGATGGCAACATATTAATATTGTGTCTACATGAGGTATATATGAAAGTTCTGCTATTTTATTTTCAATTTTTTTCTAAATAAAGAGTTAAATAAAAATATTGTGACTATTATGTGGGTCCATGTATAAAGAAAATAAGCAGTCTGAGTACATCAGCAAAATTGAAATCAGATGTACATTTCAAATATTTACCATGCATATCCGTTACTTCCTCATCATAATGACAAAATACCTGACAAGAAGCTAGGTAAGGGGTGGGACTTACTTTGCCTTGTAGTTTTAAAGGGGACATAGTCCATTATCACCAGGAAGTGTTGTGTTGATACAAGAAGACTTGCATAATATGTACATCCCTCGAAGACTGTGGACACAGATTTCCAAACTGCTCTTCAGGAAGCTTCTGTTGACTCATGCTCCTCTCTATTAGAAAATGAAACAACAAATCCTTGGGTTTAAAATGGGTATGTTGCCACATGACTATAATCCCAGAATTTGAGAGATTGACACAGGGGAACTGTAATTTTGAGGCCAGCCTGGACTGCAAAGTGAGACCCTGTCTCAGAATAACCAAGGAGCAGCAGAGGAGGAGAGGGATAGAAGAGGAGGAAAAAAGAGAGAAGAAAAAAACAAGAAGGAGGAGGGAGAGAGGAAGAAGATGATAACAAATAAACCACATCACATGATATCTGTAACAGAACTAAAGTGTGTATAAATATATTTAGTTATTATGTATACATACATATGCATAATCACACGAACAAGACAAGTGTAATGTTTTCTTTAGAAATGCAGAGAAAGGGATGGGTTAATTGTTGATCATGAGAATGAATGAAACAGACAATTGTGTGAAGACTAAGATCAATTTTTTTTTGATGAAATGAACTAAGAACCTCATCCTCAGTATAGAAGGCAGGTGTGTCCTAAAGAGAAAGAATGAAGGGAGAAAAAGTAAATGTCTCTGCAGTATACATCTACCATGTAATCGTGAGGACCAGAGTTGAGATCCCCAGAACTCACTCACATAAATGCCCATGGACATGGTTACAGGACCTGCAACCTCAGACTTGGGGAGGCACAGAGAGATCTCTAAAACCAGGTAGCTTGGTAGACTGACTAGAAGTATAGAGCTCTGGGTTCAATGAAGAAACCCTGCCTCAATAAATACTGTGGAGGGCAACTGAGGAAGACACTGAATCTCAACTTCTGACATCCATATACATGTTCTCATTTGTGTCTTTGCACCCTCACATGTGTGAACATGCACACATGCATGCACATCACATACATACACAAAAGTTAGTATCATTTGATATCACAACTGAAAAACAAGCTTAGTAGTCCTATTGTTTTGCGGTTGCTCATAATTAAGACATCTGATAAGTTTTATCTAATCATGAAACATCTGGCTTATTAGCCTGTTCAATGAGCATTTATATAGAAGTTAATAAAACTTTTTATTAAAGTTTTTCCTTCATTAAAAATATGGAAATAGGGAAAGAATTTATTAATGTAGACAATGTGAGAAGGGATTTGCTTGCACAGACTCAGCCTCCCAAGATCAGAAGACTTCAGTTAATTCCACTTGTATATAACCTTCTTTCTTACTCAAGACAGCTTATAAGGCCCCCATGGAAATAGCTTATTGCGATAATTATATACTATATCATTGACATTAGTTTGCCTTCTGCAAAGTTGGAAAGTTATTGACTAGAGGGATTTTGCTGTAAAAAACAGGCAATTAAAAATAGAACAGAGAGAGAGAGAGAGAGAGAGAGGAAGGAAGGAAGGAAGGAAGGAAGAAGGAGGGAGAGAAAGTACGATATACCTCAGCTTACAATAACCCAGTGTTTGAATATGTGTTTGAATATGTTTGTTTGAAAATTACAGATGTAATTTGGGCTTGAAATTTATGAGCAGGCATTAATTGGTGATATCACTTAAGGTTACTATTTTTGGAATTTTTAACTAAAAACTAAGCGAAAAGACAAATTGTTATGTGGTTACTTTATTCATTATTCATGAAGAAATTTTGATAAATTTTATTTTTATACATGCATGTGTGTAGTGTGCATGTATACATGATGTTCACATATGTGTGGGTGCTTGTGTACATACAAGTGTACATGCATAGGCCTGATGTTAATGCTGGGTGCCTTCTTTGACTATTCCCCACATATTTTATTGAAGCAGGGTCTCTCTCCTGGAACGCAAAACTCTCCATTTTGGGCCAGTCTAAACAGTCAGCTTCCTTAAGGAAGCCTTAATCTGCCACACCTGCCCAGCTTCTACAGGGTGGTGAAGTCTAAACTCTATCCTCAAGCCTCACAGCACAGACTTTATCCAGAGCCATCTCCCAAGTCCATTAAGAAACTTGAGATATAAAGATGTGTGTGTGTTTATGTGTGTGTATGTGTGTGTGTTTGTGTGTGTGTGTGTGTGTGTGTACATTCAGAACTGATCTATGGTAGAGAACAATCAGTTTTCTTCCCTGGGGAAGACTGTTTCTCCTCCTCTCAGCATTCCTTAGTTGCCTATATTTCTTTGTCTCGAGCTGAGGCCCTGTGAGATTCCCCCTTTTCACACATTTGCATGTGTGTTCATGTCGTCATTTGACCACAAATTTGAGAGAAAGCAGAGTGCATGTGCATGGCAAGTGTTGGAGGAAGAAATGGGAATGGAGAAAATGATACAATTATATTTTAACATGCAACAGAGTTTTTAATAGTGTTTATGGTGTGAGATTTTATAGCCCTGACCTTTGCTATTGGTCTCTTATCACTTCAACGTCATTATAGGTATACCCAATGTTTCTGTAGGGGATGTTCTCAATGGGCATGACCCTATTCATTCCAGTCCTACATATATTAGCATCTATAAATGATTCGTTATTATTATTATTCTTTAGTAGAATACATCCAGATCACACCTTCTCACCCTCCACTCCTCGCGGTTCCACTGCCCACCTCCCCTCTCCTCCAGATCCATTGCTCCTCCATTTCCCTTCAGAAAAAAAAAAAAAAACGGGCCTCCCAGTGATATCAATCAAACAAGGCATAACAAGATGCAGTAAGACTAAGCTAAGCAAAATCCTTCATATCAAGGCCAGACAAGGCAACCCAGTAGGAGGGAAAAGCGTCCCAAGAGCAGTCAAAAGAATCCGAGACAACACCCCTCCCGCTGTTAGGAGGCCCACAAGAACACCAAGACATAGGAACATAACATATGTGCAGAGCTCTAGCGCAGCCCCGGGCATTCAGGCTCCATGCTTGCTGCTTCAGTCTCTGTGAGCCCCCATGAGCTTAGTTGATTGCATGGGCTGCATGCACCATGTGTCCTTGACCCCTCTGGATCCTACAGTCCGTCCTCCCCTCTTTTTGCTTCTCTGCTCAGTCTTCGTTTTGGTCAACAGTCTTGTCCTTTACTGCAACATCGAGCTAACATAGTTGACATTCCGACACAAACATGCAGACACAGCCCACTCCAGATGCCATGCCGTCTGATCCCCTGCCCATCTCCTCTGCCAACCCTCTTATGGCCTCCAAATTTCTCCTGCTCTTCTGATTGCATGAATTGAACATAGTGGTGTCAAAGGACAAAATCACTAGAACAATAAGAAGTATTGGAAAAACCTGAGTTTCTGCACTGAAAACTGTTCCCACAGACACGAACATTCCTTCTGTTTGCGCCATCTGTAGTGCTTCCCTCATTGATTAGGACAATGAGGTTTTGTTCGTACCCAATGGGAACAAACTGATTAATTCATGATACCTGGTTTAGTCATGAAACCCCATAGTGTGCTCAGCTGAACCAGGAATGACCCACTCAGGGCTCACATGATTCCATCCTTTTGTTAGCTGAAGGATCCACAGCTCTTAGTCTCTCAAACACCACTATCTAAAGCCGCTCCTGGGGGAGAAATTGGTTGGTTTTTTTTTTTTTTTGAGTCTTAGAAATACTGTCTCTGGGTGTCAAAGGGGATCTCCACCAAGAGCCAGTTCTCTCTCTCTCTCTCTCTCTCTCTCTCTCTCTCTCTCTCATCTTCTGGCCACCCCCCACTAGATTTTGCCGTGGATAACTCTTTTCTTTGCTATTTCTCTGGTCATCTCCTTCCTTCTCAGACAGATGGAGGAAAGCCCTTGGTAAACTGGTTTGTTTGTCTCTCATTGATCACCGCTCTGATCTGTCGGATTCTAGCACTGGACATATCTTCCTAACACCTGGGTATTATCATCTTCATCTCTAGCTTTAAGAACAATCAATACAATAAATATTTCCAAGATAAATATAACTCTTCAAACCGCACTTTAATCCCTTCCAGGACCTCAACCTGCCACTTGGGGAAGTGCATCCCCTACTCTGATCTTATGTACAACTTAGCGACCCACTATTTTCCATTTAATTAATACCTGAATATGATGTCATTATTTCTACCTGGTAACAGACTTCCTATTTTCTGTGCCTTGCTGTGGGTGACTGCCTCTCTATCTGTTCCCAGGGCTCCCCTCACCTTATAATACATCCACACACAAATTCACTTTATGTTTACCCAACGGAAAACTCATCCAAAGTAAAAAAAAAAAATGGAATTAATTGTGAGAGGAAGTGTTACATGAAGACCTCGAAATATGAAGAACCGTAAGAAATGTTGGCTGGAACTATACTGATACATTTGAAAAAACCCAATAAATACTTTGTGGATGATGATGTTGGTATCAGAAGATGGTAGCTTCTCAGTTTGGGCACAGTTTTATTAACTTGAAGTATATCTGTGTAGTGATTTTCTCCTAAAATAGACCAGTTTGAATCCCTCGTCAATTCTTTTCATTACTTTCCTGAAACGGATCAATTTCATCCCTGGCTTGTTTGACAGTCAACAGGGAAATTGGATTGCTTTTGAACACGTAAATGGGCTCCCAGTCCTTCTCCACTTGAAAGAAAACACTTATTTGTAGCACAAATAAACACTGCACATGTCCATTTCCACAATAAGGAAATTCTTTGAAGAAGACACTCAGCTAGGAAATATACTGGGGGAAATAAACTAAACACGGGTCTGTAAAATGAGTTAGGGTAAAAAGTAAACATAACCCACTGAACCCTTTTACTGCTATGTCAAAGATAACTGGGAAGTGAGCTCCCAGGGACTTAGGCAACTCTTTACCCTTGGCTAGGGTGGAATGAGATTGGAGACATCTCCATTAGACCTAATAGGATTCTTTCTCTCTCTCTCTCTCTCTCTCTCTCTCTCTCTCTCTCTCTCTGCTCTGTGTGCGTGTGTTTGTGTTTGTTTCTGTCTATTCCAGTCTCTGTTCTGTATGTCGGACTCTGTGTGTGTCATTATTTCTACCTAGCAACAGACTTCCTATTTTCTGTGTTTGTGTATGTGTTCCTATGTCTACATGTGCATGTAGAGGCCAGAAGAAGCCAATCTTTACTGTTGTTTCTCATGACTCCTCCTATATTTTGTTTTTTTTGAGATGATCTCTTGTTGATTCAGTCTATTCATTTACCTAAACTTGCTGGCCGGTGAGCCCCTGGGATACACCTATCTCCATCTCCCCAATACTGGGATTATTAGCAGGCACCACAATGCCTTGACTATTTGTAGGGGCTTTTGGGATTAAACTCAACTCCTCAGTTTTGAATACCAAGTTTCTTGACTACTGAGATACTTTTCTGTCCCTAAAAGTTTTTCCTTTAGTGTTGTTTATTTGATATTCTATTTAAGAGAAAATCAGAAGATAGTATTAGTTAATAGTGATTGAGTTCAAGTTACGAATGACACCCCAGAATCCCATCTTCCTCTGTCCTCAAGGACCATGCACCAGTGTCAAGTTCAGCTTTAAGAGAAGCTATGATAGCACTCTTCACAGACTGTTGTCATAGAGTTCATATCACACCTTCTTATGTGAGATTGGCTGATGTACTTTCTCTGGAAGACACGTCCTACTGGGTGATGCTCTGAAAGTCACCATCTTTGCCTCATGGTCATCTTGTTCTCTGTCCTCAGCAGGGTGAACTGTTTTGTTGTTTTCTTTGCCAGAATCCGCTGTCTTGAGCAGTAACACAGTGTTCCTTGATCTTATTTGTTACGGGTCCTACTGTTTTCCTTTTGATGGGATCACGTAGTTTCCTAAGATGCCAGTTACTTTAGGAATGAGGTGTCTGTTTGAGAAATATAGCCTAAGAAATCTGTCTACCTATTGATGTTTTCCAAGTAGAAAGAGTTTCCACTTACCACCATTAAAATAAACAGTTGCTCCAGATAAGAGTAATTATAGTCAAAATGCAAAATGAAGTCTCAAAACTCAACAGTAAGAAAACAACTTAATTAAAAATAGGACAATATATTTCATAGTGCCAAAAGATACTCTACAAGCCATTGGGAGAGAAAAGACATCTGTAATCTTACCTAGCACTAGGCTCTGCGTGCTGCAATCCTGACCTGCCAAGCAAGAGCTTCGCGTTCTCTTTTTTATTCTGTGTAGCCATGGAGTTAGATAGGAGGGAACTCAGAAAGACTAGAGCTAGTGTCAAAATGTGGCTAAGCATCCTTTAAGCTACAAACAAGTTCTTCCCATGCCATCAGAAACTAAGGTACCAGGGTACTTTCCCAATTGTCACACATGTGCCCTCTTGGATTTGGTATTTGTATTGGGTTTTCATTTCTCCCCTCCAATGGGATCTTCTACAAAGATAAGAAGAAGTACCTTAAAAGGGAGAAATGATCTACCCTGAGTTGTCACATGAGTATGCCACCGACCTCGTAAATATTTATATAATGTCTTTTAAATCCATAATGCCGAGTCCATTGGGGCAGCTCCCTACCTGGGGCTAGCCAACTCCAAACTCTCTTTGGATACTAAATAAATGTCTTCTTAAACAGTCTGTGTGAGTTGATTCAGTCTGACAACTTGAGTTTGATTTTCAGCACCTAAATAAAGGTGGAAAGAGTGAGCGAATTCCTAAAATTGCTCTCTAGCCTCAATTTATGCATCCTAGAACATGTGTGCACACATATGTACATCAAACACACACATACTCATACATTACTAATAAACAAAAAATAGCAGCAACATAAATGAAGCTCTGAATTATTTGCTTCAAGAAGATATGAACCAAGAGACTGTCACATTTTCACTACTGACATGCTGACATTCTGATAGATCCTATTGTAAGCCTTTAAAAGGGAGAACTACTTTACAAAGTTAGCAATTCTGCATGTTGGGCTTTAAATTGAACATCTTTAAAGGGCAACTTTTTTAATATACTAAAATATGGAATAATGTACATTTTCTTTAGAATTTGCATTCTGTATCCTAAAAACAGATGATGGCTTCAACCACACTAAATGAGGAAAAGGTCTTCCACGGTGGCCTGCTACAGCTAGCATGCTTGTGACCTAAGGCTCTTCCAGTAACCCAAGTCACTTTCAATGTGAACTAGCTTGCTGGTTATGAGACAGGGAAGCATAGGAGTAATATGAGCAATATATGCATACCCAGACAAGCTTATCTACCCAGGAAGGGGCTGGAAAGTGGTCTCTCCAAACCATTTTGCTGAATTTCGGAAAACTCTATGACCCATGCTTCTGGTTGCCACAGCAGCTCACGATCTCCTTCCTCAACTTGCACCGCAGTTATTCCCTGGGTGCTGCACTTCAGTCCTTTATGCATGCTCACAGATTTCCTAGGCCTTGAGTCTGCTAAGGAAGCCTCCAAGGCCCTGACGGTCACTAGTCATCTTAATAGGAAGGAAGAGGTGCAGGCCTGGTCTGATCACTGTTAGTAAGAAATTCAGTGGAGGGGGAGAAAAATGGGAGGAGGTAGAAATTTTTAATAAAAAAATAAAATAATTGCTGAAAAAAAAAAGAAATTCAGATGAGCATCCTGGCATCCCCACATAGTAGAAGGAGCGACACAGACTGCCTCTTGACATCCATGTGTGTTTCCTGACATGACACACATACAAAATAAACAAATAGAATAAAACCTATTTTTAGGAGTCATGCAAATTGCATGAATAAGGTAAGGAAACTGAATGTGTGAATTCACCAGGGTAAGTATTCAGGGATCATCAACAGGGGTCCTAATTGAGAAAGAACACGAGAGTAATCGGCCCGCAGGGTATTTCCACAACTCATTCTGTGAACACCGGGAAGGAAATGCAGACATGGATAAGTCCTTAGCCTTGCCCTTGAGAGCTTGACAGTCTAAGAAAAGATAGTCGGTCTATAATACACATCCACAGTGGATTTGCTTCAAGAGAAAAATTACTTTCTGATACAAGCATCACGGGCACTAGCCATGCAGCCTTGTCTTAATTGAAACCCTCAGCAGAATACCCATCACAGGCACGAAGACAAGGGGAAGTGCTTCACTTTGGAGAGCATATGCCTGGATTGTGAATTCCGCTTCCTCTAAGCCCAGCTCGATGCGTGGTAGTGGATTGATTCTCACATCAAAAGAACCCAAAGCTATACATACTTAACCTTCGCAACCAGCTACAGGAGGACAAGGAATAAGCAAGCCTTTGGAGGGGGAATGAGTTGTCTGAGACTCCACAGCTCTTTTAATCTTGTAAAAGATGGGGAATAAATCAATAAATAACAATAACTTCAAGATGGGCAATTATAGTTTCGAACCACTTAACAACACTGGAAAGCAGTGGATGGTTCTAGTAGTTTTCTCTCTCTAAAAGTAACAGCAGCCTAAATCTCTACTTGTGAAACTAGGGCATGGGTCTGGCATGCATTTGGGTGTGCTTATCCTGGCTGGAAATGCAGCAACAAAAATGAAAGCAAATTGAATAATTAGTTCATGTCAACTTTTTTCTTTTTTTTTTTTCAAAATCTAAAGTACATTTTTGAAAGTATGGCTCATATAAAACAGTTCTATATTTATGGATTGCAAAGGTTATTTGAACCTTAGCCTGCAATGGCTCATTTCAAGTGAAGACAATGTGACTTATTCCAAGAAGTAATGTGACTTTTCTTCTTTTTAAATTATCATTTTGACCTAAGCACAAACTATTCCTCTAATGCTGTTCTCTTTGTGGCAAAGCATTTCTAGCTACACAAGAAATGTTTCCCCCCAAATTTGGAATTGCTGAGTCCAAGGGTGACTTCAGATTACTGTTTCTCCTGCCTCCTCTCGGAGGCTGGCGCTCTAGGTATGCACCACCACTGCCTGGCATGCTGCTCACGAGAGAACCCAGGGCCCCAGGCAGACTAGAGAAGCACCCTTCCAGCTGAGCCCTGGTCAAAAGGTTCCTTCAAAGAGGGAAATAATTGGTGGCAACAGCTTAACTCTAATAGACAAGTAAACCGGGACCAGAGGTTCCTGGCTCGTTCCCTTCCCTTCTATGAGTCTGAGGTTTGTGTTACAGCCATTTATGTGACTCAGACCTTCATCCCTCATCTTTTGTGTCATAATTTAACTTCAGACACCAAGATCCAGACATAATATTCAGATCCTATCTCATAAGGGAAAATCAGAAAGCACTGACTCATCTCTCGGAGTATCAACGAACCTTACACACTATCCCAAAGGTCCTTCACATTCAGCTCCTTGTACCTGCCCCATTCCTTCCACCTCTGAAAGTAACTGTGCTCTTGATCCTTTACTATGGTATTGTCTGCAGTGACATAAAAATAAATCCTTGAATCAATGGGTAGGAAGGGGAAATAACTAACGAAAGACGTCTTCATTCAATGGAATACTACACAACCGTTTCAAAGATGGAGACTGGATTGTTCCGGCCATCCTTCATTCATGAGTAGACATACACTGTCCTAGCTTCTTAGGATGTGAGAATGGACAACACAGACCACATCTAAGTCCTTTGCAATTCAATGGTCTCATGAGAAAGACTGACAACAAACAAAAAAAGCCCAATTAGTAATCAGGGTGGATTATAACAGGCAAGAAGGATTATAACAAACAAGGTGGGAGGTGCAGGGTGCTGAAGGGAGGAAGGCCTTCCAAAGCTATGAGAAGTGGAGCTAGGGAAAAAATTTCCACAACAGTTAAGAGCAAGGGGAAGAAATCCTGGGGTGGGAGCAAGAAAAGGGCTGAGAGAGGAAGGGAGACTTGAATCAAGGAAGTGGCCTGGGGCAAGAACCTCTGGACACCTTGGAAAATGTTCAAACCAGAAAATCTTCACCATCATTATGGTTTAAATTGGCCAAGTAGGAAGAGCAGTGCTTAAGGGACCCCTTTCTGTGGGTTTGGAGGAAGAGTTCTGCAAAGAAAGAGGTGGGTTAAAAAAAAAAAGCTAAAACTGAAAACACAAACAACTTCCTCTGAATGCAAAGCATCTCTTAAGGAGTGAGCCTAGTGATTCAAAAATAGCAAAATTAGTACTTTCAAACCACACAGTGTGCGACGTGACAGTGTACGACATGAGCATGTGTGTGAGTGCCTATTTTAAAAACCCCCGGGAGGGACGTGGAGGCGCCACGCCAAACACATGAGAAATAACTAAGAGAACAGAGTGGGCTCGACTGTGGGCGGGGGCTAGCCTCTTCTGTTTATTTTTATTTTTGGCAATGGTAATGCATTCATTTGTTGATTGCTTGTCTTAAATATGAGTAGCAAGAATTATAAAACTGAATCAAGCCCTAGGGGAGTTGTTTAAATTGAAAATTATAAAGGTGCATTTTAACTGCTACCTTAGAGAAAAGAAATATTTTAGAGGATGGCTGATTCTAGGAGCATGGACTGAATCTGATTGATCTGAGTTTAAAAATTTACTTTGGAGTCATTTTTCTGCAACATTAATTTGGAAAATGGAATCCATATATTTGCAGGGAGGATGGGTAGAACAAAAAGTGTGAGAACAGGCAAGTTTGGATTGCAGGGGGCACAGACATCATCTTCTGAGACATCTGGGGGAAACTGCAGAGAAGTTAGTTAGTTGTCAAGGAATTGGTGTTGGACGGAGAAGAATCCTTATGTGAGAGCTCTTCCTTGTCTGAGAGGGTGACAGAGACAATCAGGACTCTCCCTGTCTCTCTCCTCGGGTTCACATAGGACTAAACCTTTCTACCTGATACCATGGTGGGAATTAGCAGACCATGCTGTGGCTGGGAACAGGGACATCATTTCATCACAGTATCTCCCACCTCCTGGAGAATGGCTGATTTATCCCTTGAGCCAAAGCCAAATGGTAGGCGGCACACATGGTGGTGAGAGTGTTGATCTCTAGGCATAGTAAGAAACAAAACTGGGGAAGCAAATATTCAATTACTATAAAATTAATAAGAACAAGAATGTACACATTTCTAGGAGTGGAACAAACCTAGCAGAGAAGGAAAAAAACATGCAGTGTCTCAGGCTTTTAGCCAGGAGAGGCAACTAGTCAAAAATTCCTCCTGACTGCTCCATAGCAAAAACTTGTAATTTGTTTGTGGATTCTACTAAAGTGTAGCATCTTCATGACCACAACCCCAAAGATCCATTAAAGGAAAACTCCAGATTAAAGTTGGGACTCTTGAGCCATGGTGAATGTAGGCTCAGGGTGATATCTGTTGATGGAACGAAGAGTAAACGGCGTGTAAAGTTCGAAGAGAAACTGCACAGGGATTCTGGGTTACCTATGAGGTATCAATGGTGAAGAGCCCTCACAGGTGACTGCTGGACAGTAGATGATGGTTAAAATAATATAGGTAGATGCAGGAACGGAACAGGTATCCAGGAAGTGCTTTTCTTTGCTAGACTACAGCATGTGGCTTTAGGTTAGATGTGTGTGTGTGTGTGTGTGTGTGTGTGTGTGTGTGTGTGTGTGTGTGTAGGTACCCAGGTCTTTTTCCCTTTTCTTCCTGGCGATTCACAGGGACATTTGACCTCTGGTTCCCTGGAGATTCTGCACTAGCACTGGCTTGAGGGTATAGTTTAGAAAGAACTTGGCTCTCTTTTGTTATGGTAATTCCACCTGTAAACAAGGTTCCAGCTGCGGGCCCTATAGGCATGCCACGCCTGGCTCCCCCAGCTGATTCTGCCTGAGGCACCGGGCACCTGTCATCCTATTCCACTGCTCCTGATGGGAGGGGGCCATGCCCTTTTGAACCCTCTTGCCCACTGGTATAAGTACCCGACGTGAGTTTAATAAAGTGGCCATTTACTCTTTGGTGAATGAGTAGGTCTCTTGTGTCTGTGTATTTAAACCCTTAGGACAGTCGTCCATTCTCGTGGACTCGTATCAGGAAAGCACGCACCTGAATCGGGCCTGGGTATCCACAGAAAAGTGCAGAGGCTAACATGTGTGTGTGTGTGTGTGTGTGTGTGTGTGTGAGAGAGAGAGAGAGAGAGAGAGAGAGAGAGAGAGAGAGAGAATGTGAGAGTACGTGTGTGTGTCGTATATGTGCCTGGGTGAACATGTATGCACAGATGTATATGGAGGTCAGAGGACCGCAGGTATCATTCCTCAGACACTGCCCATCTTTTGTGGAGTCAGGGTCTTTTACTAGCTAACCAGACATTCTTCAAGTCACCTAGGATGACTGACCCATGAAAGTAAGCTGCTTAACTCTACCACCCAGTGTTAGAATTCTCATCATGTGTCATTACTCCTGAAAGCTCTCCTGATGTCCTTGACCCCTCTAGTATCTACAATCTTTCCTCCTCATCTTCTGTGGAGTTCCCAAAGCTCCACCTGATGTTTGGCTGTGGATCTCTCTGATGACAATTGGGCTAGATACTGATCTATGAGTATAGTAGACGATCATTAGGAATCACATTTTTTTTAATTGTCCAATAATGTTTGGTTCTTGCTCGAGGTCTCTGGGCCATCCAGTTTCCAGTTCCTGTGTATCCAGGCATTGGTGAGCATGGGCTTCCTCTCGTGGTAGTGTGGACTTCAAGTTAGAAGTCATTAGTTGGTCACTTCTGCAAGCTCTGAGCCATCATTGCCCCAGGACATCTTGCAGGCAGGACAGGTTGTAGGTTGAAGGCTTTGTGGCTGTGGTGGTGTCCCAGTCCCACCACTGAAAGCCTTGAACCCCCCAAATGCCTTCCAGTTCCTGTAATCTCTCCCTGTATTCTCTCCCTCCATTCCCCCTTCCTCACCTGATCCCTCCTGTTCCCATACCCACCTACCCCCAGTTCACCCACAAAATCTAGTCTATTTTCCATTCCCATGGAAATCCATGGTCCCCCTAGAGTTCTCCTTGCTATTTATTCTCTCTGGGTCTGTGGATTTTAGTATGATTATTCTTTACTTAACAGCTAATATCCACTTACACATGAGTATATTTCATGTTTGTCTTTCTGGGAATGGATTACCTCACTCAGGATGCTTTTTTTCTAGTTCCATCCCTTTGCTTTCAAATTTCATAATGTCATTGTTTTAACAGTTGAGTAATACTCTATTGTATAAATGTACCACATTTTATTTATCCATTCTTTTTTATTGATTTTTATTGAGCTCTATATTTTTCTCTGCTCTCCTCCCTGCCTCTCTTCTCCCTTTCAACTCTCTCCCAAAGTCCCCATGCTGCCAATTTACTCAGGAGATCTTGATTTATCCATTCTTTAAGGAACACCTAGACTTCTTCCAGTTTCTTACCATTATAAATAAAGTCACAATGAGCATTGTTGAGCAAATGTTTTTGTGATAGGTTGGGGTATCTTTTGGGTATAGCCCAAGAATGCTATAATTGGGTTTTGAGTTGCATTGATTCCCAGTTTTCTCAGGAACCACTATTTGATTTCCACAGTGGCTGTGAAAATTTGTCCTCCCACCAGCAATGGAGGAGTGCTCCCATTGCTCCACATCCTGCCTAGCATGAGCTGTCACTTTTGTTATTAATCCTAGCCATTCTGACAGGTGTAAAATGGAATAGTATCATAGTTTTTATTTGCATTTCCTGATGGCTAAGGATGTTGAATATTTAAGTGTTTCTCAGCCATTTAACTTTCCTCTCTTGAGAATGCTGTTTAGATTTGTACCCCATTTTTTAATTGGTTGTTTTTGCTTTCTTCGTGTTAGTTTCTTAAGTTCTTTATATATCTTGGATATTAGCCCTCTATCAGATGTGGAGTTGGTGAAAATCTTTTCCCTTTCTGGAGGCTGCCATTTTGTCCTTTTGGTGGTATCCTTTGCCTTATAGAAGTTTTCAGTTTCATGAGGTCCCATTTATTAATTGTCAGTCATAGTGCCCTGCGGGGCGCCATCCCGTCCAGCAGGAATGAACCCCACCAAAAACGAGAATTCCTTCTCTGGTCACATCTTTATTTGGAGCATTCCCTTGAGGAAAATTGGGGGAAGGGACGATAGAGCAGGGACGAGAGAAAGCTTAGAGAGAGGAAGTAGGGTCCCGAGGCATCTGCTTTTAAACGGTGGAGCAGCTTGAACGCTGTCCTGATTGGTTAATGCCATTCTGCTGGTCTGAGCATGTGCAGGCAAGGGTGCAGGCAGGGGTGCTCAGCCCCACGTGGCTACCTCCAAACTGCAGGACCACCTGTGCCTCCAGGTGGCTCCCAACATCTCCCCCTAATTATTGTCTTTAAGAGCAATAAGGCAAAACTATTTTCCAATCTGGTCCCCACCTAGACGCAGCATGCCAAGGATATCTCTGCTCCCACCCATTCCTAAGGAAGGAAAAGGCAAAGTAGAGTCAGTCATAAAATTGTTAAGAGATAAGAGGTTGCACAGGGTGTTGCTCAAGTCGATGGTGTGAAACAGCTGCTCTTGGCACCGCCCAGAAGGTCATCTCTGCTGTCTCCGCATGAATCTTCCACAGCAGGACACTCAGCATCCACTGGGTCGTCTTCTTTATCTCTCTTGTCAGTCTCGCTGGCATCCAGATGTATGTCAGCATTCCTAGAAAAACATAAACAAAACTCTCCTCCCAAATTAACATTTAAGAGTACTAAAAACTCTCAGTGTAAAAATTCAGCACAATCAGTACTGGAAGTAGGCTGGTTTTGAACTTAGAGATCTGCAGGTCTCTGTATCACAAAGCAAATCTTGTTTGCCTGTACCAGCAAAATTTTGAATTAAAAATTAAATGTAAAGAATGCAAGAGAAATCCTTTCTCTGGGGGAAGCTGTCACTGGTAGTGTAGTCCCCCTCTATTGTTTAAAAACCAAAGCAGTTGTCACTGGGAATTGAACTCAGGACCTTTGGAAGAGCAGTCAGTGCTCTTAACCTCTGAGCCATCTCTCCAGCTCCCCTATTCAGATGGAAAAACCTCTAGGTAACATTGGTTTAATTCCAGCTGTTGCCTCAGGCAATAGGTCCGCCTTTCTTTGTTACCTAGGATACGGTAACCAGGTAAACACGCCTTTATTATGATAATTAGGACCAGTTCTTTGAGGGAGAATGGACGTCGATCATCTGGCTACTTCCTGCTGACAAAGGGGCGATGTTTGGGGGATAAATGTTTTTATCTGACTAAATTTTTGGCGACAAATGTTTTTATCTGACTGAATTCTTGGCGACCTTGACTGAGGGCGGCAGCAGCGGAGGCGGCGGCTGCCACAGCTCCGCCTCTGAAGCCCATTATGGCGCGCTCCGCATGGCCCGAAGGCATGGCTCCGCCCCGGGCCGTGGGCGGGCTCGCCGGTTATCCCGTAACTGCGAACTGTACCTCAGCCTCACCTCAGGCATTGAATTCGCACCGCCAAGCTCCGGCGAGGGGGGCATCCGCCCACCCGTGGGGGGGCTTCTCCTGCCCGGTCCGCCCGCGCGCAGAGCCCCGTTCTCTGGGAACTCATCTCCGCCCGCCCATGATGCTATGGAAACACAGTTTTTCCGCAGAGCCGATTCAGCTCCTCTCTGCTTTCTATGGCGCCGCTGCTCACCACGCAGCTTCCGCCTCAGTCAGGCGAGTCCGCTCAGGTGCTGAAAAAGTCCTCCAAAAACCATAGCCCCGCCAGAAGGCCGGGACATATAGCCTCTGATGACACATGGACTTTAGCCCGCCCGTCGCCATGGTGACCTGGCTGTTCGTAGGCCTCCAGCAAACTCCCCGCCAGCAACTGGTTGCGTCTCCCTCCTGAGTAGCTGGGATCACAGGTGTGCACCACCGTGCCTGGCCCACTTCCGTGTTTCTAATCAGGCATTACCGCTCAAAGGCGGGCCGGCTGCCGCCAGCACTCTCAGCACGATCAAGCAGCTTGTCTTTCTCAGTCAAAAATTAAAGTTTTTTGTACGTGAGAGCCAGAGACTGAGCTCTCTTAACAAAATTAGGCGAAAATCACCTCCAAAAGCTCTGTGGCTCTTTAAGAATAGGGAAGGCAGTGATCAAGCTCGCCTCCCTACGAGACTGTTGCCTCCAGTCTCTTATCAGCGAGTATGCACGGAGGAAGCCGCGGATCTCCCAACCGTAAACCTCGCTTTTTCTCAGCTCCACCTGCACTGAACTTAAGGGATTTTTCTTCCCCGTTGCTTTTTGTACCTTCTTTCAGATACCTTAACTTTGATTTTTTTTTTTTTTTTTTTTTTTTGTATTTTCTTTTCTATTTAGGCCTATCCTTTGAAATTCCTTTTTACATTTCTTTTCCTCCCCTTTCTGGGGATTTCAACCGACGTCACTCACCGCTCCATGTTCTCAGAGTTCTGAAATTCAAGGCTCTCTGTGCTGGTGTCTGATCTTGGCTTTTTCTCCCGGGCTTTCTCAGGGTCCCCCGGCGTAGTTGTCAGGGTCCCTCAGCGTCCCGGAGTTTCGAGCACCAGTTGCGGGGCGCCATCCCGTCCAGCAGGAATGAACCCCACCAAAAACGAGAATTCCTTCTCTGGTCACATCTTTATTTGGAGCATTCCCTTGAGGAAAATTGGGGGAAGGGACGATAGAGCAGGGACGAGAGAAAGCTTAGAGAGAGGAAGTAGGGTCCCGAGGCATCTGCTTTTAAACGGTGGAGCAGCTTGAACGCTGTCCTGATTGGTTAATGCCATTCTGCTGGTCTGAGCATGTGCAGGCAAGGGTGCAGGCAGGGGTGCTCAGCCCCACGTGGCTACCTCCAAACTGCAGGACCACCTGTGCCTCCAGGTGGCTCCCAACAGTGCCCACTCTATTGGTGTTCTGTTTAGGAAGTTTCTCCTGTGCCAATGTGTTCAAGGCTATTCCCTACTTTATTTTCTATTAGGTTCAGTGTGTCTGGTTTTATGTTGAGTTTTCTGATCGACTTGGACTTGAGTTTTGTGCAAGGTGATAAAATTGATCTATTTGCATTCTTCTATATACCAGTGTCCAGTAAGACCAGCACCATAATGTTGAGGATGTTTTCTTTTTTCATTGTACATTTCTGGCTTCTTCATAAAAAAAAAATCAGGTGCCCATAGATGTATGAATTTATGTCTGGGTCTTCAGTTCAATTCCACTGATCAATGCGTCTGTTTTTAGTGCCAATACCATGTGGGTTGTATTACTATAGCTCTGAGGTGCAGCTTAAAATAGCTAATAATAAGACCTCTAACAGTTCTTTTATTGTTCAGGATTATTTTAGATAACCTGGGTTGTTGCTTCACTTTGGTTTTTTTTTTCATATAAAATTGAATAGTGTACTTTCAAGGTCTGTAAATAATTGTTATAAATTTTAGATTACTTTTGGTAAGATTGACATTTTTCTATGCTAATTCTACTAATCCATAAGCATGAGAGAGCTTTACATTTTTGATATTTTCTTCTATTTATTTTGAAAGATTTGAAGCTTTTATAATACAGGGCTTTCATTTGCTTGATTAGAGTTACCCCCAAGATACTTTTTATTGTTTATGGCTAATGTGAAGGGTGTTGCTCCCCTGACTTCTTTCTCAGTCTGTTTGCCATTTGTCTATAGAAAAACTACTAATTTTTGTTTTCAGTTAATGTTATATATAGTCACTTTGACGAAGGTGCTTTTTAGTTTTAGGAGTTCCATGGTACTTTTTGGGGTTGCTAATGTATACTATCATATCAAAGAATGATACTTTTACTTCTTTCTTTCTGATTTGTATCCCTTTGATCTCCTTTTGTTGTCTTATTGCTCTTGCTAGAACTTCAAGTACTATATTGAATAGATATGGAGAGAGTGAAGAGCCTTGTCTTATTTGATTTTAGTGGGATTGCTTTGAGTTTTTCTTCATTTAATTTGATGTTGGCATAGGCTTGCGGTGAACTGTCTTCATTATGTTTAGGTATGTCCCTTGTATCTCTAATCTCTCCAAAGCTTTTATCATGAAGGGATGTTGGATTTTGTCAAAGGCATTTCTGTCATCTAGTGAGATGATCTTTTCTCTTTCAGTTTATTTGTATGGTTAATTCCATTGAGCAATTTTCATATGTTGAATCATCTCTACATCTCTAGGATGAAGTCTACCTGATCATGGTGGATGATCTCTTTTAATGTTTTCTTGGATTTAATTTGTATTTTGTTGAGTACTTTTACATCTATGTTCATAAAAGAAATTGTACTGTAATTCTCTTTGTTTGTTGACTGTATGTGTGATTTGTGTATCAGGTTGGCTGTGGCCTGATAAAATGAATTTTGTAATGTTCCTTCTGTTTCTATTTTGTGGAATAATCTGAGAAGTATTGGTTAATTCATCTTTGAAAATATGATAGAATTTTGCACTAAAGCCATCTGACCCTAGGCTTTTTGTTATTGTTGTTTAATGACTGCTTCTATTTCTATACTTAAATAGTTCTATTTAAGTATGTGTGTGTTTTTTTTTGTGTGTGTTCCTGTATGCCAAACTTGATTTGCTGCATTTTATTTCTGGACCATCTTGGTTGCTCAGCTACCCTTCCCAGGGATTTTCTTTGCTTAAAAGTGAGTCTGTTAGAAGCTAAGTAATGAGGAGAACCCCAAGGGAAACATACATAGATGCCCCTGGGAAGGGGAAATAGACAAGATCTCTTGAGAAAATTGGGAATGTGGAGGTGGGGAGAGAAGAGAAGGCAAAGGGGGAGCCAGAAGGGAGAAGTAGAGAGGGGAGGTGAACTTGAGGGAATGGGATGGTCAAGATGGGGGAAAGGACAGAGATGGAGATCAAGGAAAGAGATATCTTGATTGAGGGAACCATTATGGGTCTGGCAAGAAACCTTACACTAGAGAAATTCACAGGAATCCATAAGGATGCCACCAACTAAGACCTCAAGTGATAGAGGATAGGGAGCCTGAACTGGCCTTGTCCTGTAGTCAGATTGATGACTATCTTAAATGTCATTATAGAACCTTCACCCAGCAACTTATGGAAACAGGTGTAGCAATCCACATCAGAGCACTGGGCTGAGCTCCCAAAGTCCAAATGAAGAGTGAGAGGAGTGAGAATATGAACAAAGAGGTCAAGACCATGATGGGGATACCCACTGAAACAGCTCACCTGAGTTAATGGGAATCAACCAACTCTGACCTGACAGTGAGGGAACCGGCATAAGACCAAACTAGACCCTCTGATCGTGGGTGACAGTTGTATGGCTGGGGCAGACTGTGGAGCCACTAGTAAGGAGACCAGGGTTTATCCCTACTGCTTGTTCTGGTTTGTAGGAACCCATTATCTTTGGATGGATACCTTGTTCAGCCTAGATACAGTGGGAAGGGTCCTGGTCCCTCCTCAAAGCAATGTGCTAGACTCTGTTGACTCTCCATGGGAAGCTTTACCCTCTCTGAGCAGTGGATGAGAGGTGGGATGGGGGGAAGTTGGAGGAAGCTGGAGAAGGGGAGGGAATGAGAACTAGATCTGGCATGTAAAATGAGAAAAGAGAGTTTTTTAAAAAAAATAGTTAATTAAATTTTTTTTAAAAAAAAATGAGTCTGTTCCTATTGCTGGATACAACGAGACACTGGTTCAGGGGAGAATTTTCATCAAACATTAAATAGGAAGAGTTAGAAGGGAAACATAAACACATACTCATTGTGCCTTTGGGTTTCTCTCACTATGAAGAGACACCATAATGCTATTAACTCTTGTAAAGGAAAACATTTAATTGGGGCTGGCTTACAGTTCAGATGTTTAGTTCATTGTCATCATGTAAGGGATCATGGAAGCTCACAAGCAGACATGGTGCTAGATAAGGAGCCAAGAGTTTCACATTTGGATCAGCAGGCAGCAGGAAGACAGGGTGTCACTAGGTCTGGCTTGAGCATCTGAAACTTCAAAGCCCACCCCCTCAGTGATACACTTCTTCCAACAAGGCCACAGCTCATGAGACAATTTTCATTCAAACCAACATCCCTGCATTAATTACTTTTCCGTTATTCTGATAAAATATCTGATAATGTGATATGTTGGTGGAGGGCTTATTTTTTCTTATGATTCCAAAAGGAATGCAATCCATCATGGTGGAAAGCAATTGGGTGGCCCATTACATCTCACACATAGGAAGGAGAAAGAAAATAGAAAGAGCAAGCTATGAACCCTTAAAACCCATCACCAGTACTGTACATCCTCTGGCAATGCCCCACCACTAAAGGCTCTACAACCTCCCAAACTGTACTGCCAGCTGAGGACCAAGTGTTCAAACACGTGAGTCTGTGGAGACATGCCTCATTCAAACCACTCAGTTCTCTGACACTACAAGAAAGTGGAAAGTAAAGAAGTCAAAGTAAAAAAACTCAAATAGGAACTAGCCACACAACAAGTATGTTGCTACCATGACTCTGAGACATCACAACTAGGTGGCTAATGAATGAGAGGCTGTCTAGAGTTTCCTTATTCTCCACACCTACTGCTGGGAAATTTCCATAAGCAGGTGTGAAAACTGTAAATATATCTTTCAAAAGTGAGTCCTAGGCAACATCTTAAGTATTCCTGGGGAGGCAGCTTATATGTCATTTCCACAACACTGCCCTCTTTCTTTGAGCTCAGCAGGACCAAGGGAGTATCTGTTCTGGGACGCAGGGAAAAAATTGAATTTTTTCATGTTGCACAAGACAACCTAATTTTCATTTTTCAAAAGTACATATTTTCTCATATGTAGATACTAGCTAAAAACAGCTAGCCTGTCTGTATGAACTATGACTCAGGACTTAAAAGGAAGTTATTGCTGAAGCCCTTGAAGTCAGACAACAACTGTTGAGGTATGATATTATTCATCTCAGTGAGTCAACTGCACAGCTATCCCTGCCTTCTCTCCATTCCCATTTCTCTTGTTGTTACTTCTTCATCTCCATCCCCAAGTTACCTATGAGCAGAATATGCTTATCACTCTGAACATCAAATTCAAGAGTTGTCTTGTTTTCATGCCTTCTAACTACATCTAGTATTTTTTTTCAAAATTGGCATATACTATTGATAAGTGCACATACATTCCTCTATAAATGCAAATAACACTGGGATTATGGGTCCTTAGATTAAGTGCCTGGCTTTTAAAATGTGGGATCTAGAAATGCAAGCTCATCTTCACACTTGTGTGACAGACATGCTTAACTTACTGAGTCACCACTCCACCCTGTATTTAATCTTCTTACAGCCCACTCCCATCTGAATGACACACTGACTTTTCAGTCTTGGAGACTACGGGATCTCTCTTTTCTTCCCACAGGTAAAGAGAAAACTCTTCACATAGGCAGGAAAAGAAAAGAATCTCAAACCTAGTCCATCCTGGCCTCAACTCTCTGCCCCTTGGGCACTGTTAATTGGCTCACAACAATGATGAGGGATGTCACCTTGCACAATACTTCTGTCATGTCACTGTCTAGAACACAGAACACCTGAACTTCCTCATTGCTGTCTCTTCATTCTATCCAGTTCATGAAAATTCCCATTCACATGCATCCACTTCAATCTCTTCTACTCCAAACTTCCCTGTGCTTTTTCACCTTTATCCTAAGTCACTGTAACCACAGTGACTTCTATCAGAACTGAAGTACGTGACAGTGACTTCTTGTAGAAGAAGGCAGGAGAAGAATGTCAGCATTCTCAACCCTTTTGTTTTGTAACTGATAAAATACACTTGGTTGTGGCATAGTGACTTTTTCCTTGCCTTTGGCTGTAAAAATCCTTGAGGCTATGAAAAATTTGATATGCCTCAGGTTCCTCATCTCTTGTTCCTGGATCTAGAGACTTTTCAATAAACAAATATTAAATAAACATGACAAAAGTTTGCTATGTAGCCCAAACCCGATGTCTTTGCTCTGTTCCTGAGAACAACTATTGCATGAAGGCATAAATTTGCAGTGATAGGGGCACGGCATCCCAAACCATGATTGTTGAGTGCATCTCAATAATTAAATTCTGAGGATCAATTTAAAGCACACATAGCTTTCTCTCAAATCTTCCCTAGAGACAGTCGATGCTCATTGGCGTTTTCAGGCTTCATTACCAGTTCATTTTTGTATATTGGCAGCGATGAAATGGAGGCAGCCGAAACATGGGGTTAAACAGGTGGCATCTGGAAGGTATCAGGGTCTTTGAATAGCTTGTTAAATCATCAGCTTGATGCTCATTTGGTCTCGGGCAAGCAGGCTTTTTGCTTTAAATGAAATCAAGCAACTTCTGCATGAATTTAAGTTGGCATTTAATGACGAAAGTTCTACGGTCGGTGTAATAAATAGACTTCAACAAGTCTATTATGAATTTCATGCCTCATTTTCTCTCTCTGGATAATGGGGCTTCTAACTGCTGTGCTGGTGTAGAAGGAGCTCTATGTTTCTCACAGCACGTGGAACACAGTAGAACTCTAATCCAAATGGAGGTTTGACGAGCAAAAGCTGGAGTTTGCTCAAACTCAGACAGGGCTATTTTCTCTTCCCACCTACTCAGTGCTGGGAAATTTTGACATTGTAGTAGAATAACTTGGAACAAATGCCCCACCTCTACCCAAAACCCACCATAGGATATCTTTCTATCTTGAACTCCTCCAGCCTATCCTTTACCTCTCCCAGGTCACTATTTCCAATGTTACTTACCATTGGGAGTCCAACCGTGATTAATGGCTGACTTTGAAAGAAACATTGTGCATCCCAGGTGCTTCTTAATCCTGCCAAGGGTGAGAATCCATTGGTGACATTCTTATACTTTATGGTGTGGACAATAGAGAAGGAACATGACCGGTACCTTGAAAAGCAGTGTTGGAGAGGGTTATCACCCAGCTCTAGAAAGTATTTCTGTGCATGCTTAGTAAGTAGGGGATGCTGAAAACACATTTCTTTTAAATAATCAGCACTCTGTCTTTAAGCAAAGACATAGAATTCAATGTATCATGCTCCACTCTTCAAAGGACATTTCACAAGGAATCTATCTAATCTGATGCTCACTGACAGAGCCCATCAGATGCCTGGCAGGGCGAGACATTCAGAAGAATTTCACAAGGTGAGTAAACTTGGATCTCAGAGTTTCAAAGAAGATGCTATTTTCAGCTTTCTTCTTGTTCTATTGGGAACTGATATTGTAGGGTTTAAGTGCTTACATAATGTGCCTGAAGGCTGTAGGCAGAAAGATTGGCATGACCGCCACACCTACACCCACCAGGGGATAGGAGGCCTGTGGGATATCTGAGCTAGACTAAATTTAAAATATTTTCTTTTGCTTTTTGGAGACAGGATCTCACATAGTCTATGCTCTGCCCAAACTCAATATAGAATTAAGGCAAGTGTTGAACTCCTGCTCTCCTGCTCCTCCTTCCCAATTGTTAGGATTATATAGGTGTGATCTCCCACAGGTACCTTCTAAATTTGAGAATCTTGACTCAGGTATATTTCTTATGAATGCTTGGTGATTTGATGGTGGTTGCTTCCACATAAATTTCTTAACTTCATTAAGTTCTTTGAATTAGATCAACTCAAAGAAGAAAATTCTAATACTAACCCTTTGGATAGAGAGATGTGAAGTGGATATAGAAGGAGCTTTCATCTTTGAGTCTAAGATAAATTACTCTTTTATTGAAAGGCTCAAGAAAGTGCAGAATTTTCTGCTGATGTGAAAGGTATTTAGGGACCAAGGTGTTTCTATTATTTATCCGCAATACCTATCCTGGGATTCCAAATGTTTAGTACCAAGGCAAACAGAGATGCCCATGACAGTAATCCTTCATTTCATGCTTACCTGGAGAACCAGTTTGACTTTTATGTTTGTTCTGCTTTAATGGCAGACTTGTTAAGAGACAGAAGCAGAATACTAACATATTCCTTCTGCTTCATTCATTGTGTATTGCTGTGGGACAATGGTCTGTAACCTATCACCTGTATTTTAATAAAATGCTGATTGGTCAGTAGCTAGACAGGAAGTGTAGGAGGGCCATCCAGGCAGGAAGTAGAGGCAGAGCAATGAGAACAGAAGAATTCTGGGAACAGGAAGGGTTCAGTCTTCAGCCTTCATCCAGACTCAGAGGAAGCAAGATGAGAATGTCTCATTGATGAATAGTACCAAACCACATGGGTAACATAGACAAGAATAATGGACTAATATAAGTTATAAGAGTTATAAGAAGCCTGAACTAATAGGCCAACCAGTTATTAATTAATATAAACCTCTGTGTGTTTCTTTGGATCTGAAAGGCTGTGGAACTATGTGGACAGAAACCTCTGTCAACAGTGTATTGTCAATGAATATCTGAACCCCCTAATATCCACTAAGGAATGATGTCAAAAGATGGGTGGAGAGTTCAAGGTAATTGAATGCCTTAAGGATGATTGTTTTAAAACAATGTTTTGTGAAACGTGAAAAACAGCAAGTGCAGTGGAGAAAGATGCTCCTCCATAGTTCCTTGAGATTTTCCTATATTGTTTCCCTTTAATTTTTGTCTGCATATATGTCTGAATGTACATATACACGTGTGCATGAAGGAGGAGGTCAGAGGTCAGTGTTGGTTGTCATCCTTAACTGTTCCCCATCTGAATTTTCTTGAGATAGATTCTCTTATTTAAACTGGACCTTACTGATCTGGCTAGAACAACTGTCTAGCAAACCTCAGGGACTCTGCTTGTCTTTGCCTCTATAATGCAGGATTACAGGTGCATGCTGCGATGCCCAGATTTTTCTGTAGGTTCTGGAAATCTAAAGTCAGATCCTGATGCTTATTCATCAAGCACTTTACCAATTGAACCATCTCCCCAGCTCAATATGTTCATTAATTTTTAGATATATTGGGTGAAGTTAGCTATACCTTGTAAGCCTTTTCTTTGGTAAGACTAAAGTTTAAATACATAGTGTGGTTGGTTGTTTTTTACATTTTGATTCTTTTGAATCTTTAGGGGCCCGCCACCCAGTTCCCAAATAAATACATAGAGTCTTAGTATTACTTCTAAATGCCTGACCTTAGCTTGGCTTGTTTCTAGCCAGCTTTTCTTTTTTTTATTATTATTATTAAATTATAAAAGTTTCCATTTCAGCCCCTCCTCCCACCACCCTCCCACTCCCCCCACTCCCTCTCCCCCTCCCTCTCCATCCCCCAGAGCAGTCAGGGTTTCCTGCCCTGTGGGAAGCCCGAGTTCCTCCCCCCTCCCTCCAGGTCCAGGGAAGGTGAGAGTCCAAACAGACTGGAGCGCCAAAATCCAGTACATGCAGAGGAAGCAAGTCCCAGTGTCATTGTCAACGGCTTTTCAAAAAGGCTCCGGGCCAGCCACATTCAGAGAATCTGGCTGGATCATGTCCTCGTTCAGTCCCAGTCCAACAGGCCTTGGTGAACTCCCATTATATCAGTCCCCTTGTATCAGTGGGTGCTCGCATCCCTCGCAGTCCTGATTACTTTTTTTATTTTCTTCATCATTCTGTTCCTCATTTGGACTGTGGAGTGCTCAGTTCGGTGTTCCAATATGGGTCTCCATCTGTATCGCCATCCAACGTCGGATGAAGGTTTCCTGTGCCCTTGCCTTCATTGCTCACGATCTCTTTCCTTCTGCCTCTCATTTGGACCTAGGGAGCTAGGTCCAGTGTTCCAACGTGGTTCTCCGCCTCCATCTCCATCCATCGCCAGATGAGGGTTCTATGGTGACATGCAAAATATTCATCAGTATGGTTGTGGGCCAAGGCCGGTTCAGGCACCCTCTCCTCTGTCCAGAGAACAATCTGGGGATCTCTCCTTGGACCTGGGATCCCATCATCTTGAATTTTGCATGCAAATGGATGGACATAGAAAACGCTTTACTGAGTGAGGTAAGCCAGACCCAAAAAGAGGAACACGGTATGTATTCACTCATAAGTGGATTCTAACCATAATTTAAAGGTATTTGAGCCTATTTTTCATGATCCTAGAGAAGCTAAATAAGAAGACGATCCTGATGAAGATTATTTAGCTATCCACCAGGAGGTAGGAAATAGTCAAGAGTCCCAGGTAACCTTGGGTGCATGGGGGGGGGGTGGGAGGGTTGTTGGAAGGGGAGAGGGTTAGAGAGAAGGGAGTAGGGGAGGAATGGAGAAAGCTCGGTTGACCGGGATGGGGGGAAGGGAGGAAGGATGAATAAGGGATCAGGGAAGAATATATTTCAACTAAGGGAGTCATCTTAGGGTTTATAGCCAGCTTTTCTTAAATTATTACAACTACCTTTTGCTTCTGAGCTTTTACCTTTCTCTATTTCTGTATATCTTTTCTTTCCTTTTCACTCCATGTCTGATGGTATTTGGGATCTTCTGTTTGTTATTCATTGGTTGTCATATGGGAACATAGAATCTCTGAGTACTGAAGTCTTGTGTCTCTGCTGCTAATGTTATGAACTAGTGAGCTAAACAACCCAAAACAGACAAGAATAAGCTTTGCATTCAGTGCTCAACAAGTACATATTTATTATAGACTTCCTTGTTTCTAGTTTAAGAAGGGCACAAAAGTAAAACAATATACCTTGCAAAACTGTCTTTGTTCAACTAAATCAAGCACACATGGGCAATATTCTAATATATACTTAAGTATATATTATTATTGTTTTTCTAACCAGCCACACTTGTTAAAGAAGCTCTATTACATAGTATGTAACATTGCATTCTATTTACTTCACTCAAAAAAAAAACCAAAGCAAAATAAACAGCAGTAAAAACTTTTCCATAGTGAACACCTTGAAGACAAAGATACCAAACGATGGCAGTCAGAGAAGCACAGACATTCACACGATTCTGCAAGTCAAATGATTTCCCGCAACCCCTTCCTGAGTTAAAGGCCATTCTTCTGTAATCCCACTGCCATACTGCAGTGCACCCTGCATCTGGGTCAGCTTTCCCACAAACGTCAGGATGATGAGGGCGGACAGAGAACAAAGCGGGTTTGGCTCAGCTGACGTGCCTTTTCTACCTAATTGCTCTGAAAGGACGACCCCTTGCTGCACACATGCTCCAGCAGTAGCTGTACAGGGCAGGGACTTAGGACTCAAGAAAGCTGTTCTAGGTCACGCGAGTGATAACCAGGGTTGCGGTTTCCAGCAGCCATCGTCAAAGAAGCACAGAGCTGAACAACCTTTGAAGCCTGAGAACATCTTCCCTGGGAATTAAGGAACCCAAGTGAATGATCATGGAGTTTGTGCAGAACATAAAACAATTGATGCATTGGGTAAGGCAGGAAGAATATCCCATAATGCTCCTCTCTATAACCACTGTGCTGTTTGCAACGGGATGACTTCCCAGAAAAAAAAAAAAGGGGGGATTGAAGTGGGGAAAATTTTCTAAGGCTTCTCGAACCAGACCTGGCCTACTTAAGCCTCGACATGGGCCAACTGCCTCAAACACAGATTCTCAGAACACCTACGACCATGGGAGTCCTGAAAACTAAGAATCCAGGTCAGCATTTGTGGGCCGAGGTCCTGGCTCCTGACAATGCCAGGCTGGCACCCACAGTCTTGACAAATAATGACAACTGAGGTCTCAAAATGAAGTCTTAGTCTTGAAGACTCAGGCTTCAGCCCCTCCCCCTCTCAGTAGACCCATAGACCAGGCTTGCTTCCTTCCAGCCACAGCTTCTTGGACCAGTCTTAAGTCCCAACTCAGCAGCAGGTCAGTCCCTAGGGACCCAGGCTTCAGGTCATCTCCTAAAGACCCAAAGTCCAGACTCACTACACAAAACCCTAGTGAGAGGTGAGTTTTCCAAGTAGAACCCATACTGCAGCCCAACCTCTATAAACTAAAGTACCCAAACTGCCCATTCTAGACTTTCCCCCATAAACCAAGGCACTGGGTTCCTTCTGTTTGCAAATGTTCAAAAAGACTGAAAAAAAAAAAAACCTCGGTTTGCTTTTCTAATGAATCTCTCAATGAGTTAGATACAAAGTAAATGTAACTCAGCAGAATAAAACCACATATGATAGCTTGCTATGGACACTATACTCTTTAGGGACAGTTGCAAGATGAGGGAAAGATACACTTGGTGGCATCTCTACTCAGTAAGTTCTAGATATTCTAGTCATGGAAATTATTCAAGAAAGAAAAGGTATCCCATTCTGTGCTGCTTTGCTTTCTATTGCTGTGATAAATGACATGACCAAGAGCAACTTGGGGAGGAAAGAGTTTATTTCAGCTTGCAGCTTATAGTCCATCATGACGTCAAGGCAGGTACTCAAGCGAGAACCTGGAGACAAGAACAGATGAGGAGGCCAATAGATGCCTATTAGTTTGTTCCTCATAGCTTGTTCAGTCTGTTTTCTTCTATAGTGCAGGACCACCTGCCTGAGGATAACACAGTTCACAGTGAACTAGACCCTCCCATACTATTCTTCAATCCAAGGATACCCAGAGATATGTCCATAGGACAATCTGATTGAGACATTTTCTCTGTTGAATTTCCCTCTTCACAGATGATCCTAGCTTATGTCAAGTAGACCAAACAAACAAACAATGACAATAACAAAACAACACGTAATTGGAGCAAATATATAAAATCTTGTATTTGCATATAAAATCTACTTAAAATTCTAAAGATTCTACTAAAAGACAGAAATGAATTCAGTTAATGTGCAAGACACAAAATCAATGGTGCATTTCTATGTAATAATAATAAGGTGTATTTTTAAACTAAAAATCATAAAAAAGTAGTTAAGGAAGAATTATTGTCTCCAATAAGATCAATAATCACAGAATTATTGTAAATTAGAAGCTAAAATAGCTTTTCATTGAAAACTGTAAAACTTTAATGAAAGAAGATATATACAACTGGCCAGATACTCATGTTCTTAGAGAAAAATTAATATTTTAAATGTCCACGCTACCTGTGGGTCAACTCAATTTCTAATTTTTATATAAATAGAAAAACAATGTTTATATAAACTCACAAAGGACCTCAAGACACAAAAGTAATTTTGAGCAAAAAGAAAAGTTGAAGGTATCATGAAACTTGATATCAAGATACAATGCAAAACCATACAAAACACATAGAGGACTTGAAACAGAATATAGATATCAGAAACTAGGGTGGGCATTCACAGACAAATGATCTTGAACAAAGATCATTGCTTGCCAAGAATTCACAAAGAGAAAAGAATAGTCTCTTCATTATGTGGTCTTAGGAAACTAGGCCTCCAGTTGCAGAGCCCTTACTTTACACCATACTCAAAATGCATTAAAGACATCAATGAAAGACCAGAAACTAAAACAACTCCAAAAGAAAATGCACTGAAAAGAGTTCTCAGCACTTTTCTTGGAAATTTTGCAAGCATGAGCACAAAAAGAGACATATATAAATGGGATTGCACCAAACCTAAGATCTTCTACATAACAAAGGAAGTTAGAAAACCAACGAGAACATGACTCAGTTTCTGCTCGGTGAAGTAAGCCAGGCAAATATAACTTCATCCCAATCTGCAGATTCTGGAAAGGTCAAACTCCAAGAAGCATAGGGAAGAATGGTGGTCACTGGGGCTAAAGATGTAGAGCCCAGAGCAGTGATGATTGATGTGCCAAGACCTGGCTTGTCTGCATGCGCACATTTTAGAGATCTGATGGACAAATTGGCAAATACAGAAAATACTTTTTTTTTGTAGACGTGACATTTACTAATAGCAGATCTTAAATGCTATCACCATTATCAAAATAAGGTAGCTGTGTGACAATGTGAGGTGGTGGGTGTGTTAATTAGCATGGCTACTTTTATGATCTGCTTCTGAAATGTTCTGCAGGCTCTCATGTTGATAGCAGTCTCATGTTGATAGCTGATAGTGATAATTTGAAGGTTATAGGCCTTTCAGAGATGGCCCTGGTTTCTGGAAGAAGGTCACCGATGGTGGGCGAAAGTAATAACCAGTGCTAAGACCTCTCCATGTTTGTCAACATGTGGGCAAGCCTCTGTTCACCTTTCCCCTGTAAGGGACAGAGCCATTCTCACCAACTACTCCCACGACTCTCACCCATCACTCACTCCCATCACCATCCCCTGCATGCTATGAAGGACTGAAATCTCTTTGAAACCATGAGCTTTCCTTCAATTCTTTCTGTCTAGTATTTTGGTTATATTATTGCAAAAATAGCACCTGCTCCCGTGGTGTACAGGTTAACACCATGGACTCTGGATCCAGCGATCCGAGTTCATATCTCGATGGAACCTGTTCCTTGAGGAAGAGACCTATTCAGTTGTCCTCATCAACTTGGACCATGAAGCCTAGTATAAATGGGCTGCCCATGCACTCTTCACTTTTTCTTCATTGCAAAAATAGCAAACACAACTATGGTAATCATTCAAGTGTCTTAATTTGTATACCTTATATTTGTCTCTAAATTTTTATTTGTTGATTATATCTCAGTAAAGCTGGTACATAATTAATAGCATCATTTTTAGTCTATGACTGTACTGAACACAGTTAATGTTATTAGCAGCTAGTTATACATAATAAAAGCAGGTAAATTCTATAAATTTCAATAGCATACTACTTTCTTACAAAAGTTTAGTCAATATGATTTCCATAAAATAAAACTTGAACAACTGTCAAGAAACAGTTATAAAACAGCAAAGATCTACAGAGTGTTGTTAAGCTGACCTGAGATACCGGAAGGCATTTGTTCACATGAGTGTTGTTAAAGAGTGGGTATAATGGGAAGTTACTGTGAATTAATAAATAAAAATAAATAAATATCTTCTTTTAAAAAATAAAATTACTTGAAAAAGTGCCCAGCCAATGTCTGTGGACTAAAAATGTTGCTGACCATGGAGGAACTCAAGAAAGAGTCTTAAGATTAGGCAGTCAGGGCAGCCTAGTATGGTGCGCACACCTTTCGCACCAACACTCATGAGGGTGAGGCAGGAGGATCTCTGTGAGTTCAAGGCCAGCCTGGTCTACAAAACGAGTTCCAGGCCAGCCAAGGAAGGTGCACAGAAAAACCCTATCTCGAAAAACAAAATTAGGCAGCCACATTGCTGTCTAATGTCCCACTTTATGAAGTTGGGCACAAATATCAATATATCAGCAGGACAGTTAGTTTCTCAGAACCACATCCTGGGCAGCAAAAAATTTCTTAGACAATATTGATCATGCTGCCAATCTGAGTCTCTAATGAGGAATCTGGAGAAGTATAAGGCAGAATTTGTCACTAATGTTGATCCATAGGTGAGGCCCTGTTCTGTTCGTTAGTCACTGAGCTAAATATTTGTGAAAATAATGCTACTTTATAAAGCACAGGCGCAGTGCTGGACCTATGGGAGTTAAGCACACCATTTTGTTGAAAATGAAGCCAGCTCAACAATGGTGTCTGTAGTAAGGGGTGGTTCATATTATCATCTGTCTGCATCTTATATTTTCAAAATTATTCAGTCTGATTTCTTTTATGGGTAAGAAAAATCTATTAAAGTGTGCTTGACCGTATTTCTTATGAAAGTTATATTTACTGTCATGCTGTAAGCTTTTCCCCGATGACTGCACATCCTTTGGCTTGTAGTAACTGAGAAGTCTTTATTTTTAACACTGATATGCATTCCTAACTGGTACAGTTAATATTTTGATGGGACAGGCTCCCTCGAATTTCCTTTCTGAAGCCTTAGGTAGATTCCTTTGTTGGCTCACAAGCTATAAATAGATTGCCCTGAATCACAAAACGCTTTCATCGCCCGGGTTACTCTCTCTATCTCTGATTAAATTTAACTGCGAACCCCAAATAAAACTTTTTGAAGCTTAGTGTATCTTCAACTTTGTTGTTTCAGTAACTCGGTGTGAGAATAAATAGCACATCAGAGCCTAGCACACGTTAGGAGATGTTAACTTTGGAAAGCCTAGCTGGGAGAGCAATTCAGGGAGGATCAGAGCAAAAAGGTGGTGAGGAGCTGCTTGCTTCAGCCCTCTTCATTCGTTCATGCAAGAAATCTGCTTAAGGCAAGCCTGTGACGTAGTCATTCTTATCATTAACGTCCTCTGTGCCCTCCCACAGAGCTGCCACTGGTTGTCCAAGGCCAGGACTCCCCAAGTGTAGTCACCCCGCTTTTTCTTTGCCATATTTCCGAAGATCAGTCTTCTTTCTACCAGCCCACTCTGAATCATGAGTTCCGTAAACCCTAGGGAACTCTGCCCTCTGTGTTCTTTCCTTCCAGGGAGCTGCGCAGACCGACCAGCTGGCACTACATGCTAAAGAGGAAAACTGGTCATGGTGACTCACAGTTGAAGTATCAACAGTCGCGAGGCTGAGGCAGGCAGATCACTGCACAGAAGATCAGCACTTCCTAGTGAGTTATAAGCCAGCCTGGGCTAAAGAGCAAAGTTCCGTCTGAGAAATCAAATTTTTAAAAATGAAGTAGCCATTTCCATGTTCTCTTTCTCTTCCTCTGAAGGCTGAAAATGTCTCTTTTTTTTGTCTACATTAATATAAGCAATGGTACTTCCCAATCGACTTTATGCTAATATTGAAAATCCAAGATAACACAGGAAAGAAATTATCACAGACTTAGGGAAAATTTCAATTTTATATTTGGACAAAAATGGACCCATAATGAATCTCAGCTTTTCCCTACATGAGAAGAGGCCATTATCTGTCTGTCTTTCTAGACTGTCTATACACCTTGAGGTCAAATAGCTTGCAGCAAAGTCAGAAGACCCTTATGCTGTGGCAGCCTGCCTCTTTGTGAAGTGAATTCTTCTAACTTGTATAACCCAGACTCTCATTTTTCAATTGTAGCAGACAATTCTATTAGGCCCCTCAGACAGTTACTGCCTATGTTGCACAGCTACTGACTGGATGTAATAGTATGTGTGCTGTCTTTATGTGGCGGGGGAGGGGGGATCCCCACCCATGTGCAAATGTGAGCCCAGACCAGTAAGTCTGGGGTCTTTCTCTGCCACTCTCCTCTCTATTGCTTTGAAACAGTGTTTCTCACTGGTCTTATAGTCACTATTTGACTAGACTGGATGGCCACCCAACAAACTCTCAGAAGATCCACACCCATCTCTGCCCACCAATGCTGGGGTTACCTTGCAGATGCTGACCTTGCGGATGCTGACCTTGCATATCCTAACCTTACGGATGTTGACTTTATGGATGCTGACTTGTGGATGCTGACATTGTGGATCCTGACCTTGCAGATGCTAACATATCAGATGCCAACCTTGTGGATGCTGACATTGTGATGCTGTCCTTGTGGATGCTGACCTTGTGGATGCTGACCTTGCAAATCTTGACCTTGTGGATGCTGACCTTATGGATGCTGATATTGCGGATCCTGACTTTTCAAATGCTCACCTTGCAGATGCCGACCTTGCAGATGCTGACCTTGCGGATGCTGACCTTGCGAATGCTGACCTTGCAGATGCTGACCTTGCGGATCCCAACCTTACGGATGCTGACCTTATGGATGCTGATATTGCGGATCCTGACTTTTCAAATGCTGACCTTGCAGATGCTGACCTTGCGGATGCTGACCTTGTGGATGCTGACACTGCAGATGCTGGAGACTCAAACTCAAGTCCTCATGCATGCGGAGCATGACTCACTGCACTGGCTAGTTTTCTGTCAGACACAAACTCGAGTCATCAAAGTGAAGAGAGCCTCAGTTGAGGAAATATGGCCGTAATATTTGGCTTTAGGGCATTTGCTTCGGTAGTGACTGATGGGAGGGCACAGCACAAGTGTGCAATGCTGCCCGCAAGATGATGATCTTGAGCAACAAAAGAAAGCAGACTGAAAATCCATGGGCAGCAAGCCAGTAAGCAGCACCCCTCCCTGTATTCTGCATCAGCTCCTGCCTCCAGGTTCCCACCCTGCTTGAGCTCCTGTCCTCATTGCTTTTGATGATGACCTGTTAAGAGGGACTGCAGTGAAATAAGCCCTTTCCTCTCCAGTTGCCTTTGGTCCTGATGCTTCATCACAACAATAGTGACCCTGAGACACCTGCTGAGTCTGTTCTGCAGCCCTGCTCTGTATGTTTTCCTACACAATAAGATGCTGCCATTCCATCCCCAGAGGCAACAGAGGTGAGCAGATCAGAAAATCGCAGATTCCCCAGTAGCCATGAGGACACTGTTGGTGGCAGGGCAGTGGCTAATGCCTATTTCACTACTTTTTTTTTCTCATTCTATCCCAATTACAAAAATAAACTTTAGTGCACACGCACAGTAATAGTGAAGCATGAAAAAGGATGAGGTTTGGGGGGGCTGTAGAGACAACTCAAAGGCCAACCACGTTCTCTGGCAAAGGACCAGAGTTCAGTTTCTAGCACCTTTCGGGGCACCCTTCTGACCTTCTCAAGTACTGTGTACAGGTGGTGCACATACAGGCAAGCAGGCAATTGAATGTGTGGGTGCACACACACACACACCAAATAAATAAATAAATAGAGAAAAATGAAGAGAGAGGGTACCAAAATCGTCAGAACCCTCTGCATAGCTCTCAGAATTGGTTAAGACATCTTTCCTACCACTCTCCATCTGGCAGGTGACAGACAGACAAACAGACTGACAGACAGGGAATTAATTCTATATTTGCCTGAACAGAAAAACTATCCTCTCTGGGAATCCTCAGCATTCCCAATCTCATCCTGTCCCTGAGGCTGTGGATCTGACCTTAGACCGTTTCCCTCATCCCTTTCACAGTCCAGGTGGCCCTGCTGTTTTGAAGATAGGTAACTGAGCTACACAGATAATCCAAAAATAAGTCTTGATACTGCCGGAAGAGAGGCTTTGTGTCACAGCGTCAGTGAAACATGTTTACACCTGTCCGGAGCACCAGTAAACTCCTAAGGGTTCATTCCTCAAGGCTTAAGCGATTCTTACATATTTAAAAAGTATTTCTTCCAAGACTTGTACGCTCAGAAGGCTCATCCATTTTTAATCACAGCAAACCAAAACCAAAACAAACCCCCCCATATAGGAAGAGTGGGAACTCTCTGATGTCCTTTACTTCCTACCTTCTTCTCACCTTAGCATGCCTTGTACTCTTGGTCATTGAGTTATCCCCTCCTGTGGAGTACCCTCATGCTCTACCACTAGGTCTTTGTGGACCCGTCTGAACTCAGCTGTGCCATGCTTTCTGCTAACACTAAACTTCAGCTACATAAACTCCAGCACCCAGCTGACTTTTACCTCTAAGTCCTTGGACATGGTCCATCTATCTATACTTTGTATTCCTCCCCATGACTTCCTAACTCCATGCATTCCTACTATTGATTCTACAACAACATTCTCTGTCTACAGATGGGGGCCACATGAGCAGTCACAAGCCTCCTGCATGGTTCCTTAAGACCTCTGTGTCCTGGTAGTTACACCTTTCCATGCTTTCCAGATTTAGCCAAGAATGGCCTTTTATGACTTCCCAGACTAACCATAAAGGGCAGTGAATTTCTCTTGTGTTCCTTCAGAATGCTTTCTATAGAAGAAACAGATGCCATGGGAGAAAGGACAGTCAGGAGCACATGTGGAAAGTAACCCCCACCCCTTGTTTTCATCCATGTCCACTTATAAGCCATGTGAAACTGTTCTGCAGCCAGGCCCTCCAGTCAATACAAGCCCAGGCAATGTCTCAATGCGTCTCATGTCAAGTCTTCAAGCAGAGCTGTCCAACCACATCTTTGGTTCTTGGTTCACAGTAACTGTGCAACAAGGCAATACACATTTATTTTTCTTTTAAGCCTCATCTTTGGAGATATTTGTTATTCAACATAAGATAATTAATACAGCATCCTTCACACAGCTGTAAAGGTTGTTCTGGAAAGGGCAGAGGGTCCCTCAATGAGCTTCAAAGCCTTGGTTTCTTCCTACCCTTGCATTGGCCTTACCAACTCCCTAGTTCTAGTTTACCGAATTCCCTTTTCTGGACACCCAGTTTCCAAATGTTTGAATAAGAAGTCAATGACCTTATCTGTGAAAGTTGCATGTAACTGTAGCATTTAATTAGCATGAGGAATATGCATTCAACACCAGCAAGGCTGACAGAATGTCATCGATTTTGCTATGTAATATTAAGGAAGAGAGATGAAGAGGTATCATTGTCTTATCCAAAGCATAACCATCCATGAGGACATAATGTCGGAGAGGAGTTTATAGCTATGTGTTTTCTTGGACCACCTCTCTGTAGTTTGCGGATATGATGAAGTACCTCATGAGAACTGCACATCAAAAATACTTCTTGATCTTTCCCCCACAGAAGTCATTGCAAAACAAAAAGAAACAGAGAGCAGACAGGGGTTAAGACACCATACACTTTGGAACAGTGAATCAGGATTCATCTTACTAGAATCAAAATAACCATAAACCCACAGGGTAGTACTGCAGTTTGTGTAAAGGTGGATTGATACTCAGTTCCCCTCACATCACTGTGACTAAAAACAATTTCTGTAAAAATACTGCAGAAAGAGAATGTTGGGATAATCAATATAGCCCTGACCTGAAATGAAACAGGTCAGTCCTATACGATAATGTACATACAATGGTTCATTCTCATCTCACCACTAGGGTAAGACAAACTCATTTTCCTGTGCTGGACACACAGAAAGTCTAGTTGGGTACATATTGTCTCAATCGCCAAGGAAAATAGACAACCGTTAATCAAAGATAGAACTACAAGCTTAATAGGAGCAGTATTGAGAAAACAGAGAAAAATGTCACAAAATAAATAAAAAGCTATGAAAGGAAATAGAAATATATCCAGGAAACTGGATAAATTGTCCAAATTGAGCCTTCCTCATTTACAGTCTTAAAACAATAGACTCTTAAGAGGTCAACAAGATGTCTCCGCAGGTAAAAGAGATAGCCATGAAGCCCAATGATGACCTGGGTTTAATTCTGGGAACTCATATGATAGCAGAGACCGTCTCTGGCAAGTTATCTTCTGACCTCCACACAGAAAACAAATGAATAAGTAAGTAAGTGTAAAAAAACTTTTTAAAAAGAATTAACATGAATATTTTATGAAACCGAATATAAGGCAGAAACCCTAAAAGGGGGAAATGGAAAATTAAATATTGAAAAGTACATTAACATCAGCTTCAACATTAAAATCTAAATATCCAGAAACAGCCTTAGAAAGCACACAAGGTTGATTCTAACCTGAATCCCGACAGTCTGGCAACACGACAGTCAAATACAGCCCAGCCTCCAAGTCTGCAGACACCAGAAACACTTGTTTTTGCATTGTCTATCTTAAATGCCGGGAGAGTTCATCAAATGAGCATGGAATCAGGTACAGGAATTCTTAGGTAGAACAGAGCAGAGCCTAGAAACTTCAGAAGAGCAGTGAAGGACCAACTACCATAGAGAGTGGAGCCACAGACTGGCACATGGGCTCTCCTTCCTAGCACACAGTCTGCCGCAAGCTTGCACCATGCAGACTGAGAAGCTTGAAGATGGAATTCTGACACATGTTGGCATCAGGCATGTGCATGTGTCTTTACTAATGGATGCTGGAAAACCATAACTTTCTTAGCGTTAGGAGATCTCAAATTTTGCACATGTGGGCTTCTACTATTATTTTCACAAATTAGAATCCATTTCCATCCATTTATAGAATTGAATATACTTTTCAAAACTTTAGAACTTTAAGATTCTTCTTATATAGTAGTTTATGGTATTCAACCCATTGTGTTGCATCAGGGGTCTAGTGGCATTTTCATTTTCATTTTGGCTTGTTTTCTTACCTAAACTTTACATAATCCTTGACTACAAAGAGGAATTTCATTTCCTAAAAATGCATGTCAATCCTTCTTGATCCTAGAGATTGTTTCAGAAGATCCTTGGTTTGTTTGTTTGCTTGCTTGTTTTTTTGGTGTGTGTGTGTGTGTGTGTGTGTGTGTGTGTGTGTGTGTGTATTTTTGCACATGTGCCTGTTTAAGTGAAAACCATAGCATCAGCCCAAGGAAAATGAATAATGCCCTTTTAAGAGGAGAATAATATCTGGTTTTTGTATATATATATATTGGATTGATTAATTAAGAGGTGACACATAAAAGGCCCTAAGTCATTAGAAGGATGCTTAAGGCTGACAGTGTTTATGTCAATGTAGCTAGTCCAGGAACATGCTTTATGGAACTTCTTGGCTCCTCTGGCTGTGGAGAAGGCAAGTTGTGGGAGAAACTGCTCAGAAGGAGGAAGTTCAGCCTCCACACACTCTGTGAAGTCCCTACAGCTTCTCACTTTTCAACTGGTACAACTGTTGTCCTCCCACAAAGTCACTCTGCTTGTGGCCAGGTGAGGCATCAGCTGAATGCCCTTCCAACAGTCACCACGTGTTCTCTTGTATCTTTTTGCATGAGCCACATTCATGGACAGAACTACATAGGGACAGAGGAGGACCAGGGTGTACTTGGAAGGAGCCAAAGATCCTTAGACAGTTCCCCGTTGCTTTACCTGCTGTCTTCTTAGTATTCTGTTGCTGTGAGGAAAGAGCATAAGCAAAACAACTTATAGAAAAAAAAAAGCTTTCCACTGTTGCTTCCTCACAGTTTCAGAGGGTTAGTCCATTAGCATCATGGGAGCATATAGGAAGGCATGGTGCTGGAGCAGTAGCTGAGAGCTCTGCATCCCGAATTAAAGAAAACAACACTTGGCCAGGCAAGGGCTTTTTGAATCCTCTAAGCCCAGCCCCAGTTACATACCTCCTCCAACAAGGCCATGCCTCCTAACCCTTACCAAACAATTTCACTAAATGGCCACCAAGCATCCAAATATATGGGCCTATGGGAGCTACTCTTATTCAAAGCACTGTCGCACCAATTCTGTACCCAGGTCTCCAGAATAGCAATGATATCCAGCTACTAACAATCCAACAAAATTCCTTAACATTAAACCATCAGTATTTCCTGTTCTACTTACCATAGACCCAACCTCATGGAACCGAAGGCAGTTTTATGAAGTAGAACCTATGTAACGTGCTGCAGAGATAGATGGTCCAAACGTGAGGACCTGAGTTCAATCCTCAGCACCCACACAAAAACTCCAGGCATGGTAGTGTGCTCTGTAACTCTCACACTAGGGAGGGAGAGACAGAGAGATTTCTGGGTTTGCTGGCTAGACAAACTCCTGTTTGTGAGGAACTCCTGTTCAGTGAAAAACCTCATCTCAAAAAGTATGGTGGGCAAATCTTGATGAAGATCACCTGAGGAAGAACTCTGGCTTCTAAATATGTGCATTACACAAACGCATGTGTAGCACATGCGCATACGAGTGCACACACACACACGCATGCACACACATTCCCTGTGATGAACTACCAAGTGCACAGAGGACACATCCATACTGACATGTGGATGTCCATAGTCCTGCTTCTCTGAAAGATCCTGGTTGCTACAGTACTTAAGACAGTTATTGACGGCCGAGGTTCATTTTTCCATAGAAACTTAGCAAAGTAAGATAACTCTAATTTAGAGAAAAGCTAAAACATAAAATTGACTCAAATCTATCCTAAATAGGTTCATAACAAGAAATTTAACAAAGGCCAACAGCTTCTAACATGTAACAGCTGCAGAAATCTTATATTCTTCGCAAATTCATCACAAACATTGCTAGGAACTGCATTGGCACACCAAGTAGGCAAGAGTCTGAAACCCTATAAAACCAAGGTCAGTCTCTGGCGTTCTCAAGAGAAGCCAACTGCCCCGAACTGGGGACCATTGGGCTTTGGCTGTCCTTGCTAACCATTCAAGTCTGCCTTCGTCATTCACTCAGAACAGTAAACAGAAGGGTCTCAGCTGGAGAATCTCAAATGCCACTTTAATTTTCTAGGTGCATAGAGTTTGTTTGAGACCAAACCTTACACAACTTGGCCCCAAATTTCACAGGAAGGTCTTGCCTCATGTTGGATGAAATACCATCATGGGTCTGTGACGGGGATACCTGTGTCTCTCCACCTCAGGAATTATCAAGACTGAACATGATAGAGTCAGATAGACCGAGCCATTATCATAGGGAATGGATTTCTGGTTCACGAGAGATGTCACCATTCCAGGTGGGATATTGTCAAGGGAATACAGTCTGAGCCCCTTGACCCTCGTATATTCAGATTGTTTCTCTGCGAAACTCTGATTGCCTCCAGGACTCTTTCTGTTTAGCAGTACGCTTGTCTAGCAGAGCACTCAAGTGCAACTGTTCAGTGCTCACTCTCATAGAATATCTCTGTGTGTGCACAAATACTTCAGAAAGTGTGTGTGCTGTGATCCCGATGCCCCAAGTTTTAGAACCCGCAAAGATAATGGGCTAGGCTGTGCATGGCTTGATTTGCTTCTAATTCAGCACCGACCTGCATAGGTACTCTCTGGATGACTCCAGAGAACTTTCGATATTTACAGGGAGTGTGTATAAGTGCTTAAGATGGTCTTTCTGGTGGAATGAGGGTTTATAATGGAGCAGTCTGAGCTGTGGAATTTGGAGAAAGGGGTCATCATGTTATGTCATTTGTGGCTTCAAGTATTGCCCTGTCACCATTTTGTCTTTTTAGATGAACTATTGTGGGAGTCAACCAGAGGCTGGCCAACACATACTCCTTAACTGCTGAGGAAAATGGATTGCCCAATAAGCTGCCCACTGCTCTGACAAGCTAGCACAGAGTGCTAATCTAGTGGAACATCAGGCCTCATTATTCATCCTTCTTCCCTAGTCGTCTCTGCAGTGTATTTTTGTTGTCTTACTCTCTGCATCCTCAGAGCTATGGAGCTGTGTGTTTTATGTAAAAGATAAAGCCCTTCATTAATTTGTCAATGATTTGCCAGCTAGAAGAGAAAACAAAAGAGGCCTGACAGTGTTCCCCCAGATTGCTCAGTGCAGCTGGTAAGTTCCTCTGGCTCCAGAGGAATTCACTATATGTAAGTAATGGCCTGAACAGGTTCACACTGGTCCACATCCATATCAGATAACTGTGGCTAACGGGAAGAATATCAATGACTTGAATATAGACTTCCTCACAGGGCACCAGCCAGGCTCTACCAAGGTAGCAACTTGCTTATGAGCAGCTGTACCCGTCAACACTGGCAGGAGAGTGTAGATGCCGTTTAGTCACCTGTAGTTCTTCCCACTGAGCTGCCCATGATGCTACCAGCTGATCTACCTTGGGTGGGGGGGGCTCGTTACACCCAAACCAAAACACATGTAACTTCTTCATAAATTTGTTGACTATCAGAATCGCTTCTTGTGAGAAGTGTCTATCCATAGACTTTGCCTAATTTTGACTGGATCACTTTTGTTGTTGAATTCTGTAATGGCTTTCTGTATTCTGAATACTAATCCCAAATCAGATAGATGCACACTTTATGATTTTTCTCATAATGTGGATTCGATCTTCGTTGTGTTGACAGGATCCTTTGCAGAAGCATTTTAGCTGTCAATAATCTTATTTTCTTTCCATGGTTGTTGGTTTTATTTCTTTTGGTTTTAGTGTCTTATCTACAAACAGTTGCTGTCACTCTCTGCCTCTGTGCTTTCTTCTATCACTTTTTATACTCTGCTTAGGACTTTGATGCATTCTGAGTGTTTTGTTTGCTTTGGGTTAGGTTTTTTTTATCCCCCAGGGGTAACTTTAAAAATGTTTTTGATTTATTTATCTTCATTCTTTATGTGGGTGAGTGTTTGTCCATTACTATGTGATTATACCACATGTGTGTCTGGTATCCAAAGAAATCAGAAGAAAGTGTTGAATCCCTGGAACTAGAGCTAGAGAGAGTCATGATGTGGGATAATGCTTTTGTATGCTAAATATTAATCACTCCTATGGGTTTATTAAAACACTGATTGGCCAGTAGCCAGGTAGGAAGTATAGGTGGGGCAACCAGACTAAGAGAATTCTGGGAAGAAGAAAGGCAAAGAGATGCAGTCACTAGTCAGATGCAGAGAAAGCAAGTGAAAATGCCTTATCAAGAAAAGGTACAAAGTCATGTGTCTAAAATAAGAGATAAGATAAGAATTATTAATTTAACTTGTAAAAGCTAACTAATAATAAGCCTGAGCTAATAGACATAAAAGTTTACAATTAATATAAGCCTCGGTGTGTTTCTTTGTAACTGAATAGCTGTGAAGATGGGCAGGACAGAAATTTCTGTCTACAGAGTCATGAACTCCCATGTGGATGCTGGGAACCAAACCCAGGTCTTTTTCAAGCACAGCAAGTGTTCTTAACTCCTGAGGCATCTCTCCAACTTTGGAATAAATACTTAAGCCATCTTAATCTGTTTAAACCTTGAGCATCAGAGGAATTTTTCAATCTTTCATGTCCTCTTTGTTTTATTTCTTAAGGTGTTATGATTTTTCATCAGAGAGATTGCTTTTTAACCTCTTTATATTTATTCCTGAGTGGTTTATTTGGTTGTAGGTGTTGGTGATGGGAGGTCTTTCATACTTTCTTTCTAGAAATCTTCATATTGTTGCATGAAAATGCTTCTGAATTTGTGTGCAAGTTCAGTATACTTCAGCATTATTTTACTACTGTATCAGTTTTCATATTAATGGCTTATTTTGATAGAAATGATTGCCTTTCTTCTATCAGAGTTCTTTGTGTATTTTCCAAAAGCTGCCCTTTGTCTCATGTGTCCTTGAAAATATTTTTCTGAGCCTATGTTTTATTTACTTTTAAAATACTCATAGTAAATTGACTATTTATAATCATCTAGATTGTACAGGACAAGAGTGATCATCTGCTTTTTAGAAGACTACAGAATGCAGAGAATTCTGCATTTATTTTATTTTATTTTATTTAAACTGAGCTTGTTGACAGATTAATCACTTCAGAGTCTTAACAATATCTTTGTGATGAGAAATTTGCTCTGCAGCCATCGTGCAATGCACAATATGCTTGTTAATTATTATTAACACACTGCAGTAGACCTTAGGAAAATATACAATTATTGCCATGTTTAAGTCATGTGTTAAGTCAAAGGTGTGGACTTTTGGACTGTCGTTTAAGTATTAACACCATCTACTCTCTATGTCTATAAGTTTTATGTAATTTTATGTATAAAACAGTTTCTGTTCAGTGCCTTATTTATTTTACCCAGCAGAATGCTTGAAAATTTCATCAAATGATAGAATTGCCTTCTTTTTTAAACTTCTTTTCTTGTGCATATTTACCCCCACAACCTTTTTCCTCTAGATCAACGATAAGACTTAGATAGCTCCACATCTTGAATGTGTCAGTGCATTTATTACTTTTATAATTAAATACCAGAGTCAGGATAACTTCAAAAAGAAAAGTTCATTTAATTCTGTGTTTTGGAGCCTAAGAATCCAAGCAGCCTGCACAGATTCTGGTGAGGGTCTCCCTAGATGTGTTACACCATAGCTGAAGACAGTGGTGTGTGTGTGTGTGTGTGTGTGTGTGTGTGTGTGTGTGTGTGTGTGTGTGTGAAGAAAGAGAGCACATCTCTTTTTGTGGGACTTTCTGTGGAATCAGAATTTCTATCCCTCCACCTTATTCATGCTGCCTCTTCACAGATTGGTTTTCTTTTTATTTTCCTATTATCTTTCATGTGAGAGAGAGAGAGAGAGAGAGAGAGAGAGAGAGAGAGAGAGAGAGAGAGAGAGAGAGCAGATACATGTGTGTGAGCATGAGAGTGGAAGACAAACTCCCTCAGGTGCCATTCCACCGAAACTGTTCATCTTCTTTTGAGACAAGGTTTCCCACGGAGACGTGATATTTCCAGGCCAGGCTGGGCTGTTAACATGCTTCAGCAATCTATCCTTCTCTACCTCCCTAGTGCTGAGAGCCCAAGTAAGCATCTCCACTCTTGGTTTTTGATAGGAAAATGAGGCTTGAATTTGTGTCCTCCGTGAGGGCCCACAGATGTGAACTTGTTCCATCTTGACTAAAGGTCAGAGAATTTGAGATTATTTTTACTCTTTCAAAGTTGAAAACAGGTGTGGCTACAAACAAGAAACCCTGACTTAGGGTGTGGTTAATTGGTATTTTGGACATTAAGATGGCCCATACAGGTCTATCTGCTCCACCCTGATCAAAGGTTAGAGCATTCAAGCCTATTCTTGCTCCTTCATTTTAAAATAGGAGGTTTGATATAAGGAATGGCTGCCTACAGGATACTTGGTCAAGGGTGTATTTGCTGCATAGCCTGCACAAAACATCAAATGCTTTCTTCAGGAAATAGTGGCTTCACGTCTTAAGTATTGAAGTAAGTAACTGTTCTAGTTGTCCTTTGTATCAAGTGAAATTAGTCTTTTGTCTTCTCCCCCTCCTTTTGCATTGGGCTATTAAAGCATATGAAAAGTAAACACAGGTGAATTCAGTATTTAGAATTCACTGAGCCGCCCTCCTGGTACTATCCCGTGTCTCTGTGTTTTTTTCATATCTCTGTTCTGCCTACCTAACATTTCTAACCTATATGCCTCTACCCTGGAATGTACAAACCCATTGTTGCTGGACCATGATAGACGTCACCGCAATGTGTGGTTTACAATAGTCTTCGTACAGACAGAGCAAACACTTCATTGAAAGAGCTGTCTCTATGGTCCCCAAAGCTTGAGAATTGGTAATGAATTTCTGCTTTTCAATTCCTTTTTGCATAGATCATGCTTTCATCATCACATCTAAAAATCAAGAATCATTGCTGTATCCAAGGTCATTTATCTCATATGATATTTATGTTAGTAATCTGTTTTCACTCAACTTTAGTGAAGGACGTGAGCACTGACTAGATTCTTTCGTGTGGATTTTCAGTTGTTCCTGCTCCACTAGTTGAAGAAGCTCTGTTTGTGCCATTCTGTAGCCTGGTTTCATCATTAAAGATCAATTGACTAAGCTGGATTGGTAGTGCACACGTGTCATAACAGCTCCAGGAGTTGAGGCAGAATGATGCTTGAAGTCAGGAATTCAAGACCAGCTTAAGCAATGTGATGAGCGTCCATCTAAAACCAAACAGCTGGCTGGATGTTTTTATGTATGTCTATTTCTGGTTTCTGTTTTATGTTCCAAGAATCACTTTATCTTTTCTCCCACCACACTGCCCTAATTACTATAGTTACAGTGAATCTTAGAGTATGATAGTGTCTGTCATCTATCCTTTGACTCTGGTTTTCTCCTGTAGTACCATTGTCTATTCTGTATCTTATCCCTCATCAATTTCAGAGTCAAATTTTTAGCTCCACAAAATAATTCAGTGGAAGTTAAAGTGGGACTGAACTGAATCTAGTAAGGGGTTTAAGAAGAACTTGACAATTGTTATGCACTTTGCATAAACATAGGGTAATCTCTCTCATTTTATTATTCGCTTTCAGCACATTTCCAGCTTTTCTCCGTTTTGATAGTAATATAAATTGTATTGCATTCTAATTTCAAATCCCACTTGATTCTTTGCTGAGAAGTAGGGAAACAATTTACAATATATAAGATCAATTTTCCCTGCGTTAGGCAACCTTTCTATAATCACAATAGTTTAGGGAGACTTTATTACTTTATTACTATTATTTCAAATTTTGTGCATAAGCAATAATATCATCTTCAAACAGACAATTTTATTCCTTCCTTCATAAAACTCTAATTATAATTATTAGTTTACAAGGCAGGGAACTGAAACATAAAGAAATTAAGTCACTATCTCAAAGTCATCTGGCTATTTACTACCAGAACCAGGATGTAAACTCAAGATTCATGATCTATCCAGAGCCTGAGGTCTAAGTCATTACACCATCAAATGTTTACAAATGTTCTTGGAATTTTCAGGTCATAAATTCACAATGAGATCAGTCTGTGCAGGGGAACACTCTCCTGTGACGAGCATGCATTGTGGGTGAAGGCAAGTGTAACTGATGGGAGATGGTAATTGAAGAATAGACCCCAGAAAAAGTCTGAAGTGATATATTGGTCCTAAAAAAACAAGGACATCATCTCTATAATTTGAAATACCGCTTGTATCATTTTTTTCTGTATGAAGGAAAGAGAAAAAAAATTATCATTAGCCCCAATTCAAGGAATCATTGTGTTTAACATTCTGAATCACTGCAAATCATGTTGAGGACTTGACACTGTAGTGACCCCAAAACATTAAAAACTGGACTGCCATCCTGAGTCTAATCAAGTCATTCTTATCTCAAAACAATCCAGTAGAATGTTGAAAAGTGCAGCAGCAAGTGAATTCACTGGGGTCTACTCTTTCCTTTATTAAATGAAAGGTTATTTGGGGACATAATGTCTGATTTTATGCACAGTATGAGAAGTCAGAAATTACTTTGAAAATCACCACCTTGAAATCAACATGGGATACTCTACAGTTCCTGGCTTGATTGCAAGGCTTATTACATGCCATTAATGAGGCATTAAGTTTTAAGACATTTGTAAAAGACCTGGAAAACCCTCATGACTTCCAGCCTCATTTCATTCTACAAAAAAGCACACTTCAATTTGAAACAAACTTTCAAATATGTGTCGGTGGGTGTGTTTGTATGTGTGTGTGTATTTTTTTGTTTTACTCTTTAAGAATTCTGTATCTGCACACAATGCATTTAGATCATTTTCATCCTTCTTCCTTCCAACTTTCCCCAAACCCTTCATATCTCCATCCCAAATTTATGTTCTTATTTATTTATTCACTTATTTATCCCATTGAATCCAATTAGTGTTGGCAAATATATGCTTACATAGGAAGTCATTCATTCACTGGAGCATGGTTAAACCTATATTGACTCTTTTCCCCCACCATCAGTCAAATATCATTAGCACTTCAGTTAGGGGTGAGAGGTAATGTCCCCTCCCTCCTCCAAGGCTGGTGGAATGTTGACTGGCTTGATTTCCTGCTAGTATGGTGCAGGCAACCACAGTTGCTATGAGTTCACAGATGCAGCAGCCCAATCTTACCCACAAAACAGTTTGCCCTAGGCTTCATCACCCTCCCGCTCTAACCATTATTTGGCTCCCTCTTCTGTTAGGTTTTCTGAGCCTTGGGGAGGGGAATTTGTTACAATAGATGTGTCATTTGTGGCTGAGAAAATCACAGACCTGTGTTCTCTGCCCTTTGACCAGCTGTGATGCTATATATACATCCACCATTTGTCGCACAAAGAAGTTCCTCTGGTGAGGACTGAGAGCCACACCGATCTGCAGATAAGGAGAAACATATTTAGAGGGTAGTTTGGTACTCTGTTCATTTAGCAAAGTAATGGGCATATAATACCCTAGCCAGGGATTCTTGATCAGAAATTACAATACCAGGCATGAATTTCTTCCTACGGTGCCTTAATTCAGCCAGTTAATCGCACCCATAATATTCGTTCCATGAATGCGCCCATGCACATACCCTGCTATGCTGGCAGTTGCAATGTTCAAAATTACATAAGACAGCTGGTGCATTTTCCCCCACAGCAGCATAGCACCTTCACCTTCCAGCACTATGGAAGCTGTGTGGAAAGAACTTCAGGGCAGTACCGACTTGACTTCTCCAACTCCTGTGACGAAAGTATATAGTGTTTTCAGCAGTCTTATAAACCCACCCTTTTATTTTTGATAGTATTATATAATTACATCACTTTTCTTCTGTTTCCTCCCTTCAAAACCTCCCATATAGCCCCCTTGCTCTCTTTCAAATCCATGACCCCTTTCCATTAATTGTTGTTACATGCAAATGATTATATTCATATATATTTCAAAATATAACTTGCCCCATCTGTATAACATTACTTGCACACATTTTCAAGGCTGATCATTGAGATCAGGTAACCTATTGATATACTCTTCTCCAGAGGAGACTATCTCTCCCACTAGGGGCATTCCTTAGGTGCCTATGTTCTTTGTGCTGAGTTGTCTCATGGTCTTTTGCTTGACCATTTGGCATGACTATCACTGTTGTCCTTTAGACAGTCATGTGGGTGAGACTTTATGGGTATAGCTTCCAATATTAGTAGGAGATAATCTCATAGAGAACTCTGTGATTCTCTGGTTCTTACAGTCTTATTGCACCCCTTTCCAAAATGTTTTCTAAGCCCCAAGTATAGGAGTTGTTTTATAGATCAATCCATTGAGACTGGGCTCCACAGATCTGTATTTTGATTGGTTTTTGTTTTTGTAAAGTTTTTGGTTTGTTGCACAGAGAAATTTTCTTGATAAGGGTTGAGGACAACACTTAATCTGTAGGTATAAGGATGAGTATTCAAAGTGTGGTTAGGGATTATGATGGTTTTGTAAAATGATGGTGATAAATTCTCCTACAAGATTCATAACTTCACTAGTACTAAAGAGTTGGCCCTGTTTCTAGTACCAGGCATCATTTATCTCTTGCTGAGCAGGTCTTGAGTCCAATTAAAAAACTGTTGGTTACCACCAAGGTAGGGGAGTATTCACTGCACCCTTGGGATTATTGTACCACATTGGTCATTTTTATGGTTCATGGACACCACAGACAAACCCCACCATTTTTTGAAAACACCAAGTCCTCTACTGCTTTTTGATTAAGGAAATGCCATTAGATTACACAACTTTTAGTTAAAAAACAGAAAACAAAAACAGAAAAAAGTGATTTTTATCAGCATATTCTTATCCAAAGTTCAAATCTAGTAATATTCCAATAAACTAAGAATCATGAAATGGTATTTTTAACTAAAAAATTAGATTATTAGAGGGAACTTGAAAACATTAGCTATTGTATTAAATAAGATAATAATGATGATGATGATGATGATGATGATGATGATGATGATGGATAGTATCAGAAGATAGCCTGATAAAATGAGAGTTGGTAATCTTTGATAGCTTCTAGGGAGGAGTATATGAGAGAAACAAATTATGAACAATGAACCCATTTGTAGAAAGACATGAGATGTGAGGCGGATGGAGATTAGATTACATTTTGGACCTATCAGCATGCGATGAAAAACAAAGGGTGACCACCTTCCAGTCTGCTGGCCACATAGAAGGGTAGAAGTGTTAGTGCTTTGGCTGCAGAGCTTATGCCTGTGATTACAGCAGGAAGCAGTGCAGCACAAGGTGACTATTATGCACTGGGCACTATGGCAAGAACTATATGCACAACAGCTCAAAGGAGTTGTGTTTTTCAGCTCTGCAGACAAACAAATGGATTGAGTACCACGTGTTTACCTGAAGTCCTGAAGGGAGTGGAATGTGTTGCATTCCAGGAAGTCTGATTCCAAAGCTGGGGAATTTAATACTTCTCTATAATCATCAGTGGGAGAGTCCAAAGCTCAGGTTGCCAAGTGATATGAATGCATGCTACAAATTGATGTGCAAGAATTAGGCAAGGTGGAGCGCCTGTGAAGAGAGCAGCGTTATGATTGTTCTTTATGAAGGGCTGTTGTTTTCCCATTCAAAATCATCTCAGGGTTAAAGATAGAGTCTGGCTTCTAGCTAACAGTCTCCCAAATGGGAACCTTGTAAAAATCAAATCCCTACAACCAGTGTTTTTATATTTTTCTTCCGAGAAGAAAATGGGTCATTTTCAGTAACACCTGTGTCAACTATGGAAAAATGAAATAGGTGCTATTGCTCACAGAGTTGACGATTTTTCTTTGTCCTGTGCTCAAATCTTCCATTTATAGATGCATCCTATAAAAAGAAATGAGAAAAGTACCAAGCTTAAACATCTTTATTGTTGGGATGCAGTTTTTTTAGACCTAAGAAATAGGACACTGAGATGTAAAAACATAGGCATGGCCCTCTCAAATAAGCTATATTATTTGACTACACAGATGATAGTGCAACATTATGGACAGCGTATAAATTGCCTAAGGTAAGTTCCAGAATGACCATACTGTGTTCTGTACATTCCGAATCCATGGCAGAGGCCCCTTATGCTTCCCTGTAGTCAATAGTAGCTGAAAGCAAGTGGACATCGCTAAATCAATGTCTGATAAATCAGACTTTAATTCACATTTGACGCCACCACATGCCAGTAGCAGTGTGGCTTTTCTCCATCATTTTTCACTGTTTGTAAAGGAGCAGACTGGGAAGAAAGAGTAGCTCCATTCTCATCAAAACAAAAATACATAATTGGTGGAAACGCCCTGCAGTCCTGGGTGCCCACTACTTACAAGTGTGCATCTCTGTACACACCGATACCCTTATCCTCAAGTCTTCCTCCCCATCACAAAACAATCAGTTCAGAGGACATCTGCTACAGTGATCAAGCCATGGCTCCATGCCTGCATCACTCTTCCTTTTATTGTTTTATTATTAATTAGCGGAAGACTAATGGCTTGATGGTGGTAGTTTCACACATATGTGTTATTATGCTTTTGTCAAATTCATTTCCCTACACACTGTCCTTCTTTGTACACACTTTCCCTCCATTTTCTAAAATGTTTTCAAAGTATGTCCTATTGATTCCCCAAACTTCAATGGAAGAGATAGTACACCCTTTCCATCTTCAATTTTATTAATTTGGGTCTTGTCCTCTCTTTCTTTTGGTAAACATATTTAAGGACTTTTCCAATCTTGTTTAATTTTCAGAGATTCACCTCTAATTCACCGTCTTATGCAATATTTTTTTTATTCTTTATGCTTTTCTACCCTGATCATTATAACTTCTTGCTATTCATTGCTTTTGAATTTGATTTGTTCTTGTCCTTATGGGACCTGGAAATGTACCATTAGGTTATTTATTTAATATTTTCCTTAATTGTTAATGTGGGCCCTCAAAAGTACAAACACTCTTCTCAAATTGTCTGGCAGGCCATGATTTCATTTCTATTGGAACCTAGGAATTTCAAAGCTCCTCCCCAATTCCTGCCATATAACTCATATAGTATCTGTGTTTTATGCAATTTCTATAGCTTTCCTAACTATTCATCTCTATTGTCAGTCATCCATGACCTGATAAAATATAACCAGTTATTATGATTATTTATATTTGATAAGGGATTTTTATGGCATGTATATTATATACATATCGAATATATTTTAAAGAATGCACTATGAACTATGATAATATGCATTCTGTACCCTTAGATAGAGAAGTGTGTGTGCGTGTGTCCCCTGATTAGTTTTTGCCAATTTCACACAAGCGAGGGTCATTTGGAAGAGAGATTTCAATTTCAAACAAATGTCCCCAGTGGATTGGCATGTGGAGATGTCTTCAAGATATTTTTTAAATAATAATTGAAGTGATAGAGTTTCTACAATTGTACATGATGCTGCCACCAGGCAGGTAGTCCAGAGTTATATAAGATAGTAGACTGAGCAAGCCACATAAGCATCATTCCTCCTTGGCATCTGCTTCAGTTTCTTCCTCCAAGTTCCTGCCTCGGAGTTCCTTCAATGATAACCTGTGATGTGGAAGTGAAATAAAGCTCCCCGAGATTCTTTTGGTCATGGTGTTTTACCAGAGCAACAGAAAATCCAAGAAAGTGTTCACTCCATTTAACTTATATTATTGATTATTAAAGATGCAGCATGTCTGACCTGGCAGCTCCATGGCAGTTTTCTGACTCTGCTCTCTTCCTCCCAGAATTCAGTTCTGCCTTCTCCACCTACCTAAGTTCTGCCCTATCAGGCCAAGCAGTTTCTTTATTGATTAATCAATGAAAGCAACACATAAACAGAATGACCTCCTATACAAATTGGGATTCTTTGTTGGTTTTACATTTGGGTGTAAAGGTTATTCCTGGACGATTCTGACACTCTATGCTGTTAGTATTTGTTTTACTAAATTGAGTGATGCAGTGTTTGTTTTTAAGATATGAAAGCAGGAGAAAGATTTTGACCTGTTGGTAAGAAGGAGGAAGTGGAAGGGAAAAAAATAACCAAAATAAAGTGTGTGTGTGTGTGTGTGTGTGTGTGTGTGTGTGTGTGTAGTTTTCAGAGAATAATTTTAAAGATTTATTTTAAGTGTCTATTTGTGAGGGATTTGGTGTATGTATGCACACCACATGCATGAGTGAACCTGTGGAGGTCAGAAGAGGACATCAGATTACTTGGCCCTGGAGTTAGAGGCCAATTGTGGGCCAATTGATTTGGGTGCTGGGAATGAAACCTGGGTCTTCTACAAGAACAGCAAATGTTCTGAACCACTGAGCCATGGCTCCATCTCCCTAAGAATATGGTATTTTTTTAAAGAAAAAAATCCAGTATAATCTGAGGAAGAAAGGAATCTCAGGCTAGAATGCCAGACAAGCAAGGAGACTTGAGATATGTAACTTTAGCGACACGCCATTATTTTCATCAGCAATCAGCTATTTGCACTATAAAACAATGCAACAAAGTCCATGAGTTTCTTTGTCAGAAAAGGGAAAAAAATATTTCAATATGCAAAAAAACCTAAAAGCTAAAAGAAAAATTCAATATGGACTCAGAAATTAAATTTTCATTAGCATTCTTAGAAAAAATAGCCTAAGTAAACTCCAGTAAGAGAAAACAAAATAAAGCAAAATAAAACAAAACAGAGCAGACCATTCAGTGTGGGTACCACACTGCCAAAGTCAGAAGAACAGTGAAGATTCCCACCTCGTGTTGCCGAGTAGGTCTCCTGTGTGGTACATTTCCTTAGACAGAAAAACCAGAAGGGAGAGAGACCCGTTCACACCCAAACCACCCGCACGATGCCCATAGTCATCCAGTGTGTGCTGCACCTTGTTTTTCAGCGATCTTCAAAGGTGAATTTTACAGACTGCTTTTTGTCAGCACGTAAGTAATACTTTGTTTTCAAGTCGTGAAGTCATGTTCCCATGTTCTTCACAATTCCGTTTCTGAGATTACCTTTGATAAAAATTGCTCGTCCTCAGGATTTCCACTATTTCCCGGGTAATGCCATTAAGCTGATTTAATTTTTAAGTCTTCTTGCAGTTCCTTTTTTCCTTTTTTTTTCCTGATGTTCCCACTCTGCATTTCTTTGACGACACAAAGATTCCAGCCATACCTTCCAGGTTCTATCTCGCTGCTTATGCACCAATTAAGGGGATCTGACTTTGTCAAATAAATAACCTCATCAAAACAGAGGGGTGTGGGGATCAACAAACTATTTCTCGACAGACATAACAGAAATTCACATTCAAGGGGGAAATGAGAAGAGAAACAAAACTGGTGTAGGCAAACATAGAGACGACTCAACTGCAGTGGCATTTCAAATGTATTTTAATACATAAAGCTTGCCTGAAGATCTGAAAGTAAAACAGTGCCACTGCTCAGCCTTACAGTTATGGTAACACACAAATTTAATCCCAGTAGCCACACTAGTTGCCATCGAAATTGGGTGATGTATGCTTTTAATCCCAGTGGTGCACGACTTTGATCCCAGCCCTAAAGAGGAATATAAGATGGGGCAAGACAGCTCTCAGACGCAGTCTCCTTCTGAGATTCCGAGAGGCAGGATCACCATTTTTGGATTGAGGTCAAGGTAAGAGCAGTGACTGACTGTTTTGTTTTTCAGATCTTTATGTTGAATCCCAATTTCTGACCCTGAGCTTTTATTAACTGTGCTTCTCTCAGTGGTTAAGATCACTTGGCTGTTCTTGCAGAGAATCTGAATTTGGTTCCCAGCATGAACACAACAGCTCAGAACCATCTGTAAATCCAATTTAAAGGGATTCAATACCTTCTTTGACTTCTTTGGGCACCAGGCAGACGTAGGTATACATGCAAGCAAAACACCTGGCACCAGCTGTTGATGATTTTGCTTGTTCACGGGCCTCTCTGTGGGGTCCCAAATATCCAGTGTGTGAGTCACTGCCTTGGCATATGTCAGGTTCCTTGGTTTTGGTGACATTGCAGTCTGAAAACTAAATCAACTCTCACATTCTTGATTTGCGGACAATGATTTCTAGGAACCGAGAGAATGCGAAAAACAGGGAGGCTCTATCCATCCTTCCATCCAGGAAGGTTCAGCTTAGCTGTGTGCTCCGTGTGTTGGCAGAGAAGGATGGATTCAAGGGGAAGTGATCATGTGCCCAGTTATTATTTGAGTAGGGCATAAGTGATTCCTCAGGATAAGGAAGGAAACCTGACCCGGAGAGGAAATTGCATTCATTAATCATCATTTTTATTTATGATTATCATCAGATACAGTGAAAATTCAGACTTGTGGGTGACACATTCTTCCTGAGTGAGATAGATGGGCTCTATCTCACTTGAAATGGTTTCAAGGAGCAAAATCAAGGATCAGTAGGAGGGTGTTCCGTCGTCTAAAGCAGTCCATCTCTGAGTGCTATGGGAGCTGTGAGCTATGAGATGTCATTGTCAGGCAGCCATGGGTAGAGCTCTTCCTGATCTAGTAACAGATGTATGGCATGGTAAGTAATGGGTAACAATTATGGGTTTCTAATCACGATTGTAGGCTTGTTTCCTCAGTTCTAGTCATTCATCCTGATAGCCACATCAATCAATGGGAAAGCATTGCTGAAAGTCATTCTGATAGAGCTGCCATTGACTGCTCCACGACAGAAGGTCTAACTGTGTTATCAACCACCTCTCTCAAACGAGCCGTTTCTGGGATAATTCTCTCTTTAATGGCTATTTGTGCAGGACCACTGAACACAAGAAGAGCCAGGCTGGGAGATATCTTGTCCAGACTGTTGCCACTAGAGACCTTCTTCAGACACAATCCTATTGGACACTGTAGACAAGTCAGAAGTGAGTTCTGGACTTGAGAAGCCCTAGCATGACAGGTTCTGATCAACTATAGCTCAGACTTGTACCTGCACTGACCCAGAAGCTCCTCGGACAGACTGTCGTGACAAAAGAGAGCGGAAACTCTCCTCTTCTCTAAAACATCTTCTTACTGGCAAGGAAACTGATCCCCAGAGAAGTTAAGCCATGACCTAAGCCATGTTGTAAGAGTTATCACAGATAGTCAAGCCTCATGGCATCTCCCACTGTAGGTGGCTGCTAGCCCATGTTCTTTAGCAAGAAAACCCAGAAACTGGACACAGCATTGGCTATTCAGTTTCCTCTTAGTCATACTCCTGTGTGAGTGTGAGTGTGAGTGTGTGTGTGTGTGTGTGTGTGTGTGTGCGTGCGTGCATGCGTGTGCACCCCTGTGAACTCAGGTACCTGTGCATGTGTGGAGAGCTGAAAGGGTGTCAGACATCCTCTTCTATCACATTATCACATTCTTCCTATTCCTCTGAAATGAGATATTTTTCTGAAACCATGGCTCCTTTTACCCAGCCAGACTTCAAGCCAGCAATCCTCCAGTCTCCACTCTTCTTTGAAGCTGTGGCTATAGGTAAGCTGTGCTATAGGTGAGCTGCAGTTCTAGGTGATCTGCGACTATAGGCGTGCTGTGGCCATAGGTGAGCTGTAGATATAGGTGCACTGTGGCTATAGGTGACCTGTGGCTATAGGTGAGCCGTGGCTGTAGGTGAGCTGTGGATATAGGTGAACTGTGGATATTGGTGAGCTGTGGATATAGGTGCATTGTGTCTATTGATGAGCTGTGACTGACTATAGGTGAGCTATGGCTATAGGTGGTCTGTAGCTATGAGTGATCTGTAGCTATAGGTGAGCCATGGCTGTAGGTGAGCTGTGGCTATAGGTGAATTGTGGATATTGGTGAGCTGTGGATATAGGTGAGTTGTGGATATAGGTGAGCTGTGACTGACTATAGGTGAGCTGTGGATATAGGTGCACTGTGTCTGTAGGTGAGTTGTGGCTATAGGTGTATATACTTTAACCTACCTTGTTAAATGGTGCTGGAATCAGAATTCCATCCTCATGATTGTACGGAAAGTGTTCATGACTGCTGAGCATCTGACCAGCCCACATTTCAGCTCTTTCTTTTTTCTTCCTCATGCCAAGCAACCTGCAGAACAATGATTCTCAAAACCGCAGGAATTTGCTAAAAGCATGATGTTAACAATCTGGATCCCACTGCATAATTAATAAAATAAAATTTCCCAGGACAGAAGGTTAGATCAAAACCTTTGTAAGACCTCCAAGCTGATTCTACAACAGTCTGCCAAACAGTGACCTAGGGATTTGCCACTGTGAGTTTATCTCTAGTGACGTTGTATCTTATAAAATCTTGGCTCTTAGAACTTCATGTGCTGTGCAGAAGAATATGGCTCTGGTACTTATTGCTACGTGGAAGAGATGACCACATGTGTGAGAAATTATTTATGAAGTCCATCAGCATAGTTTGAGTTATCTATGTATATTCCTACTAACCTCACTTGACAAATTTTTGCTCCAAGTCCATTTCTATACATTATCCTGTGACCATGATCTCCAATAAGAAAGTTGATGGAAGCCTTATTGATATCTTCATTCAATTATCTTTCCATATATAAACATCGGCCAAGAAGAATCTGTCAGGAGACTTGGCCTAAATATTATAACTGCTTTCTAAAAGTCTCTTGGAAAAAAATCAATACACATATTTTACCTTCATAATATTTAAATTAAAAAATGCATTTAAAGGAGGCAAAGAAGGTATGTCTTTGATTATAAAATAATTCGTGTTAGGGACTTCAAAGGATCTTAGAATGGGCTAATCCACAGTTATTTCATATTTTATTTCAAGATTTCATACACAACCATGATGCAGTTACATATTTTCTATAATCCCTCTTCCCAATCCAACTTCTCTCATCCATGACCTGCCACTTCTGATATATTTATTTTTGTTGTATATATGAATATACACACTGTATATTATATGTATAAATACAACCCGCTTAGGTCAGTTCATGTCGTTCTTATTTGCATGTGCTAGGGACTGGCCCCTCAGGCTCAGGATTTTGTCCCTGGTTCTCCCTCATCAACAACTGACTGTCCATATTTCTTCAAATAGAGGTAGAGCCTTCTGGTGCTTTTCTTCATCAATGTTGACATATCTGTTGAAGTCTTTGCAGATCTTCATACATAATACTTTTGGGAGTCTATGGGGCAACCTCCCTTTCCTGTTCAGATAAAAACTATTATGCAACAATTGTCCTGGTCTCTGGCTTTTCTGGTCTTCCCACTCTCTCTTCTGTAATGCTTGCTGAACCTTAGCTCTATGTATGGTGCTATAGATGTCCCTTTGGGAACTGGACAATCCAATTTCACTTTTCACTCTTTCTCTGCATTTTTAACAGATTGTGGATCGCTGTGATAGCCTCTGTCTCCTGTGAAAAGAAACTTCTTTGATAATAACTGAGATTTGTGCAGATCTTTGAGTATAAAGATCAATACTTAAAAGGCAACTAGAAACTATTACTTTGGTAATATGATAGTAGTAAGTTCTTCTCCAGGACCTATGACCACTCAAGTGATGGGTTCTTAGCTATGTTTACAGTATCAGGAATGAGGCCCCTCCAATTGAGTGAGCTTTAGATCTAATTGGACAGTTGTTTGTTGCCCCGAAGATAAAAGAGCCTCTCTCACTATTGAGGTTCTCTTGCCTGTCCTGGTATTGTGGCCCTCAGCTTTTACAGCTGGATTGGACTGTTGGCAACTATTCTATATTAGTAGCTTTTATAACCCATTCTAGCATTATGGAAGCTGATCTCTAGGGAGGAGATTTCAAGGTCAATGTGATATGTATAGTAATAGGGTCTTACCTTTCTATTCTGACAAGCAACCAAAAGCAATGGTATTAACCTATATTGTTTGGAAGGTCTCTGAACCCCTCTGACCAACAACTTGAACACAGATGTCTCCTACTTGGTACTGGGCTTTTTGTTATATGTTCTATGGCTGATTAGGAAGCATTATTCCTCTGTGTGAGGTAACTAAATTAAAATTATATATGTGTGTAGTACGTATATTATTAAATACTCATAAAGTCATGTTTCCTTAATACCTTTCCAATCATTCTTAGTGTTGTTTATCTTTTCTTCCTTCCTCTGTATTACACTCAATCGCCTCTTTCCAGCTAAGTTCCCCCCTCATTTTTCTTTCTCCCCTTCTTCATGTCTGCATTTTTTATTGAGAGGGATCAAGGAGTAGGAATATGCACCTATATATCAGCGGGACTAAAATAAATCAAAGACCCTAATAATATCTTCACTCATTGGTTTATACTTCTTTAATATTTTATTTTTATTCTTCAATTATGTCTTTATATGTGTGTGTCTATCTGAAAGTCTGTGAACTTGTGAGTGGTGGTGCCCAAGGGGGCCAGAAGGGAACATAGGATCCCATAGACTTGGAGTTACAAGTGGTTGCGATATACCCAAGGGTGCTGGGAACTAAGTTCTAGTCTTGTGCAAGAGCAGTACTGTGGTGGTTAGAATAAAAATGGGTCCCAAAGGCACATATGTTTGAATGCTTGGTCCTCAGTTAGTAGAACTGTTTGGGAAGGAGTGTGAAGTATGGCCTTATTGGAGGAGGTGTAGTCTTGTTGAAGGAGGTCTATCACTGGGGATAGGCTTTTGCTCAAGTCCCACTTGTGCCTGCAACTCTTGGGTCAGATATAAGCTCTCAGCTACTGTTTCTCTACCATCACACCTGCCTGATGCCTTGTCCCCACCCTGTGGTGATAACAGAGTGAGCCTCTGAAACTGTAAAGTCAGCCCCCATTCGATGTTTCCTTTTATAAGTTGCCTTAATCATAGTGTTTCATCACATCAATAACTAAGTAACTAAGACAACCATGGAGCTCTTTCTTCAGTTCCTAACTCATTAACAAAAGAGTTTTATACATTAAAGGTAGCTTTGCTCGCCTTTCTGGCCCTGTGTGCATATGACTTCACTATTGTTTAAGCCTGCTTCCTCCAGCTCTTCCCAATCTTGGAGCTCTTGAAAGGGCTGTATAGGGCCAAGTCTGCTACCTATTAAGAATGTCCTGCTTATTTTTCCTGATTCTGAGATATATTTCCCTAGAATAATACATTAATGGAGAATTAATTTTACTTCAGAGTTCAGGGTTGCAGTTCACCATGGCAAGAAGCTCCTGGCAGTGGGAGCTTGAGGCTGTGGCTCAAGTTGTATCCATAGTGAAGGGAAGAGAGTTTGTGCTTCAGTCACTTTGTTCCTCCTGTCCACTCCAGGCATCTCACTCCAGGCAATAGTGCATGTTCTAATCTCTATTAACCCATTGATGATAACCTCCAATGGAGATGCTCAGAGGCTAACCTGATCAAGTAACCCCCCACAGGTGTGCACAGGAGGCATGTTTCCCAGGTGACTCCAGAAACTATGGATGGTGAAGTAGTCTCAAGATTGGCCAATACAACAAGTGCAATACTTAAGCATGCATTGTCTCTGAAACCCAAATTGTTAGATTGAAACCTTACCTTGGCCTCTGAGACATTCTGAAGTTTGGTTTGTGGCCCCTAGAAGTCTGGGCTTTCTCCTTTCTACAAAAATAAAGCTGATGATACTTGTTCCCTTGCAGAGTGCTCAGTTCACTCTTGTCCTGGTTTCTTCTCTATAGTTGTGACAAACACCATGGCCAAAAGGAGGAGGAAAGGGTTTGCTTCCTCTTAGACCCCTAGGTTGCAGTCCATCTTTGAGAGAATTCTGTGTGGAATGGTAGAGGAACACTGCTCACTTCCCCCTCTTCCTTTCTTGCCCCCTTATTTGTTATGAGTCATCTAGCCTTCTCTTTTTTAAATTTTTTCTTTCACTTATATTTTCCCCATAGAAGTGTTATGCCTGGATGTATATTTGTGCACCACATGTATGCCTGGTGCCCTTAGAGACCTAAAGAGGGTGTTGGATCCCATGGTCCTGGAGTAACAGAGTTGTGAGTTACCACATGGATTCTTACTCAAACCCAGGTCCTCCAGAACAGCATCCAGGACTCTTAACCAGTGAACCATCTCTCTAGCCCTATGACTAGATAACTTATACAGCCCAGTCCCACCTACCTAGCAATATACCATGCACAGTGGCTTGGGCCCTCCCACATCGATTAGCAATCGAGATGATGTCACAGGCCAAACTGATTGTCTTCCAATTGATAGTCCCCCATTAACACTGAGCTGTGTCAAGTTGACAGATAAAACATGAACTAGTATAGCTGCTTCATAACTGGACCTAAGGAAATGTCTCTCATGATTGGTTTTCTTAAACTTTCACAACAGTCCCCGTGCCAAAGTGTGTTTCCCCTGATGAGTACATCCATCACCTTGTATTGTTAATGAACCACCCCCAAACGTTGACAGTCACTGCCATCTCCTGAGTGCCTGCATCTGCACATTGGCAATTTGGACTGGATGCAGCTGGCTGGTTGCTATGGTTTGGCTAATCTTGGCTGGCCTTTCTCCTACATCTCCAATCAGCTGGGAAGTCAATAGGGCTGCGTGGAACATCTGGGCCCCTATCCACATGGAGATCCTGGGTTTGTTCCCATGGAAATGATGGGAGTATCAAGAAAACAGAATAGAGGCTGTTAGATCCCTTGAAGTCCAGATTGGGAACAAATAAATGTACTATAGAATTTGGTCCTTGAGCAAAATAGCTGTCATCTTCAACATTAACTATACCTTCTTGCGAGAGATCATCTCTATTAGGTCTGTTGGCTGTTACCATTCTCTCAGAGAAGGAGTGACTTGATAGGGTCATTGGATCCTCAGGTGAGATTCCCGCCGCTCCTTCCTCTACCTTTCAAACATTTGTGTGCAATATGCCCTAATTGCACATGATTTCCTAATGTTAGGAGAAACTTGGCTGTGTAAGCAGAAGGCAGCTAAAGTGGGTAACTGTCTAGACAGCTATGAGAAAACCAGTATCTTTGCTCTGGTGGGACTTCCCAGTGGCACAGCTGTTACGGGGCCACCACATACATCATGGTGTCTCCTCACCCCTACACTTTGTTAACCCAGTGGTCTCATTTGTTTTCCAGGATAAATGTGGATAGAATGTACTTTGGTTTATGGTTGAGGCAGTAGGGGAAGGGTAGGCATGGCTTATGTCCCACTGGGATGGAATTTGTACAATAAAATCTAACACCACCTTAATCACATCATAATCTCTCCCTAGGCTGAAAAGGTCAAATGAAAATCTTTCTTGTAACACAAGAATACTTATAATTGGTACAATTTTGCCATGTACAGGTCAGTTCTCTTTGAAGACCATGCTAAATGACAAAGGTATGTGCTCGATGGCTTCTACGGTTTCTACACACCTCCCTGGTTCATGTTACCATCATCTACAAAACAAGAGAGTTGGAGCCAGTGACCTGTTTTATCTTAACTTAAAATTGCTTCTTCTGGTGATTAATCCCAAGTCTAAAACTGGCAATAACTGCCAGGCATTTATTTATTTGGAGGCTAGGGGCTCCTCTTTGTCTCTCCTTTCTGACAGGTGTCCCCAGAAATCCCCTAGAGCAGCAATCTGGTCCTTCCTGTTTCACCAATCTGATCACCCTGGGGTGGAATGGTTTAACAGGAGTAATTAATCATTGTGTTTATGACAATGGGAATCGAAGGAACATTAGCTTCATACCAGAGAGCATGTGTGCAAGTGAGGGGGTGATGAAGGCGTTTGTGTAATGAGAGAGGTGAGGGTCTTATAATTAAGGAGGAGCATAAATAATAATGAAAGTCATTAGTGCCACTCGGATGAAAGAATGTCATAAATGTAATTGGGACATTAAAGTGAAATCCATTATGACAACATTAACACATACAAAGGAGGGGAAAATGTGGTTATCTTGGGTCTGACGAATAGTGTCAGCTTCCAGTGGGGCCCAGATGGCATTCAGGAAAATGTTATGAGCAGTTTATTTTAATATTTTTTGTTATGTGATATTTGGGAATCGAATGTCATCAACACATAAGGAATTTCCGCATGCTTGGCCTCCAGGCGGCTGGCAGAGGGGGAAGGTGACCCAGGCAAGGACAGGTTGGAGAGCTTCCATGGTGGACGCCCAGCAAGCTTGCTGGGGTACCATGGTAACCCAAGGTGCATGGTGCTGTCTGGCATGGAGCCTGTGAAGTTCCCTGCTGAGGCAGACGTGAGGCTTGGGTGCCTCCTTTAAAAAATAGCAAAGTTTGGGGAGAGAGACAGGGATGAGAATGAGGACATTTAAACAATTATGCAGGAAATTATAGGATGCTAAAATTGAACGAGGACAGACTGCTCAATGGCAGGATTCCCACTCGTGCTGAGCGCTGCAGAGGGAACGGGTGTTGGCTTTCTCTATAGGACTGTAATTTTTTTGAGCATGAAATAATTCTAAATGCAAAACAAAGAAAGGAATTAAATATGGCTAGAAATGGAAGAAAAGAAAAATGAAAGCAGTTAAAACATAATTAAGCTGAGGAAAATTGTTTGAACTTGCACACCTATGCATGTGCATGAGCATGTGTGTGTGTGTGCACGCACTGTGCATTTGCATGCATTCACACAAAAAAAAAAAGAAGAAAGGGGGTGATAAATAAGTGGTTGCCTGAGAAGGGAAACACTTTCTTCTGGGTTTTCTTTAGGGACAGCAAAGAATCAAGGGTTTCATGTTTCTGCCACACAGGGGTATTCTGGGGACACAATGAATCTATCTATACACATCAAGGGCTTAGTACACTGACTGGAAAATGGTAAGCCCTCAATAAAGGAGAGCTATAATAACTATCATTATAAACATTATTGTTATCATATATCAAGGCTGATGGAGCACGCTGTGTATTTGGAGATCTAGAATTATTCACACATGATGAGGGAGAGGGCGGGAGGAGTTCCTATGGGAATGGAGCCCACTGCATGCAAAGAGAATTAGCAAATATGTTAGCTCATTGAACATACGTTGCAAAACTGCTCAGTGGGTATTATCGCCTACAATCAGGGAGACAAAGTCTCAGGTAGTTAAATACATGCAGAACAGTTAAGGTGATCATTGGTACATGGTAGGTACTGAGTAAATGTTAGTTCCTGAGGCTGTCATACCCAAAGTCATAGTACAGATTAATTCTTAGGAGAGTTCAGATCGAATTACTTCTCTTTGGTTCTCATTTCATCAAGTTGCCCATTCTATGAGTTCTGTGGGACAAGGACCTACCTCAAAGGGACAGCTGTGGTATGTTGAAGGCCATAGTCAAACCCTTACGTTGAAGTCTCTGCTGTCATGCTTTAGAGGTATGGGCTTTGTAGTGCATGTGTGGGCATTGTGCCCAGAATTGAATTCAAGAAATGGACTTGTTCCTGCTACTAGGAAGGCTGTCACTAGAAGGTCTTCCTTTGCCAGCCTTCTGGCTTGTTTTTGGTGGCCAAGAATCATCTCCTGCAAGGTCACGGCCACACCTGAGATTAACCATACTTGATGACAGATGGCTGTAGGATTATAGAGGCCTAGACATCGCAACTCAACAGGAAGAACTCCAAAGGGTGGTCACAGCTCTGGGCATCCTGACAGGTAGGGATAGCACAGGCCAAAGCTGTCCTGGATCAATATTTCAGCTCACCTCCTCCTGACACTCTGCAGTCCTTTCCTTTGTGGGAGTCAGTGCGAGGTGCTCTTTCAATAAACATTCTTGCTGTATGACTTTTCCTGGAGAGATATAAGCAAACATCCACTTGTCCCCAGACTGGTGGAACAAAGACAGATACAGGAAATAGTTCCATTCAAGTCTATCTTGATGAGCTAATCAGTTGACTAGAACCACTCACGGGAGCAATGATGACTCAAAGGCCACTGCATGATTCAAAAGCCTCCCACCCACACCCACACATGCATACATTTCAGGGGAACCTATAAGAACAAGCAATTCCCTTTCCCATATGGGACTAAAGGGTCCATCTCTTTCCAGAACTCTCATGTTGCTATTCATGATGGCTCTCTTTCCTAATCAAGCTTTTCTTCAGATTTGAATGATTTCTCTCCTGCCATTCAGAGATGGATTGCATTCTGCTCTAACTCTCCAAATGAAGTCATTCAAAGGAGCAAGTCATCTCTTCTCCTCTCTACCAAACTTGTCACATCTGCGTAAGTTATAACACTGCCTATAGTAGACCTATAGGTACCTTCAGGTAGGTATAGCGATTTTCAGACCAACCAACAATCTCTGAACTTCAAGACAATTACAGCATGAACAGAATGGCTTTGCTCAGATCCTCATTGCACAGATATGCTTGCTTTCTTAAATGCTTGCACATGAGTGTGTGCATATGTGTGTAGATGAGTGTGCATGCTCATGTATATTCACATGTGCATGCTTAGTCATGAATACCAGGAGTATGTCATCCACCTTCTTTAGATAAGGCTTACCAGTTAGGCTAGCAAGGGGTTCACCTCCCCACTGGGATTTCAGGTGAAAATAGAACAGATAGCTTTTTTATGTGGGTTGAACTCAGATATTGACACTTGCAAGACCTCTCTGAGCCTGGCTGTAGCTCATTCCCACAGACTTGAAGTGATCTAATATTTTTCTGTGGTTACATTTTTAGCCAGTTATGTTATGTAACTTAATATCCACATATTTTGGAGGGCATTAGCTATGAATACATTATTGATGTCTAATTTGATTTCATCAAGGTTAGCAGACAGCCTGAATCTCTTCTAGAGATAATTCTTTATTTCCTAGCATATTATCTGTATTTGTAATGTTTCAGGTGCTTGAGAAGAATGCAGAGTTTTTTCCCTTTGAGATCATAAAACCTCCAAAGCTCCTAGATGATGTTTGTTAATTTTGGCATTTAAACTCAATATCTTTACCATGTTTCCATCTTAGGTACCAGTTTCTCTCATGAATTCATCCATTTCAGCTAAGTGTGCTTATATGCATATGACATTTTTGCAACTCTCTCTTGCAGTTTCATCCTTAGGCATGGATTCCTTTGTATGCAAACATGCCTTCATTGTCTGTTGAAATGCCAGCTGCCCTGGGAAAGGTGATGTTTCCAGCTAATCTGGAAAAGGTGTGTTCATCATCTCCCTTCCCTCCTGGGTCTTTGCCAGAGATCACTAATTGATGACAGTCTTCCTCCCCACAGAGCCCAGATGCTCCTTGTAACACGCTGATCCAACACATTGCTGCTGACTGATCATAGCATGCCCTTCAAGGAAAGCCTTTTTGCCTTTCTTCTTAAAACATCGCCGAGTCAAGAAAAAAAAGTAAAACCAAATGTCTCTCATGTCGGAATAGAAGCATCAAGTCAGTGCCTTCTTAATTAATATATTAAGTAATATATATATAAAACAAGTTGTTGTTTTGCCCAACGCTGTTAAATATAGATGTATCAATACATCTCTGTGACCTTTTAGAAATAACGACTTGACAGAATCTGAACAGCCAAGAAATAAATCAAAATGAACAATCCTATATTAGATAAACCATGGCAAATGGAGTCCATCCAAATCTAATTAGCCAATTATAGTTACAGGTCATAATGAATACAAGTTCTACTTTGCTAATAGATATTACACGCATTACTAGGAAGAAGAAAGCCATCGGACCCATGATCTATATATCTCTAATTGTTGGGAAGATGATATCACGCAAGGGAAAAGACTGGTGTCCCCATGCGTTGCATGTAAATGAATTGATAAATTTTCAAGCTGGCAAATATACTGAGATTTTTGATAAGAAGGAAGATCTCTACTGAGTAGTCTAAACAGGATATCGCTGGGTTGGAGTGGTTTGTGATGGGATGGGTAGGACTGCTACCCATCAGTAAAAAAAATCAGTAAAGAAAGATTTTCAAAGCTACAGTAGTTTGTAACACCTAGGGGTTCAGGCACTAAGAGCATCAGCCCCAAAGAGCATAAGGGTCTGAGAATTCCCGTAGCCTGTAACTGTTGGCTACCACCTGTTATCCATCTGGCAGGTGCAAGTGTGTCTTGTGGTATTTGCTCTCTGCCCAACAACTGCCTTCAAAGGAAGGTTCTCAAGGGACAGAACCCTCTTCTAACACCCAGATTCTAGGAACTGCATCTAGATCTCTTCCTTGTTTTGATGAAGTGATTGTTACACGTTCCTGAGGTCACAGACCTTGAAGGAAGTGCCTGGTGGTGATAGACAGTCCCCTGGAGCAGTAGAGTGTGTCATTGTAAAGAAATGAAATGATAAATGATGACCAGTGGTAAACAAACTGTAGTTACTTCACCAAGAATCCAAAAACATCCACATCTTAACCTAATGATTACTGCTCACCTTTGTAGGCGATGCTGAGGACTGAAGTGATTAAGTGGGTCACAATATAGAGACAATATCTTATATGTCAACATCTAAAATTGGCTCTTCTTGACCTTCCTGTAGATAAAGTCCATAATTTGTTTGGATTGTAAACTTTTCAGTTTGCTTTAATGTGGCAATGGTAACATAATTAAAATATACAGTATAAACACATGGAAGTGTGGTAAATTAGAAAATTAAATAAGTGCACAAAATTTAAAAATATAGAGTATGTGTCCTCGGGATTGTCATTTTCTCTCCCAAAGTATTCAAAATTTGGTAATAAGATCTATTAGTGAAAAATAAAGAAAATGGAACATTTAGGTAAAATTATTTCTATTATATTATTTATGTAAATTGTATCAGTTTTTAGATGTAAAGCTGGGTATAATTTAACCCTTAAATGTGTTGAGATGTACATACATATCTATATCATCTAGATTTTACATAAATATATGAAATCAGAAAGGGAACTACTTAGTCTGGGATGAAGAAATGAGAGAAGATATAGAGAGGAAGAGGGAAGAGGAAATAAGAAAAGAAAATGGAGGTAGAAAATAAATATTGCATATTCTCTCTTCCAGTGGCATCTAGAATTTTTAATACTATTATTGTGTCAGTTAACACAATGATACATGCAGGCCAATGCCTAAGGAGTTACTGCTTGGAGAAAAATAAACGGGAACAACAGTAGAACAGAGACTGATCAACCCTGGTAAATGGACCAGCATGGGCCCAGGGCATAGATATCTGACCTATGAAAACTCCCCTCTTCTCTTACATCAGTGCCTCCCTGGCTCAGATCCTGCCTGAATTCAGAAGCGCCACCCACTGTCGTGTTCAGCAAAGCAGACATTCTCAGAGTTCATGAACTTAGTTCTTCTCTTTTTCTAGGTCATGGGGCAAAAGTCCTGGAAAAGGCTTTTCTGCATGGGACCTGGAATGGTGTTAGTCATGCTCATTCATGTGGAGCATGACTCATACCTGCCTGCAATAAGTCTTTGACCCTGCATGACAGTGGGCTCTTAGAGTCTTTACCAAGTGCATGGGGATTCACAGACATGAGTTAGCAAAATTCTGCTTACTATAATGTCTGTAGCCCAGAAAAGACATATGTTACATCTTCATTTAAAGACTATGTCTATGTCCCAAAGCTTCCATTTTCCTTGATTGGTTTTCATGCTACAAACTGTGGTCAGTGTGGACTTTGAACAGGAACTCTGAGTGTCTTTTCTGGGCCAAGACATGTCTGAGCTCGTGCAACAGCCATTGTAGCTGAGACCCTGTTGAAAACAGAGCAGTGCAGATAGCAGAGCTCCCTTAACTAAGCAGGGAAGAAATATCATACAACAGGAGGTGTAACAGTTCCCATCAAAGCAAATCCAATAACAAAGTGGCATCACTGATAAATTCTACCATTCTACCAGACATTTTAAAGAAGAGCACATACCAATTCCAATTAAAGTACTGGAAGGTCTTGCAGAAGAGATGTTTCTAATATGATTCTAAAACTGGGGGTACCCTGGGAACAAACCAGAAAGGACATTAGAAGAAAAGGGTGAGAGAAAGAAGGAAGAAAGAGAAATGTGGGAAGGGAGGAAGGAGCAGAGAAGAAAGAAAAAAGGGTGTAAGGGGAAAAGGAAAAGAAAGAATGAAGAAATAGAGAAATAAACAGAAGGGGGAGGGTAAAAAGGAAGGAGAAGGGAAGGAAGTAGAAGGCATGAGATAGGGAATATGAGAAAAAGGGCATGAAGGAAGGGATGAAATAAAGATACAAAGAACAAAGGAAGAAAGTACTGAAGAAGAGAGAATGAGAGAGGGGAAAGAGGGAGGGGAGGGATAAAGGAAGGAAAAACTTTGGGAGAAGATCATTGGAGAATGTGTATGCAAATATCCTCAAATAAATATTAGCAAATTAAATCCACATTACAAAACTCATCAAATGAAGTGGGTAGGAATAATCTCAGAGTGCACAGTTGGTTCAGCATACACAGACAGTAAACACAATTGAGCATGTTCAGCATGCATAGACAATACGCACAACTGAACATGTGCCCTGTGATCTGAAGCATCGCCCGTCATCCCAAGGACTAGGGCATAAGGACAGAACTATATCATTTCAATAAAATCAGAAAAACAGCTAACAAAATTCATCATTTCTTTGGGGGATAAAATCCTCAACAAATTAGGAACAGAGGGATCCATGATAAGAAAGGCCATATTTACCAATTCACAGGTAATGTCATACTAAGCAAGAATTTCCTCTATGATCCAGCAGAAGATGAAGTTGCCAACTTATACCACTTCTATTCAACAGAGTTTTCAAAGTTCTAGCCAGAATAAGAGGTAAGAGAAAGAAATAAAGCACATAAATTGTAAAGAAAATAGTTAAATTATCCGCATGTGGATAAAATGATTATCTAAATAAAATACCACGAAAATGTCAGTGAAAACCTGTTAGCAATAATGAACAAATTCAATAAAGTTGCAGGATACAAAATCAATAGGAAAAATCAGTAGTGTGTACATTTGCTAATGGAAAATCATCTGAAATACAAATCAAGGAAATGATCCCATTTAGAGTGAGTGTAAAAGTATTCTAGAAGTAAATTTAACCAATAAGTCAAGTGATGACAATGATCGTGAATCACTAATGAACAAAGCTGAAAAAGACACAAATAAATGGGGTAATACACAACTTTATGGGCTGAAAAAGTTCATATTATTAAAAATACCTATTCCAAATATAGTTATTGTGGTAGTTTGAGTGAGAATGGTCCCCATAAGCTCGTATTTTGAGTGCTTGGACACAGTTAGTGGAACTGTTTTGGAAAGATTAGGAAGTATGGTCATATGAAGGAGGTGTGTCATGGGGAGTAAACCTATTCTTCTCTCTCTCTCTCTCTCTCTCTCTCTCTCTCTCTCTCTCTCTCTGTGTGTGTGTGTGTGTGTGTGTGTGTGTGTGTGTGTGTGTGTGCTCTGCCTGATGCCTATAAGTCACGATATAGGATCCTAGCTACTGCTCCAGTACAGTGCCTGCCACAAGGCTCCTCACAATGATGGTCATGGACTAAACCCCTGAACCTGTAAGCAAGTCCCCATTTAAATATTCTTTTATAAATTGCCTGGGTCATGGTATCTCTTCATAGTAATAGAATAGTCACTAAGACAGTTATTACAAATCAAATTCCATCACTATAAAAATATCAGTGAGGATAAAAACTGTATGCTTCTCCTCAACAAACACCAAAAATATTTTTCAAAGAAGTAAAAATAAATAAACAAATAATCTTAAAATCCATAGGAAACCATGAGAGTTAATACCACAAAAAGCCAAATTACAAAAACAAACTTGGAAGCATCATACTGCCTGATTACAAAATATACCGCCAAGCTATTCTAGTCTAATGTATGCTTCTGGCTTAACAATGGTCACACAGAACATTAGGGAGAAAGTATTTATTCTCTAGTGACCTTTTTCATGAATGGCCAAGGAGATATTATAAAGATCAGACAGACAGACTCTCTAATCATGATTTTGGGGGAAACCAATATTCATACACAGGTTAAAATTAGACCCATGTATCACATAATCTGTAGATCTCAACTCAAATGAATTATGGGCTTCTATTTCAGAAGCTAAACTGAAACTTCTAGAAGAAAACATAGGAGGAATACTTCATCACCTATACCTGAGCATAGTCTGCTTGGTTAAGGCCTTAAATGCACAAGTAATAGTAATAAATAAGTCTAATTTTTTAAATACCTTAGCTTCTATACGGTAAACAGATAGCTACAAAGAGACAAGCCTACAGAACAGACAAAGTGTGAATATGTAAAATATACAAGAATCCATGATGCTCAATATCAAGAAATAAGTGTTATTTTCTTGAAAAATGGGCAAAGAACTCGAATAGACATTTCTCAAAAGAAGACAGACAAATGGTCAAAAGATGAATGTGGAGCTACTCACCACTGCCAATTGGAGAAAAGGAAGTTAAAACCATGGTGTGGGATCATCCATGTCTATTAGGATAGATATAGACAAAGATGCAGAAATTGTAACCTTTCTAAAATGTTGATGATGTTAGTGAACACTGTAAAACCATATGAAACTTACTAGACAAACTACTATAGGTTTATTTTTCCCATTTTATACTAATCTTTTTCATTCGTGTGTGTTTGTGTGTGTGTGTGTGTGTGTGTGTGTGCGCGCGCATATGCATGTCTGTGTGTTTTCACTTGCCATGGGCATATGTGGAGGTCAGAAGAAATCTAGAGAAAGTCAGTTTTCTCCTACTATCTGCACTCCTGGGATTGAACTCAAATCAGATTGTTACACAAGGAAGCAAACATCTCTAACCACTTAACTCTACCCAAACTACTGTAATTTTTTAAGACCTAGAATGAGTATTCATTCTATGTGAAACAGATTCAGCACACAAATACAGCAATAAAAAGGAATAAAGAACTTGGCCCATCAGGAGAAAGACAATGTGAAACATTTGTGTCTCCACAAATGGAGCTTTATTATAAGCATATTTAGTAAAATATATTTATTATATATCAATATAAAATATATAACAGGCATATTTATTAAATAATCATATAATAAATATATTATGTTATTATTATTATATTATTATACATATATTTAGTAAAAACTGGTAAAACTGGATGAAATAATTATAATACAACCAAATCTCAAGAATCTCTTCTTGATAGTTGAGAGAATAAATGGCAGCCAAGTAAGTCAAGAAGTAGAAATTTTGGCCTTGTTTAATACATGTTCTTTATGAGTGTATATGAAAAACCAAACAAGATGCACCATGTGCTGGTCCATAAAGCTGTTCAGTAGATATTAAAGCATTCATTACCCTTTCTCCAGGCCAGGCTGAACCCCACCATACCAAATCAATTAATCTCTCTCAGGTTTTAAGAGAATTTAATTGGCCATGTTAGGCACCAATCTGTTGTAAAATGGGGTGGTGGGCTGCTTCCCACTGCCCAGCTCCTGGCTAGCTTTACCCAAAATAATTACATGGAAACTGTATTCATTTAAACACTGTCTGGTCCATTAGTTCTAGTCTCTTTTTGGCTAACTCTCACATGATTCAACCCATTTCTAATAATCTGTATTTCCACTTGACTGTGGCTTACAGTCATGAGTCTAACCACGTCCATCTAGGAGAGGAGAGCCATGGCATCTGCCTGACTCTGCTTTCTTTCTCCCAGAATTCTGTTCTGTCTACTCCACCCACCTAAGGGCTGGCCTATCAAAAGGTCAAGGTAGTCTCTTTATTTAACCAATGAAAGTAACACATAGACAGAAGACCCTCCTATACCACTGTACTCTCAGTGCCAGTAGCTGAGGTGTTGGCATAAGGAGGCAGAACCTTCAGGAGATGACTATGTAGGAGGAGGCTGCATGAGGAAGCTTGGTACCCTGATGCAAGAGACCCCAGGGAGCTTTCTTGTCTTCTTACTGCTCTGGGAGAACAGAAGAGTTGGTTGTTGGAGGTCTTAGGAGGTGGCTCAGTGGCTAAAATGATTACCATCCAAACATAAGGAATTGAATTTGAATCCTCTGAATCTGGGTGGTGTTCATGGCAGCTTACTCCTAACTCTAAAATGCAAAGGGTATTTCAAGTGCCAGCTGGCTCACAAAGAACAGCTACGTTGGTGAGATCTGGGTTTGATCTAGAGACCATGCCTGAATGAGCACAGTAGCAGAGAAATCAAGGATGATTTCTCAACATCAAGCTCAGGCTTCCATATGAATGTGCACACAAATGCATGTTCATTCATACCAAGTGTTCCCACCCACGTGCAAAATATGCAAACACATACACAAAAAATAAAAACAAGCAAACAATTAAGTTTGCAGTCTGTAACCTGACCTGGAAGACAGCTCTTACCAAAGCTGACCGAGTCAGATCCCTAATCTCAGACTATGGCGAAACAAAGTTACGGCATTTTTGAGGCAATCTTCTCTGTGGTGTTTTAGTTATGGTGTAGGAAGAATCTTGGACATTAGCATCCTCATGTGTAGAATCCTCCATGATATCTACACAGTCAAGGCTGTTGTTTGACTCTTCTGTCCCCAACACCATACATAAAAAGCAATGTTCTAGGCGTTTTCAGTTTTCTCTCTCTTCCATTCGTTAGTCATCATAAATTCATGTTTAGCTTATTTCTTTATGTAATTCTTGACCCAATTAGCTATTGCATAACCATAGATGAGGACCTTGAAGTTCTGTTCGGGAACTGACCCAGGGTCTACACTAAGCAAGCACTCCACCAGAGTGTCATTCAATGTTCCTGATTAAAGGTGTTTGCTATGTAGAAAATAATTTACAAAATAGGCATGAATTTTAATACACCATACCCACCATCCAGTGAACATCTGAAAAAGCCCTAAATCTTATTGAAGGTGATGAAATGGATCAGGCTTTTTTGGAACACCACTCCCCAAATTATGGCACAAAGGTTATTAATTATGTAACCTTGGCCTTAGCTTAGGCTTATCCCAAACAGTTATTAAGCAAGAATTACAGTTATAATATTTAGATCTATTTTATCTTTTATCACAACTAAAGAAAACTATAACTAGTTCTTATAATTTAAATTAACCCATATTTTAAAATCTACATTCTTTACATGGATCTGTTTCATGTGAGCAAGGGGATGCCCTTCCATTGCAACTACTGAAGATGGGGGACCAAAGCCACCCCTTGAGCAGTCTTCAATGACATTGAAAATGAAAGAAAAAAATAATCAATATCCGATAGTTTGGTGACAGCTCACAACCAACTTCAGGCCTTACCACAACAGGGGCTGTATTCAATGTCACCAGGTGTCATGAGCTGGGGCCCCCCATCCCTTTAAATAGCTTATGAACAGCTGTGCTGGCTGCTGTGCCTCAGCTCGGCTCACATTCTCTCCCAGTTTTAACTCATGATCTTCTAGAATTGGACTCTGTAGGACAGCTGTCTGGTGTCCGCTAATCTCTCCCAGCTTCTATTTATCTATGTAATAATTTAAAGTTGTTTTTATTCTTTGGATTGTTCCATACTCCATGTGCCTGTGTGTGTGTCCATGTGAGTGTCCATGTGTATGTGTGTATATAGAGTGTGTCTGTGTGTACATAGGGTAATGTACATGTCTGCGCATGTGGAGGTCAGAAGACAGCCTTGAATGTGGTTCCTCGGGTGTCATTTACCCTGTTTCTGAGAAAGGGTCTGTCATAGGCCTAGAACTCCTTAAGTAGACTAGACAGGCTGACCAATGAGTCCTAGGAAACTGCTTGCCCATGCATCTCCAATATGTCATTACGCCAGATTTAGGGGATGGAGCTCTTATTCCTTTGTTTGAAAAAAAGAACTTTATTCACAGAACAATCTCCCTTTCCCTGTCCAAACATCCTTAGAAGATAGCATTCCCTTTTGGAGACCCAGACCATATGGAGTGTGTCCACCATATTTCTGAATTTTCCTATGTACAGTTCTTTGAAGTCTTTTTTAAATTTTCTCTTTTATTTATTTATTTAAAAAAAGAAAGAAAGAAAACATGCACGGCAATGGTGGCGCACGCCTTTAATCCCAGCACTCAGGAGGCAGAGGCAGGTGGATCTCAGTGATTTCAAGGCCAGGCTGGTCTACAAGAGCTAGTTCCAGGACAGGTTCCAAAGCTACAGAGAAACCCTGCCTCGGGGGGCGGGGGAGAAAGCTATGTTTTGTTGTTGTTTTTTTTTCATTTTACATACCAATCCCAATTCCCATTCCCTGCCCTCCTGCCATTTCCTTTGCCTACCCTCCCCACCTCCCATCCACTCCTCAGAGAAAGTAAGGCATCTTTGCTTTGGAGAAGTCCAAGGTCCCCCTATTATATTTAGGCTGAACAAGGTATCCATACAAAGAGAACAGGTTCCCAAAAAGCAAGTACAAGCAGTAGGAATAAATCCTGGTGCCACTGCCAGTGGCCCCTCAGTCTGCCCCAGTCATTCAACTGTCACCCACATTCAGAGGGACTAGTTTGGACCTATGATGGTTCCATCCCTGTCCATCTGGAGTTGGTGAGCTCCTATTAGCTCAGGTAAACTATTTCAGTGGATGCACCCATCATGGTCTTGACCTCTTTGCTCATATTCTCATTCTTCTCACTCTACAACTGGACTTTGGGATCTCAGTCCAGTGTTCTGTTGAGGGTCTCTGCCTCTGTTTCCATCAGTTGCTGGATGAAGGTTCTATGGTGATATTTAAGATATTCATCTGTCTGACTTTAAGGCAAAGCCAGTTCAGGCCTTTTCTTCTCTGTTTCTTATCTGGGGTCATTCTTGAGGATTCCTGGGGATTTCTCTGATGCCTGGTTTCTTGCTAACCCTGTAATGACTCCCTCAATCAATATATCTTTTCTTGCTCTCATCTCTATCCTTCCTCCAACTTTACTATGTTTGTTCAAGTTCTCCTACCCCCCCCTTCCCTCCTCCTCTTCTCCTTCTAACCTCCTTACTCCCCGTACTCCCACACTCCCAATTTTGTCAGGCAATCTTGTCTATTTCAACTTCCCAAGTGAATCTATGTATGTTTTTCTTAGGGTTTTGAGAATTTCCAATACACCATATTCCAAGTTGGCTCTAGTGTCTTTTGTCAACTCATTTCTCCTGCAGATTAGAGCTGGAGAAAAGTGGAGTTTCCAAACTCTTAAAAAGTGAAGTTGGTATCAGGGTATATTGAGATTCATCCAGGCAAATGACACTTTGGTAGCCACAAAGGTGACTGGGGTTCCTGTGGCTGTGGCATCTTTTTGTGTGTGTGCTGAATTTAAGATCAACACTGGGATTCTAACATACACATAGCTGAACACTCAGCCCTTGAGTGATCTCTCTGTGCTGTTTCTGTCATGATTTCGACCTAATACTCTCTGACATGGTGCAAAAATCACTTAGCAGGTATATCTATCTTTTTGCTGAGAGCATCTCTTCCTCTACTTAGAGGTCTGTTGGTTCTGTTCAAGTTACCCCATCCTCACTGATTTTTCTAATCATGACCTTTCGTTGACCACAGATCACAGGAGGAATAGCATATCTATTTATAGAATGCTCTGTTTGTTATTAGTGTTCTTTCACTTGTGTCCTTAATAATGTTGATGTCAAGTACCTGCTGTCTACTGATGGCTTTGTGTTTCTCACTCTGGATTATTGAACTACTGTAACTGGAGATGTCTTGTCTCACCTCGTCCTGTAGCTGCTTTTAAAATAACCACTCAGAGGCTTAATATCAAATACATCCTGTTTGGCCTATTGGCATTCCACATCAAACAACCCTTCTGCTTAAGTAAGGGACTTGTGTTCTGTAGTAAATGAGACAAGCTCCTATGGAACAGCCTTGTATGATATCCCAGATATGCACAGGATGAGACATACACCAATATTTAGTTGATGTGTATGAGTATTTTGTTTTCCCATTAGTATGTGCACCATATGCATGCAATGCCCATGAAGTCCAGAAGAGGGCATCATATTCCCTGGAACTGGCTGAACTTATTATCAGCTGTGAGCTGATGGATACTGGGAAACAGATCTGGGTCTTCTGCTAAATCAGCCAGTGCTCTTAACTGCTGAGTCAAGTCTCCAAATTTCTCTCTATTCTTTCTGTTCAATTAAATCTGTGTAAGAAGTTTGAATGGCAATGACCAGGAGAAAATAGATCAAATTTAACTTATTTTAAAGGCAATTCCAAAATGATGGTACCTAAGTAGCATGTCTAACAAATTAAACAAAAAGACCAGATTAGTTTTTAATCTTCTTTGAATTAGGATTTAGGTCCAACAAGAAGATGTTAATTCTTTCCTAAAAGTCCCCAAAAGAGTTTCCTTTGTTAGAAATATTTAGTGTGAGATTTTCAAGTACTTCTACTATGAAAATATATTAGTTAGCTACCTAGGAGCATGTATTCTCTCCTCATCAAACTTTATGGAGTAAGTCACTATATGTTTATACATCAGAGAAAGATTCTTTGGTCCAATTTTAGAAGAAACATGATGTAGGAGACAAATGTAGAAACCAAAGAGGAAGTTGTGAATAAGATAACAGTTGTCTTTCTCTGTCCCTCTTGTTTATTGGAGAACATTGAAAGGAAATCATGTCTCTGTTCAGGCTCCCTTACACACAGGTATGGTGATGGGACAGAAGGGTATTAGGAGAGCCTGGAGGTGTCATCTCTCCTCGTCCTCAGAATCAACATGTTAGGTATACACATTTTCTTTGTGTTATCTAGTTTGTCTTTCTACATTTCTGGAATCCAGGATACCTTTGAATCCTCTTTTTAGTGTGGTTAAGCAAGCCCCCAACAGACAAAAACCTTTTTGCAATGCTAATAGTCAACTTTGGGGAATAAAAATCAACAGATCTTGGAAGGGAACTGATCTTTGAATGAAAAGAGCATCAGATACAAAGTTCAAGGATTTAATGACTTATAATTGGCCTATAATCCAAAGTCAGCTCTAGGTGGTAGCTAAAGCTCAACTCAGAATCACATAGGCTTAATCACGTGATTCATGGAGAGTACTGTAAGATTTCCAAAAGGAGCCATTCACACAGAGAAGCCCACATTCTGTCCATTTCATCTGAAATCTCGTGATTCAGATCCTGTGTACACTGCACAGAATGCAGACCTTCCTATAGCAGAGTGATGTAAAACTCCCCTCTGTATGCTATAAAGATGTTTTATTTGTCATTTGTTAATAAAGAAATTGCTTTGGCCTATGGCAGGTCAGAATATAGCTAGGTGGGGAAAACTAAACTGAATTCAGGGAGAAAGAAGGCAGAGTCATGTAGACACCATTTAGTTGCTGAAGGAGAAAGATGCTGAAACCTTACCAGTAAGGCACAGCCTCATGGTGATACATAGATTAATAGAAATGGGTTAATTTAGGATGTAAGAGCTAGCTAGAAATACGCCTAAGCTATTGGCAGAGCAGTGTTGTAATTTATGTAGTTTTGTGTAATTACTAGGGTCTGTGTGGCTGGGAAACTAAAGTGCAGTCTCCTCTTAAAGGAGAGAATGATAAATTAATTCATTTCTCATTGCTGAGACTTAGATATTACATAGACAACTTGATCCCAGTCATGTGAAGTGTCTTCTGAAGCAAAACTATGCACACCAGTCACTGGGTTGCAACCGAATAAAGACTAGATATGACATTCACTCAGTTTATAATTTCATGCAAAAATGTTACTTGTTCTCAACTAAAAATCATACAATGGCACCTAGGCTGACCTTCAGACGGCTCTGACTTGGAATTAGTGACCAATAATATACATGTGTGAAAACATTGGTTTGTATAAATTTTTGTCTTGTTTCTATAAACCAGCCATGCATTATTATTTTCTAAGGACAATCTATGGAAACTGTTATGTGGTCTAGTTTGTCAACCAAGAGGAGCTATGAGCAGTTTACAGCTTCTGAGGCAGGGGGAGTCAGTTTCTCTAAGGGTATGACTCCAGTAGATCACCTATGTTCCAGTGAATGGCCCCTCACCCAACATTGTATGAATAGCATGAATTGGAGTTGATGGGTTATTGAATTTAAAAAATAAGATATATTAATATAATAAAATTTCTTTTAGAATATTTTAGTTCATTTTTCTATGGCATGCTCAGTTCATTCTGACACATCTTTTCTAGTTGAGTTCATAAAATTGGTAAATTCACAAAGAAATTAGAAAGCACATCCTTGGAGGCTTAGTAATTATGAGAAAGGAAGTATATATTGAAAAGAAGGTTAGACTGAGGAAATTATCCAAGTCCTTCTAAAATGGCAGGAAAGAGTCCCACTCAGGTTCAAAATGGAGGGTTCAGCCCTCAGTAGTTAGTGTTTGAGTAGCCATGGGAAGGTGAATTTCTGTGGCATGAGGGTCCCTGCCTCTGACTAATGCTAACACCTCTACTCATTTCCAGATATTGTCGGTGTTATGGTTTGAATGTGAAATGTCTTCCATAGGTGCCCACTTTTGACCCCTTGGTTCCCAGCTAGTGCATCTGTTTGGACAAATTTCTGAACCTTTAGAGGGCAGAGTTAAGAAGAAATGTGTCACTAGGATCAGGACTGAAGGCTCTACAGCCTGGACCCACTTCATGCTTACTCTCTTCTTCCTGAGTTCTGACCCTCCCCACTTTTCCTTCAGTTGCTTTTGGTGGGGCTTTTTGTCACATCTATGGAAAAGAAACTAAGGCAGGTAATCTTGGGAGAGATATTTAAAAGTATACAGAGTGGCAGTTTAGTTGTTGGCTATGTTTACAAGAAAAAAACTGAACAGCTATATTCTAATAGCATGAATACACAAATGAAAATCAATTATCCTGAGATACATAAAGTTAAAAACAGTACACAAATAACTAGTAAACAGGAATAGATAAAAATATTGAAATGAAACTGATCCCTTACTTTTAAAAAATCTATCAAGCACAGGTTTCATTAAAGCTTTATTTTTATTTTTTTTATTTGTGTGTAGGTAGGCATGTTTTGCACGTAGATTTGTGTTCATGAGTGCGAGTGGGTACCCACAGAGGCCAGAGGTGTTGGATTCCCTTGAGGAAGTTACAGTTGGTTGTGAGCTGCCTGACCTATGTTGACAACCAGAGTTGAGTACTCAGGAAGAGCGGCAAGTGTCCGGCGGAGCCATGTATCCAGCCTCTCAAGATCAGATTTTTTAAGATAAGAGCTATTCACTATATTTGCATACATTTACATTATATTTACATGGAAGATAGAGAAGGATGGGAAGTTGGCATTTAGATGACTCTACCTGGTCCTCTAATGGTAGGGTAGTCCATAGAAGAGCACTAATACAACATTCTAGAGAATGTACTAGACCACTGGGAAATAAACATTCTGAAGTGGAACTTCTAAAATGTGTATAAATAAAATTATAGTAAAAACTAATAAATAATTAAGATCAAAAATTGAAAAGTAAAAGAAAAATATTAGAGTAAGACCAAAGAAAGCCATAAAAATATATATATAGAAAAATAAGGCAATTTTGGGTAGTCAAAAATATAGTTCATATCTAATATATGCCTAAAGGTGGAAAAATGAAGAAACAAAGTCAAGGGAAAATTTTTCAGATCTAAATAATACAGAGATTTTCATATTGAAAATAAGAAGGTGTATGACACGTGTGGTAGTATAAATAAGGACAGATCTATCAAATTAATCCCCAGGTTGGATTTTTTTAAAGACCGACAGTTGTGTACCTTTACATGAAACATGACCATAATACAGATTATACAGTAGTAATAATACAGAAGATGTGAAATGAATGTTGCATATGTCAACACGTGCGGGTCAAAAAAAGCGTTTCTGACTACATTAATGATAGGCAAAATAGACAAAGAAAAATGAGTAAAAAAGAAGCATAGTTAATTATAATAAAAAAAACCTAGCAGGAAAACACATAATTTAGTGTTTTGTCTCAGAAAGCATATTCAGAATGAAAAAAGCAAAACCCTACAATACTTGTACAGTGAAAAATTAGCAAGCTCTATGATCAGAGACCTTGTTAGCATTGCTCACTCCGAGACACGAGAGCAATGGAACAGAACTGAGGGAACATTGAAGGCTTTTTTTAAATAGTGCAAATGGTTTGTTGTTACATAACAGAACTAGTGGCTTTTCACAGATGCTCTGTGCCTTGGGGCACATGCTGTGCCCAAAACACATGAACTATTAAAAGAAATTACATCATAGAAGCTAGAGGACACCTCATCTCACTGACTGAGTCTTTGCAAATCTCTGTAGTAAAGTGTAACGCATCCTTTAAATATTAAAGTCATTATACATTAAATGTAAATGGTCAAAATATTTTCTAAGTTGCCATGGGATGAAAACAATTTACAATGTAAAATATAATGTAGCACAAACTAATAATAAAACTTCAATGGTAACAACCTTGGTTTGCAGCAAGTGCATGCGAAAGTAAGTCTATATAGTTTATATAGACTATATAAAGTGAGTTTATAGTTTAAGTGTATCCAACAGGGTAAAACATTCAAATTTAATGAATTTAACCATAAAAGGTTACAAAAATAATTAAGCAAACCCTTACATGTTAAAATGAAAAATATAAATGTGGAGGTTAATGGAATAGTTAAAAAGTGTTTTATTTAACAACTGGACTAGTTGGAGAACTTTTCTCAAAAATTTTGATAATATTAACAAAAGCAGATCAGAGTTTAAACAGCTAAATCCAGAAATGAAAATGGTTATGAGCAGAAGTATCAGGATGAGTAGTGAGGGACACTGAGAATCCTCATCATAGGTGAAAACAGGAGAAGTGATTCAGATTTTATATTTAGAAAGTCAACAGAAAATGGCACCAGTTCAGTTCTAATGAAAATACCTTTAAGGTAGCTTATGAAAATTTCTAGTCTAGTTTTAGAATTCAAACAAAGAAAAGAATAGTTTTATATTTCTTGGTAATGTTAATGTACATTAAGAATGAGCTCCTTCCAGATGGGTACCAAGCCAAACTGTAAAGTGTCAATAGAACAACCTAGGATTTATTTGATAAAAACAGTCTCTTCCTTGCATTTTATAAATATAATATATTTCTAAATGGAGGTTATTAGACAGAATGGCGGTTCACAGACAAAATGACTTGTTTGAGTCTCACAGTGATTTGGTGAGAGATTCTGTACCAATAATCTAGCTTCGAGAATCCTATTCCTGGCTCTGTTTACTGCAGTACACATGTCTGTCTAATATTATATTATCAATAGTTTATCAATCATGACAATCTAGGCAGACTTAATTTAAAACAATTTGACCCAGCGAGATGGCTACGGTTGCTTGCTGCCAAGCCTGAGAATCTGAATTCAATCTCAGAGACCCACATTGGTGGTAGGACATAACATACTCTCACATGCTGTCTTTTTAACACACACACAAGGTAAAAGTAATTAAAATAGTCTTTAAAATTCCGTTTGTTCATAAAATGTATTTAAATATTTTTGTGGAACGCTTTTATTTAATTCTATATAATCAGTACCAACAACAAAAGACCAATCAGCTACTCAGTAATAAATAATGATGATACTCAGAAACTAGTGCAATAACTTTAATCTAGTTATTTAATCTAATTATTGTATGGAACATAAATTATAGATACCTTTTTGGATGAAGAGATCAAGTTGTAAGAATTTGCCTTGGCGCTGGGGATGTTGCTCGGGCAGTAGAGTGCTCGCCAACATGGAGGGTGCTCTCGATCTATTCCACAGCACTGTATACCCTGGGCTCGGAGGCCCTAGCCTATAGTCTAAGTACGTAGGGTCTAGAAGCAGGAGGATCAGTTCAAGGTTATCCTCAGCTGCATGATGAGTTTGAGGTAAGCCAGGGCAATAGGAGACCTGGGGGTGGGCGTAAATACATTTGCTTTAAAGGGAAAATCTCTCAAGTTGAAGCTCATGCATTCTTTTAATTATAACAGGTGTATTCAAGGATTTAAAGAACTATGGTGTTATCATTAACCTATCAATATAGTCAAAGCCATAGAAAGAGCTCTAATAGCTCACTCTAAAGTAGAGAAGAGAGCAGGGAACAGGGGAGTGGATTATAAAATAGCACATATACTATAATCCATATGTGCCAAACAGATCCATGGTTTTATGAATACATATGCATAGAGAGTGGATAAGCAAAAAAGTCACGGCAGTTTGGGTGGTTGTATTCTGGGAAGTGTATTTATTCTGTTCCCTTTGATTTTGATATCCTCTTCTTTTCCCCCCAAATGCCTCTATACATTGCATAAATGTAAATTTTATTTGGAAAAGATAAGGGAAGCGTTCTTTAGAGAGTGACTTTGGAGAACAAATTGCGCATTTATGCAGAGAACGCTCTGTAATGTTGCCCTTCTGGAGATGTAGGATATGAGACGACAATTAGGTTTTCAGTAAGACCTAAGTGTTGTTTGTGAAGTATCAACTGTACAGACAGACAGACAGACACACACACACACACACACACACCTCGTTTTCAGGTTTGGAGAATCGTTTTCAAATTCAGAAGTACTGCATCTCATTAGAGGTGGATTGAAGCTATTTTTCTAACACCTAATTAATAGCGTTAACTCATGGTCAAGAAGCCAAATATATGATCCCTAGTTTTAAATAACTTACGGTCACGCCTCAGCTTCTCTGTGAGGAAGGAACCAATGTCCATCCTGGGGATCTGGGACCTCAGGAAGTCCTATAAAAGAGGCAGGTCACAGACCTGGCTTTGCACAGGTTAGGTTCTGTTCTGGGTCCTTCTTGGGGCCTCCTGAGTACATACTGACCTCTCCTTTTTCACATATTCTCCTAAGGTTTCTGCTTTTTCTCTACTTTCATTTTCAGGCTGAAAAATCGGATTTTGTTTTAATTTTTGTTTTGAAATCATTCCCACCTTTAGCTGGGGAAATGGCTCAGTGCATGAAAATGCTTGCTGGACAGGTTTTAGGGTCACAGTTCAGATCCCCAGAGCCCAGAGGCTTGGAAGCCCAGATGGCCTGGGCAAACTGACCAGTTAGACTAGTTGTATTGGTGAGCTCTGGTTTTAGCAGGAAGCCCCACTTTAATAAATAAAAGTAGAGACCGATGGAGGAAGACACCAATACCTATCTCTGGCCTCCACACACAAGCACACACAAATTCATGTGAACTTCAGATACATGTGTACCCATACTATACACCACACACACACACACACACACACACACACACACACACACACACACACACAAACGAGTAAAATAGAAAACAGTAACACCTTTAATGGATTCCATGGATGACTGTATTTCTAGAAGAAATGGTCCTAGACTTGCAGGTAGCTAGGGCTTCCTAATCCTGCTCTGCAGAGAGAATATCTTTTTGCCTCTATCCCCCTGCCAGAACCCCATAAGAGCCTGGGGCTTCTCAGAGTGCAGATGAGCAAACACAGTGCTCTGCTTGCCAAGATGGAAGAAATAAAAAAGCGAGCAAGCTTTGAGTGGCAACGGATCTGGCCAAGGGATGCTGAAAAGGAACAGGTAACTTATTCAGCAGCCTTCCTGGTCTATTGTTGCTCAGATCTTTCTGTGACAGGCTTTCCAAGCCTCCCTTCAGCAAATTTCTCCTGTGCCTTTCCATTGCCCCTCCTCTGATGCAGAGGCAGCTCCATGCCAGCCCCAGACACATTTATTTTTAAGAAACATCTTGAGCCGCTTTGGCAACAGAGCTTCCCTTCATAGGGGTGCAGGCTAGGGGTCATTTGTGGACTGCCTGCTCACAGGGATAATTTTCTTACATTGCACACAACCTACTGCAGAGGAGACAGAGCTGGCACCAAGGGATCCGTGCCATCCGAACATTTGGTTTCTAGTCTCCCAAGTCCTTTTTGTTTTTGATCGTGACATTTCTTCACGCTCAGATGCATACATGATGTAACATTCTTTGTTGATGTTCTGAAATGTGTTTTTGGAGTTATTTTGGCTTAGTACAAAATAAGAATGGGGCTCTCAAGTTTTCTGGGTGGAATGTTAATCTTGCCATCCTAACCCTTACCCCTCCCCACCTTCCTCCTTGCTTTTCTTCCTCACATATAATTTTAAGGCTTAAAGCCCAAACCCAAGACTCATATTTAATAGACACTAGCCAGCGTTGCTAGATAGAGGACAGATGAGAAGCCTCTCTAGGGAATATGTGGGCCTTTATGGTGGAGAGGGTGTGCACCCTTATGTGGAGCTCCTCACAGCCTAATTGTGGGGAGATGTTGCAAGTTCAACGGCATGGAAATCCCACTTCTCGCTTCAGCAGAAAAGGTGCTCATAAAGGTAGCTGGGTTATTCTAGCAATTCGCCTTATTTCGAAAATCCAATTTGAGAGCTTCATTAAAGGGCACTAATTTAGTGTCTTCAGGGAATACGTGTTTAAAGGAGCTTGTCAACAATCTTAGATGTTTGCCAGTGTGTAGGTGAGCTCAACTCCCTAAGCTGGGGTTACCTGGTTACAGGCAGGCTCCCTCATTTCAAACACAAAGACAAGGAACACTGGAAGGCCCTCAGGCCAGGACTGATGGTACATCCTGCCTCCTTCACATGACATCTCAAAAATGAGGACGTCAGGGCCACTGGGACCCAGAGGTCCAAATCAGAAGACCTTGTTTTAGAGAGTTCAAGGTTTGTTAATCTGTCAGGCCAAGGGCCTGAAACTGTTAGAAACCATCCAAATCACTGAAGGAAATGCACATGCTTTCTGAATGTGTGCAATAATAACATTGCTCACTCTCTGCCTAATAGTCCCACGAGGATATTCCGGCCCCACACGGGGACACAAATTTTTAAAATTTGATATATGAATACCAATTAGCAACATGGCCTCAAATAAACTTGAGCTTTCTCAGGCCACTGACTTGTTGGCAAAAAATATCAGAAGAAATGATAGAAAATGGAATTGAGTTTTAATGTTTTAATTCCAAATGTGCTTCTCATTCTTAAACAGAGCTTTAAAAGTCCACAACAGACTTTGCATTAAGTCTCATCATCCAGTTTGTCCATAAATCATTAAGATTTAGAATCTTTTTCATTAGTCTAAATGCTGGATTTTTTTATTATTTATTTTATTTTTTAAAGAAGAATTCTCACAGAATTCCCCTCCCCTTTTCAAAGACTGTACTGTCCACTCTGGTTTACAGAATTGAATTCTGGGTGCAGGTGGGTGGGTATGAGTGTGTGTGTCAGGAGTGGGGTTGTTCCTGTCTAGGGAAGATTACACGTTCTGGCCACCCTTCTTTAACTACGGTTTCAATTATATGGATGTATGACAATACAGTTTAATAGAGTTTCCCAGGGAGAAACATAGTGCTTTGTCCTTAGGATGGCATTTAATTTAAAGAACAGGAATGTGATAAGAAACTTTTTATTTTTTTCTATTACATACCAAATGGCTGGGAGACACTTACTAACATGTTTTGAGAGGTATGGCTAGGAAAGAAAGATTTCCAGTCTGAAAGCTTTAGACTCCTTTTGCCTGAAACTGTCTTCTGTGAATTTGCCCTACCCAGGAGGAGAGTCTAACAGCTGGAGAATAATTATCTATTCTTCAAGGGCCAGCCCAACCTTCTACACTGTAGCAGTTTCTAGAAACACACACACACACACACACACACACACACACAAATCACTCTGCTAGAACACCATGGAAGCCACATGTTTTTATAAGCCTGGTTTTTGTTGTTCGTTTTTTAAAGTCTACCATTAGAGGTAGGTATCACTAAATAGAAGTTTTAAAAAAATGGAATTTTTGTGTCATAGTTTGTGGTGGTTATATATCTGTTGTCTGTTTATGAGGTTTCTAATTGCCGCTACGAATAGTTGATTTTCCCCCTTTTTCAATGTATTGTGTATTGCAGCAGATCCACGGTTAACTCCCAGTCTGCATTTCAGAAGCTCGGGTGTTGGGTATTGTCAAAATGAGCTTTGGTAATTCTACACAGAAGTGCACAACTATAATTTTGCTACCCATTAATAACAACCTAGCCAAGAAGCCTGGAATCCAATGCCTTGCTCTCAACTGGGGGTAGAAAGCTGGAATGGTCTGTCTTGGCTGGTGACCTATGCTGTCGGGAAAGTAGGATGTATAGTTGCTCAGGGGTGGGCGGTATTCCGGAAATGTATTCACTCTCTTCTCTGTACTTTTTCCTCTTTTTGGTAGTGTGCCCTTAGACAATGAAAAAAATGAATTACAGATAATAAAAATAGCCCGTGTCTCCAAACAAATGGGTAAACCAGCGCTTTTATTTCTTCAGGTGTCAACTCTGCTGCCTGCCCCAGCCCTACCCCTCAGGGCTCTGCAGTGCTGGGTTTCTCTCAGTCAGCGCACCAGCGCTCGCTCAGCAGGCGGGCGGCAGTGATCTGGGCGGTCTTGCATCCAGAAGACCAGCCTAGCTGAGCAGCTGGACTTGTGGTCTCTCTCAGCTCCAAAGCCAGGGCATCTCTGAGAGCTCAAGGCTGGGATTCATTTCGTACGTGGGGTGAGGTGTTGCTGCCCAGGGCTGTTCTCTGCACTTGGCCCAGGAGAGTGAGCACGGGGTAATAGAGCTCCAGAAGCTCTGGCCAAGCATCCCCAGGACTGGAGGTGGTACCCTGGCGAGGTAGGCAAGGGCTGGGCGCCGGGGCGCGCCCGATGGCTGGGAAGGAGAGGCGGGGTGGCGGGGCCGGGGCAGCGCGCCAGTTTCCTCTCTGATTAATGATGCTCGCGCTGCCGCGCGCGTGGCTCATGCGCTTTGTCTCCAGCCCAGGGGTGGCAAGAGCAGTGGGGATGGCAGCGCCCAGCGCATCGAGCAGGTGCCTTAGCCTCGCGTGGTGGCACAGCGGCCGGGCATCGCCAGGCGTGCCCGTAGCGTCATCTCCCTTCTCGGAGGAGTCAGGGACACCGGTCTAGGGTTGGGGCCATTGAGGGGCCACGTGCAGTGCTCTCGGTGCCCGGCCGGACACGTCCTCGGCTGGCGGGAAGGAGATGGGCGCTGCCTAGGAGCAGTGCCAGCCGCGTGGGAGGGCGCTGCCGGGCGGGGCGGTCAGGGGGACCCAACGAGGCTGCTGACTCCGGTGGGACTGCAAGAGTGACGGGCAGGTGGACGCACTCTCACAGCCAGAGAGAGATCAGCAAGCGAGGTAGAGAGGGAGGGAGAGAGAGAGAGAGAGAGAGAGAGAGAGAGAGAGAGAGAGAGAGAGAGAGAAACAGACACAGGGAACACTCAGTGGGCAGAGAGAGGAAGAGGGAGGGACAGGACAGCCAGCCCCGCACACTCGCTCCCTGCAGTCACCTCCGCCCACCCAACCCCAAGAAGTGGCCAGAGCGCAAAGTAGCAGAGACGCTGCGGGCTCCGACGATAGGAACCTGATTCCCGCATTGCTAGTGGGACTGCAGGACGCGGAGGGGCAGACAGATCAGCGCAAGGACTGGCAACCACCGGAGACAGTGGCTACTCCAGAGAGGAGCGGAGCAAAGCTGGGACACCCCCCCCCCACACACACACACACACACTCTCTCTTCCTGGTGCGGACAGACTGACAGGCATACAGAAAGACAAGAGTTCAGCAGTCTGGATTAGCGGGCAGGCTCTTTAGCGACGACCTCCAAGCGTCCGGAGCGGCGAAAGTCCGCCAGCCGCAGCCACGCGGTCCCCACCAGGGCTGTGTCTGGGCTGCAAGAGGACCCCTGCCTCCAAGCCGAGGGCTCCTTTCGCTAGCAGTTAAATAAATCGACCAAAGATCAGAGGCAAGTCACAAACCAAACTGGCCCAGCCAAAGCATTCACTGAGAAACAATAATTATTCACAAAAGCCCCAAACGAAATCCAGTCAGTCAAGGCACCCGGACGCTGAGTAACTCCTCTCTGATCCTTCAGGTAAAACGCCAACTCTTCCGACGTGAACATCGCACGCCTTTTGTGTCTCACTGTTGGGGCTGTCTGTTTCTGCCCCCCTCCCCTTCTTTCTCCCATCTATGTGTGCTTTTACTTCGAACTGTTTGTGTCTCTGTCTTGTTTATCTTCTGTCTCTATGTCTCGCCGAAGGCAAGGGTGGACTTCCCTTCCCCCAAATCAGGCAGAAATTGAAAGCTGGGAGGGGAATTAAAAGAGATGACGCTTTCTGCAAGAGAAGTTTCCAGTAATTTTATATGGGTTTTGTAATGCCAAGTTTGGAAATTCTCTTAATTCAGTTGAAAAAAAAAAAGCTATGGAGAAAATGAAAACTTGTCTCTGTCTTGTCACCAAGATGTCCTGGGTCCCAAGGGCTTGGGGGGATAATAATATTTTTATTTTATTTTTAAAAGCTTGAAATCATTTTCATAGCAGCCTCCAATTTCAGGTTAAAGGTTTCCGGTGATAAATGTGGCGGTAGGGTTGGATTTAAATTAGGCAAGCGTTTAAAAAGTTTCTTGGGAAGAGAAATTGTGCCTTGGTGGTATTTATGTCTCAGGTGTGTTACGTTCAAAACTTGATCACCTTCTCCAAATACAGAGTAAGGCCAGAGTGTAAGTTGAAAGGCAAAGCAAAGAGGAAAGTTCCAGGGTGGTGGGAGGCTCAAGGCAAGGCTGCTAGAAATGATCTCCCTAAGGATGTGCTACAGATGGAGACAATCATTTCCCTGTCTCACTTCTCAACATACTCTGCTTCTGCAAGCAAGAATGACAGCCTCCAAAATTGAAATCAATCTGTATTTTTTTAAAATTTTTGCTCCAATGCAGAATAAATCTAAATTGTGCCCACCCCTTCCTCATCTGCCTTGGAGATAAAATCTGCTGTTACTGCTTTAAGTGAGAGAGAAGAAGACATGACAGAAAGGCATTCATTCTTTTTTAATTTTGTAAAAGTCAGAAAGCCTTTCATACACACTTCAGCACGCGTACAGCCTCTCTTTTCTTCTTCAGTATTGTGTTACCATAGGGCTGGGATGTCTGAATAGCATTTTAGCTAATGTTGTTTTCATGGAAAGAAAAAAAAACAGTCATTTGGAAGGCACACGCTCTGGTTATGCGTTGTTCAAACAGCGGAGTGATCCCAAAGTGGGCTACCTGTGAGAGACCCTGTCTGCTCAGGGCTATGTAGCTCTTCAAGGTATGTAATGCTTATGTTTGATTCTCATTTCCTTTGTCCTCTTCTTCTTTTACTTTTTAATTGCTTTGACTGACTGGTTATTTTTGTATTTCTAGAGAGCGAGTCTAAATGCATTTTAAGGTGATAGATGCACTTTGGTATCATAACAAAAGATTGGGAAAGATGATCTCTTGCTCTCCGTGATTACCTGTATTATTTTTATTTAATTTCAACCCAATTTTAAAGACATTGTTTTAGACTGTCATGTTAGACATGTCTTAGTTCCTCTCTGGGTATGATTTATGACATCAGAATGATAAAGTAACTGCTACCCATGGTGAATGCTTATTTAACTGGACTTGGTTTAGGTGAGGCATATTTAAAGAAACTTACACAGCTTGGGAAATGCCTTTAGGTTTCTCGGTGACTTAGTTTCTCTACATTTCCTTTTGAGAATGTTCAGTTCAGACCCAGACAAGTGTGTGTGTGTGTGTGTGTGTGTGTGTGTGTGTGTCTGTGATTAGATTTGCAAATTGCCCATCTCCCAGTGACTGCTTGTTGTAGATCCCAGTTGAGTGTGGTTTCTTGCGAACTGGAGCAATCGCCCCATTGAGCATGCTGCACTGGGGAGTTCTTGGCAGTCTGTTTTTAATGCTGTTTAATGAAGGAGCAGGCAGCTCACTCTGCAATGAAAGAAGCACAAGAAAAGACAGAGCCCTGCGAGACTGTGAAGACCGCAGAGCAGGGGAAAATGGCAAGGTAAAGACAGGCTGCAGAGGCGGTCGTTTGAATCCGGTCCTCATATGTTATGAATGGAAGTCCACTGGTCGGGGTGAGAGAATTCTCTCTGAATGGTTAGATAGGTGTTACTTTGACATCTTCACTGCTTCTTAGAAAGAAGACTCAATAATTTGAGTTCCTTAAAACCTGAAGGAGATGCTAACCGGGGACTTCCTGTGTGTCAACTATTTTTAATACAGACTGTGAGAATGTTGGGTAATGAATGCAGAAATAATTTCGAATTCCTGAATCATTGTTCAGCTGTGGCAGATGGGTTGGACCTTATGAAACATTCTGGAATAAAGAGCTACCATCATCTTCGGATGGAATGGTAATCTGAAATTCTGCCATGGGAATTGTTTAATTTTTTTGTCATAGACTTGAAAGTTTACTCCAGAATTATGACAACTACGGGAAGCAGGGAGTTTTCGGTGGATTTGATAGAATATTTGGGTTGTTTCCTCCCTTTAAGTTTGAGGTAACCATCCCACCCTTAATTTTTCTAAAGACTACATATTTTAAAACGTGAGTCTTAGAGGTAGCATTGGTCACCTTTAGGATGTTATCCTTGGGGGCGAAGTGTCTTCATATGTTAGCATGTAAGAGCCAAGAAGCTGTCTGTCTGCATTGCTGTCACCTCTACAGCACACCTGTCTTAAGGGACAAAGTGGGAATGTTCAATCAGAAAGGTGTCTTGCTCGTTTTAGTACTAACAGCATGCAATCATCGGACCACTTATTTCCCCCTCAAAGTGAAAATCATTAGACAAAACACTTAAATAGTTTCAAAATGAATAAACATAAGAGAATGTGAGTAGTTTGCATGAAATGGGGAGCGGAGTCATATCGTTTCATATCAATGCCTCTATGAGAACTTAAAAAGTCAATATGACTGTGACTAAGTTTGAAATAAAATAAACCACTAAGAATAATAATTTGCATGAAGATACTGAAAATTTTGTTTGTTTTTGTTCATTTGTCTTCCAACTGGTATTTCTAGAGGGGGAAACCACCCACACTGGCTATTAAGATTTCCCTCAGGGTTCTGCTTTTTGCACCAGAGTACTGGTGCCTTTCCCAAGCTTCTCCACTCCGAGGACATTCACATCTGAATTCAAAGTGCATTTTGTCTTTGGACAAGATAATGATAAGGCATATGAGCAGAGCTTAGGATGAGTCAGCTCCTGAAGACACAATGTAGACAGTAACCAGGCATGGCTATGATGTAGAATTCTTTCAGGATGAGGAGAAGACAGTTTGAAGTCCGCAGGGCTGGACACTGCAAATTAACTCTTTCCTCATCAGTCAGTTTAATTTGAATGTAGACTGTGACAGATTAGACAAGAGTGGGAGACCTGGAAGTGTAGCTGACATGGGAAGTCGTTTCTCCAGGGGTAAGTACTGACATAATTTGAACTGGGTTGTGCATTCAGAAATCTGTGACTCTCCTGTTCATGGAAGGATGTGGCTTCCGTAGCAATGTACTGGGTCTCCTGGGAAGCCTCCACCATAACTTAAGTCAGTGATGTGGTGTTTGTAAAACATCCACCTCTTTCCTATAGACAAAAGATCTTTGTACTTTGATAATTGCTTAATCCAGATGTTCTATGTTTCTGTGGATTTTACCTTCTGTATTGTTCACTCCTACACTTCACATTAAATTTGAAAAGCACATTGTAAACACTATTATAGGCATATACTAAAGGATTGTGGAATACACACACACACAGAGACAACAAACAAGACTATGTGACTTAACTTATGTGTATCTGCTTCTAAGTTCTGAATTTCTTTTAAGATGTTTTCATGGTAAGTTCTTTAAAATAGTTTTTTTTCAGTTCTCAGTCTTAGATTGATTAGGATCATGGTAGATTATTGTTGACTATGGATTTTAAAGTGTTGGTTATATTTATTTACATCACAGACATCTCGTACCTGTAAAGATCCCAAATGAACTGAGATAGGATGTAAGTCACAAGTGCTTACTAAGCTTGATAAAGAATCAGTTCTTTAAGTATCAATCTCATTCCGCAGTTTTTAATGTGGACAAGATTATTATACTGTGGTCTCCAATCCTCTTCTGTCTAGTACACAAAACACATGTGTAGCATCTTGAGTGTGTCATTGCTGGGGCATATTTGTGTGAAAGGAAGAAAAGCAATGGAAGCAAGACAAAATGTGAATTGAAGTAGTTACACAGAATAATTGAAGAGGCAATTAAAAATGGGTGTTGTCTTGACTCTATGGTATTGGCTTTCTGTATTCAGACAGTTGCAATGCTGCTGCGTTGTCTTTGCCGCCTTCTTCTTCTTCTTCTTCTTCTTCTTCTTCTTCTTCTTCTTCTTCTTCTTCTTCTTCTTCTTCTTCTTCTTCTCTCCTTTTCCTTCTCCTCCTCCTTCTTCTTCTTCTCTTTCTCCTCCTCCTCTTCATCCTCCTTCTCCTTCTCTTTTATCTTTTTCTTTTCTAGCTGCCAGCATAGCTCCTAGCACTGCCAGATGGGAAGAGGAGACTGTTAACCAACGTCTATGATCACAATAGATTGATCATTTAAATTTCATCTACATATTTTTCACATGAAAATCTCTCCCAGAAGTGTTTATAGACACAACTTAATGCATATGACAATATGACAAACTTACAAGGTGTTTATGCTCTGTAAAATCAAAATAAGGATCAAATGCCCATTGCAACTTAATGGAATGCTGATGATCACTTAATCACTTAATCTAGGAGGGTCTCATTCAAGTTATATATTCATAATTGTTCCCCAGCCATAAAGTCACAACATTTAAAAACATTACCATCACCTTTTTTACTTAACAACAAATAATCATTAGCATTTTGTCAAGGAAAGGTGAGACACAAATTGTTTCTTTTATAAACAGGTCTTCTAGCACATTCTCAATTTTCATAAGACTTTAAGATGGCATATGCAGGTCTTCAATTAAAAATGTTTGGTGACAATATATAAATTACAGTTGTGCTAATGTTAAAGTAAACAACTCGTTACGCAACATTAATAAGCAAAATTCAGTTCTACTTTATAAAGAGAGGACTCAGACTTTTAAGACGACAACAGTGACATCATTTTAAACTTCAAACACGTTAGCAAGTTTTGTAGAGGTTTGATTGACATGTTTTAGGCTATATTTTGATACAGAAATGCATAATCTATTGAAATATCAAATTATCTCTTTATAGCTGTTTCCTAGAGACAAATTCACAAAGTTTATCTGCATAAATGAGTCTAGATTGATTTCTTAATTGTCGCCCTCTTCATCCACTTTAGTGTTGGAGTTCTTAATAATCTGCACTCCTTTATTTCCAGGTCACTGGTTGTTTGTTTACTATGCACTAAATGTAGGCGGTAGAAGCAGAAATCATAACCTGAAAACAAGCCAGGTGCTTGGCAGATTCCCTTCATAGAGTCCAGATAACAAGCCTTATGTCAGAACATTCCAGCATCCAGGTCTTTCGATGAAGAGGAAAATAATTTCACTTATCCTGGCCTTTTGAATTACATTGAGAATCACCACACGGGAGGGGCTGAAGAGATGGCTCCGTGGTTAAGAGCACTTGCTGTTCTCACAGAGGATCTGAGATCTGTTGCCAGTAGCCACATGGTGGCTCCCAACTATCCATAGCCAAGCATGTGGTGTACATATGTACACACAGGCAAAACACTCATACACACAAGATAAACAAACTTAATAGTAATTTAAAGCTATGTAAAAGGAATCAATATATGTGAGATAAAACATTTCACTATCTTCAAAGTACAACAGGGAACATCAATTTTTAGATGCTATTGTTTTTCTCAGTTTAAATAAATTATCTCCTGACAAGTACAGAGACCACCCACATGTTCAGCATTTTAAATCACTCTCAGATCTCCTCAATGTTACAACAGTTTAGAAAAATCTAGACATGACTCGCAGGATTTAAAGGAGAGGCAGGTGAACTCGTTGACATTCTGAAGTTAGTCCTATTTCTTTAATTTTGAATTTGCCTATAATAAGCTCAATAGGAAAATTGAAAAGTGTCAATGAGGTTCGTCTTTCTCACAGGACGCGCTAGCATTTATTTGTAGGAAAGCAGAATGAATGATGTTTTCGTTTTGTCTTTTGCTCGTTGCTGTACGTAACTTCCGTCAGAATTCCAGTGCGGCTGGCTGCTGCAGTGATGACTTAATGGCATCATCAACTCAGGAGAAAACAAGCAAACTCCACGTTCGCCGCAGAATGAGCGCTTCTGCAGCACACGCCTTAGCTGTACGCTGCTTCTCCGAAACAAATTTCTAAATGAATGTTTAGCCACTTTGTAGCTGGAAATGGTACACTTTACACTTTGATTTATTTATTTTTAGGAAATGAGTCTACACAGTTTATTGTCAGATCATGACTCCTTAAGCCAGTACAGCACAAAGTCAAAACTGGTGTTGAATTCTCCCAAATGAGTTGTGAGAATTCTGCGGGGGAATGGCTGAACTAACACCACACGGTTTCAAAGCATCACAGGTTTATGTTTTATTTATTATAAATTTACTTAGCTGTGCTGGTGTTGGAAGAATTTTAGGAAGTCCGAAGCTGCATTGCAAAGAGTAGATCTAATGTTTTGGTCTTTTATTTTTTTAGTATTCTTTCCTGAGTCTCTTCAGTTTTTCCCTTAACACATTTCTCTGGTAAGGACTGAAATCCTTTTCAGTCTTGAGGTTTTCACATATTGTTTAAGATTGTTCTGGAAACATCCAGGAAGACAATGTTTATCAAGCCGTGGGGCCTTGCTGTAGGAACCTTCTTGTCCTGGAACGTCATGGGTATTGTAAGGTACGCATGCTTAGCCTCACCATTGTTGCTTTTGCCAAGAACTATAAATAACGGCTGTTTAGGAATTCTTTTCAACATCAGGCAGTCGGAGAGTAGACATGACGCGCCAGATCACATGTCACAAGTGAGATGATTCAGCTAGTACATATGCCTGCCCCCGAGACTGGCGACCTGAGTTCTATCCTCGGGACCTCCACGTGGAAGGAGAAAACTGAGTCCTGCAAGTTGGCTTCTGAAGGCCACTCACACATGGTGGCGTGTGAATATACGCATAGAACATACTAAAAAGAAAAAATTGAATGAAAACATTTTTAAAAGCTACATATCTTCTCAGGCCTTGATATAATTATCCTTCAACACATCATTTTTATATCTGTGTGGAAGTTAGAAGTTAATATATTTTGACTCAAGTAAAGTTTGGGATTGAAACTCAGGTTAGACCTAGTGGAGGAGATGTGCTCACAAGTAGGACAGGATCTCATGTGATGAGAGAAGAAACAGCTGCCTGAGGTAAAGGACTGTTCTCCCCAGGAAGTGTCTGTGGCCTCTCTCAGATTCCATAAACAGAATTTACATTACAATCAAAGATTCAGTGAGATAAAATGTGCCTTCTGCAATCCAAGTCTCAGTTCTCCACCTCACCTCCTGACACAGAGCTGATCCCCTCCTGACACTGAGCTGATTACCTCTGGAAACCGCTGATCACCTAAGTTGACATTTGGTCTAGATGTCTGGCTTCTACTTCAGAATAAGGAATGAACTGTGGTACCCTAACTTAGTAGTTAACCCATGCACTAGCAGTCTAAACTTCACAATCCACTAGTTAAGTAACTAACAATTTAGGTGACTACTAACTGCCTCTGTTCTCCCTTTAGAAAGTGGAATGAGTGTGGGCTTGCCTTCCAGGATTTGCAATCCGTGGCCTGGAGCACAATCCACTAAAAAGGAAACTTTATCCCTTCACATAAAAACATTTGATAGATATTCGTTCTTTACATACATGAAACACAACTTTCGTATTATTTTTTTTATGTGTATGCATTGCCTGCAAGTATCATTCTGGTGCCCACGGAGGCCAGAAGAGGCTTTCAAATCCCCTGGAACTGTGAGCTGCCACATGGGTGCTAGGAGTCATACCTGGGTCCTGATCTATAACACAACAACCTTTAAAAAAGGTTTTGAAAGAAAAGTTTGGGTTATAACCTTGACATTAATAGCCTTTCCCCTCTTTTTCTTTCTTTCTTTTTATTTTTTTTTTTACATTTTTGGTTTTCCAGACAGGCTCTCTATATGTATCACAAGCTAGCCTAGAACACATGACTCACAGATGCTGACATTGCAAACATGCCGCCATGCCCAACTGTCAAATATGATTACCAGTTTTGGTGGTTAAAATTAATGAGCAGCTTAACACCTTCTGTCTATGACTTATCAAAGCCCGAGTTAGTAGCTAACTCTCAGGGGTACTGACTGTGGAAAGAGCACGATTTTGTTTTTTGTTTTTCTTTTTTCATAAGATCCTACCTTCTATCAGTTCCTAAGGGAAAGGATGTCTGCCTTAGAGTTTCCCAAACCTGTTCAGGGCATTTTACTTGTTCATTTTCTAACAACTAAAACGGATGGCCCTGTTTGCAGATCTTTGAGCAGTGGTGATTGGGATAGCCTCATGAAGGTATGCCTAACTTTGCAGTCAAGCTCAGGGAGGGGAGTCAGTCCACAGAGTTCAGGAGACATGGGAGATCAAAGCAGGTCTCTAACCTAGGACAAAGAGTATAGGGTTTGGGCGTTTCCAAACAGCGCCTGTCTTTCTCCCCAGCTCCAGCTTCCTGTCTCCCACACTCTGTTTGGACAGAGCAGCTGAGATGGCCTCTGATCCCAAAGCGGCTGCGGGTAATTTTGCTTGGTGAGTCAGCACTGTGCCTGTAAATATGGCCAGAGTAGGAAGGACTCTGCAGTCATGGTGGGGGTTCCCACTTAGTTCCCCTAACAGGAAGCAGAGAACCACAAGCAATACTCAGTTTAGAAGAGCGTGGGCCGCACAGTGCAGTAAATGCTTCCAATAATTGCATTGTACTTTCTTTCGGAATTTGACTATCTTACATTTTTCTGGCGAATAACGTGATCAGTTATCCAATGGAAATTCTCAGAAGTTGAAGGGGTACTTACAAACCTTTCCTATGGCAAGATTTTCTAGGAGACAAATAAAAAAAATACATGGATGCACAGCTGCATACAAATACAGAGAACGTGTGTTAAAATCAACAAGATACACTTACCCCCAAAAGCTAACTCCCTTGAGTATTTTTTCATAGTCTGGAGCAGTTTCAGGCTAGTATAGTGATTATATATGACAGTTATTTAATCAGAATTTACTGGATTCAACTGAATCTGATATTTGTTATTATTGATTGCATGTCACATTTTGGGGTTTCTAATCAGTCCCATGTGAAGTTTTAGTTATATTTCCCTCATGGAATTTCAGCTGTAGCATTTAAAAAAGACGCCCTTAAATATACCATGTAGCCACACTAGAGATTTTTCTTTTGTATTTTCAAACCTTTTTCTTTCCCTATTTCAGTAAGCAAGCAGGAATTCTGTGGCAATCATAAGGGCCCTCCAGTGTCAGCCTGCTTAATTAAACCCAGTGAGTACCTGCCCAGGAGAAAGTTACAGTTAATGCTCCCTTAGCAAAGCATTGGGAGATGGTGAGGCTTAAAATCAGGCACGCAGTTTTGAATTCTTGGCTCACAGTACTGGAGACATCTGGCCTTTCCCGGATGTGTGCTTATGAAAAGATTAAGTCTGACTTGTGGGAGAAGGGTCAATCCCAAGAACTGGGCAAGTGGGCAACCGTGTATCAGAAGGTAAGCCCAGAAGTAAAGAACAGAGAACTCCAGCCCACCAGGACTTCCATAGGCAAGACCACTTTTCCTAAAACACAGGAGAGCTGATCTCTTCCTGTCTCTTGGGAGGACGATAGAGTTAACCTGACTTACATGCCAAAGGATGTATATAATCCTCAGGACCACTTTACTCTGGGCTGTAAGGGTGATCTTAAGATACATAAATACATAGATGAAAGATTGTTACACATGTGATAGATGGTTGCATAGTCATTTAGATATATAGATGATAGATATAAATGATCACATATTTATAGATAATTCATGATTATATATAATAATACACATATGTATATATATGTGTTTATATGTATGCATATATATGCATATACACATGAGATTATTTCAAATGAAAGTGTAGATGTTCTAAACAGAGTTCGTTCTTTAACTTCGTTGCGAGTTTTATGTTCGTGTGTTTAAGAAAAGACTTCGGGAAAATGGGTCCATAAAAAAATTGTCTACTCTCAATAGATTGCGACTTGCTGCCTGTGGTTCAAAGGAGGTAGAATTAAACATAGTTCCGTAGGGAGTCCCAGAGGAAGGAAAGATCTAAGCTGTAGGATCCCTGCCAAGCACAGCAGTTTCAGCAGATAATCACACTGTTTTGTACGATAATGTGTACATTCAACATTCTTTTGTCTTAGTTTGTGTGCATGTGTTTGTATGGGTGCACATGTGGATGCTGTATGTGGTGGAGCAGATAGTGGTATTAGAATGTCCTATGTTCTGAGACAGGGTCTCTCTCTCACCAACAACTACCCTAGCCCCTCCTCGTCTCCCAGTTGTTGCCTCTCCTCTTTCCTCTTCTTCTTTTTATTAAAATCAGTTCTTTCCATAGGTAGAGAGGAAACATCCAAGCAGTAGTTCAATTTGTGAAATCATTCTCTGGATAGGACTTCAGGGTGATGCTTTATTGATTCGAGGCTCATAGGATCAAGTAAAGGTGGTGACCAAAACAAGACATGAAAATGTGAGTCTTGGGGTGTCCTCACAGGAAATGGCATCCAGATTGGTTGCCCCCTCTTGGTCTATGTCCACGTGTCTTATCCCAGAATGTTACACTGAGGAAACACACACACACACACACACACACACACACACACACACACCTATTTTGAGGGGTAGCTATAAAACAATCCATAAATTCTAAGATCTCTTTCAGTTTATAATTTCTGTGGCTCGATGACACTTCTTGTAATAACTGAGGGTCTGTTTTTATATTGTATTGTTCATGAATTTTTATTATAGTTTTCCTCTTCAGGCTTGAAAGCAAGCACAGCGCTGGGAAATAGGAGCGCTAGCTTAGGTGGCGCTCTTACCAAGACAAAGTCAGCAAAGACATCAGGAGATGAGGGTCCAGAAACTGGGCTCAGGTCCAACTCTGCATGGTACTAGTTCATTTCTTAAGCACCCTGTATTATCTCCTCCATTTCTAAAGTGGGATTGCTGTGAGAATTAACTGCATAGTGTTTATCCCAGTGATGGGCTTCATTATTTCCTTCCTGGTCCGCATGTTTTCCTGCTTCGATTGGGTGCTTTGGTCATGCCTAGCTGGAGTCCATCTTTAGCACCGCCACACTCACGTGATCAGGGCTCGGGAGTCTGTCATCTGTGGCCACCTGAGTGAGGTCCAAGTCATCGTTCTAGCAGACGCCACTTGAGTGAATGGCATGGCCTGACCTTTTCTAAGCCGACTCGGCAGAGACGCCTTGAAAAAGAGATCTGGGTAAGGATGATTCAGAATTCCCGACCCACACATAATTCCACGCGATATTTCATTGCCTGCTTGCCTGACTCATCTGGGATGAGACCCTGTCTTTTTGCTAATTTACAAAGGAAGTTAACTAGGCTTCCTCCGAGACACAACTAGTGATAACACTGAGTTCAGTTCTAGCACCCTTCCAGGGTTGATTTGTATTCCTACCTAAGAACTGGAGGTGATCTCAAATAGAACACCGTCCATAGATGTGTGACTCATGACAGCAGAGAAAACCCATGAATCTATCTAGCTCATGTTGTTTTGAAAAATCAGGTTCATCCTTTGGATTTAGCCAGACAATAGAGCTCTAAATTTATATTTCCCTAAAATCACCAGAAAACATGACCTCATTTTGCTGACCTCACTGTGCAAATAGATGTTCTGATGTTTTCAAATGAGAAACGATTGCTTGTTTCATTGCTGATTGATTAGATCTTTGGGTCTACGCAAGGATCGGCCGGTTTGCTTGCTTTCCCAGTGTTTATGCAGCTTGGAGACACAGACTTCGACCTGCAGGCCTGGGTCTCAGGATGGATTTTATTCTGTGGCTACAGGAACTTACATTTAGAACATAGAATCAACAGAAAGCCCATGAAATTCATGGATGAATACTTGGGGATATTTACAAAAGAGAAGAAGAACAAGGAAAAGAAAGAAAAGAATGTGGTGTTTTTCTGGGCTGGTTAGGGGAGCCACCTGTGGCCATTTGTAGCGGCAATCACGCTTTGACCCTCTCATTGCTAGCGTTTGCTGTGCTCTGTGGGGATGGCTTCCCTTCTGTGCTCTGAATTACCTTGTTCCTCTAGACAAAAAAAAAAATCTTGTCAATGTGGAGAACCATAAAACATCTGTAGGCTGTTTGAATTGCTTGCTAAGGCCACATGGACAAAGATAAGTAACATTCTGTGTGTCTCTATTGATTTTGAATTTGCCTTTCAGTCATTTGTGATCCTATCTTTTTAAGAGTCATCACTTGGCATAAATCATTGCCTCTGGTGTTTTGTGTTCAAGACTCTGGTGTGTGTGTGTGTGTGTGTGTGTGTGTGTGTGTGTGTGTGTGTGTGTATGTGTGTGATGCCTTATACACACACACACAAACACTCATGTGATATCATCTAGAAGGGAGGACTTGAAAATCCCAGGTCAAGGAAGGTTATGTAATGGAATTCTGATGCAGAAAGAAAGCAGAGCAAACAGGTACAAGTGGGTTGCCTTTGCCTGGCATGGCTGCCATCCTGGGTATGTATACTGTACTGTGTCTCGGGCCCCTAGTTTTACCTGTCCTGCTGACATAGCTTCTCCTGAGGTTATAAACAGGTAATTTACCCACCTGGATTTTAGTCTCACCCCTCCTCTTTTTCACCTGCCCAAGATGGCTACAGTGAGCTTAGGGTTCCTTTAAGGAGTCTTGAGTTTAAATGCTTCCCATATAATAAGGAATACAACTTCTTGTTGTTTTTACTGCTCTTGAACTGAATGTCAGAAAACAAAAAAACAAACAAACAAAAAACAGGCCAGTGTGTAGCTCCCCTCACTGAGCATATTCAAGGCCACCTTAGCTTCCATCCCCAGCACCACACAAAAGAGGAGAAAAAACTAGATGTGAGAACTCAGAGAATGATATGATATTTGATTGCTTTAATGCTATAAAGTGATACTCCAAGAGTATTGTGCAGTTATCGGTGCATAAATAACTGGAAGAGGAAAATGAAATGAACTTAAGGGGTGGCCAGAGCCTTGTTTCTGAAAAGTGTTAGCAATATATAATTGCAGCAATAATAATAATAATAACAACAACAACAGCACAGAACAGAAAAAAAAGACTCCTGAACTCTAAATCAATATTTAAAGTTACCCTAAAGACTAACTTGACTCAAGCTGCTGGTTTAGGGGCCCAACAGTTTGAACTTAGGAACAAACAAATGCACACAGAACAAGGAATTATAGAAAAACAAAAACTTTTCAGAGAGAAAATGAGCAAAATTTGAAAATAAATTGTTCTGTAGATGTGTATTAAGTGAAGAGCAAACTTTAAAGAAAAGCAACCTTTTTGATTTTTTTCCCCTAAAGGGCTCTCATACTTAAGACTTCCAGGTTCGTGCCATGAGGCACTAGATTTTGTTTCTTTGCGGTGACGGCATTCCTGCTTCAGCCTGCAGATGTACATTCTAAGCAATGCCTCCCTCCAGATGGAGAAAAGCCCCGCACTGCTGATCTCTGACCTGCCTTCTGGCCTCTGCAGAGGAGCTATGATTGGCAGGTAGAGGCACTTATTTTTATCCAGCTGCCAGCATGTGTGGATGCATTTGATGATACTGGGGGTGAAGTCACCCATTTTAGATGACCTCCTTCTCCCAACATTACCCTCCAGGACACTTCATTGAGAACTAGGCAGCGCGACCCTCTGTCAGATATTGGTCCTTGGTGTTTTCTACCAAGCAAACCCCCAACACCTGGGATGCACCTGTGCCCGTGCCAAGCGTCAGCTTTCTGCCTGGGTCTGGCACAGGGTGACGGTTACCCTGCAGGTGTTCAGGGCCAACGTGGTGTTTTTGCTCTCACTTTCAGCCCTTGGGAGTCAGTTTCTCCAACAGGAAGTGGTGAGGCCAACAGAAGTCACAGCTTGGCCCTGAAAGAAAAGTTGAGTGTCATAGGTATGCACACGGAGCCTGTTTATCAAGTGTTTGCAAAAGACAGTGTTATTAAGATATTCTAACAGGGAAATTCAGAGACAGTGCTTAATTTTTGCTAATGAGATGTTAAATCTTATTTCATGACCTGAAGCAAAGGAACAACTCAAATAATCTTATTTATTTTTCCCACTTAGCTAAGCTGAAGAAATGCAGAACTGTAGAAATATTCATTAAGGGTAAATAGATTTATTTTCTCCAATATACTTTAGAAGATATACAGAAAACACATTGCTTCAAATTTGTGCATTTGTGTATTTCATCAGGGGCATTAGCTAATACTTCTCACATAAGCATCAACTGTTTAATTTTAAAGTAAAGAAACTCTTTTTGAAGTGAGAAGAGAAAAAACAACACATGTATACATAAGCCGATACACACATATATTTCTATGTTGATACATACACATGCATGTGTAAATATATAAATTGCACGTAAACTGCAAAGTAGAATTTATTTATATACATGTATAAACTGGAAGCCTCATTATGTAATGAACATATTCATCTCTGCTATGACAGAGACTGTGATATAGAGCTCACTGATTTTCTGTTCTTTTTACACTTCCTTATTTGACTACTAATGAATAATAGTCCATTAAGGAGAAGGTTACAGAACGGAGTCAAGAAGGGGAGAGAATGCTCATGTTCCAAACCCTCAGTTCAGTAAAGTGGAAAATAAAGAGAAGGGAAGAAGTTTCAAAGAGCAGCTTAGGAACGTGCCTACATGTGATGCTTGATTTTGTATTTCAACCCCAGTGACCAACGTGAGCACTATTCTCAGTCTGGGGTCAGAATTTTGCATCTGTGAGCTATGTTTGACCTTCAATGGGTGCTAGTGCAATGGACCCACATGTGTTTCCTTGTATCCTCTCCAGGGGAAACCTCAGGCTGTGGCACTTTGTCTCCTGTTACACTCAGAAGAGTTCTTGCCAGAAGCAGTGTTTCTCAAACCTGCACCGACATCAGCAGACGTGAGGGTTTTATGAAATACAAAGCACTCTATCTCCGTAGGTTTGGTAGAACTCAGCTCTGAGCTTCTAGCAGGATCCTGAAGGATGCCAGTGTTACTGGCCCATGAATCACAAGTTGAGAGCAAGTTAATTTAAAACCTAAAGTTTCTTCACAGAATGCAGAGGTTGCATAACCAATGGAAGCCCACAACTTTGAGGGCTGAAAATTTAAAGAAGTAATATAAAAACTTCAGAAACAGACCAGCTTCTAGCTCGGCATGGTAGCTCACCCCTGCACACTCAACAGCATTCAAAAGACACCTTCCAAAGGAAGCTAGTGCCCTTGCGAAATGACTACAGTATTTGAAGCCACTGGGGCCTCTAGGAATACCTGGAAGGAAGGGACTCTGGAAGGGTCTGAAGGCCACTGTAACCAAAGCTGTAACTCTGGGATAGGGACACACAACTTCTGAATGGATGCATGCAATTTTCTCTGTGAAAGACAGCCAGTGACTAAGCCACACACAAAACTAAGCAGGTGAAATGGGCACTCATGGTTCCCATTTTCAGATGAGGAAACTGAGGCACAGAGGGCAACTACTGAGTCTGAGATAGAGTTAGGCTTCTAGTACTGGATGTCTCACTTGAGGTTTGAAATGGAAAGAAAACACACTTTCTCTGCTTTGAAGGTTGCTTTCTCTGCATTTTTCTTCTATGACATAAGCTTGTATCCTTGGTAATGCTCCCTTCCAGTTCCTGCACAGTCTGTTAGATCTGATGGCTGGCGTCTAGGAGCCCTTGTCCAGAACTGATCTTGCTGAGGCCCTGGGCAGAGTTTTCCTGTTGGAACCTGTCACACAGGAAGCTGTTGGACGAAGTGGGTCTGCCTATGCAACCACCTGTGTGGCCACAGCTACAGCTGTTGCAGAAGGAAACACATAGTACAAAGGGGGCCCCACGGTGAAGGAACAAATGCTCCAGGATGCCCTAGGATGCTCTGGTCTTGTGTAACCAGCAGGCTACTCTCTGCCAGCCACAGCAGATTCCCCACACCAGAGTAAAAGGTGCATCCTAGAGGAAGCTTGGCAAGGGATCTGGTGAGGCAGTTTCTTCCACTTCACATCCAGTGATCAGGTGGAACCTGAAGGCACCGGACAACAAGGTCTGCTCTTCACTCTTTCTCTGACATGTCTGGTAGATCAGCTAGGAGGGAATGAGACGGCTCTCCAGATGTTAGTGTCAGAGTTTTCTTTAGGCTCGAAGCAAACCAGCAGTTTCTCTTACAGCCCTACAGCAGCCTGTTCTTCAAACATCTCTGGTCAACCCAGACTTGGGGATGACTACGGACTGATGTCAGCTCTGCCTTGGGGTCTAATTCTTCAAAGAAATCGCCAAGCTCAGTGGTCAAGGTAAGACGTGGCCAACCTTAGAAAATCTTTCCCTTAACACCGTTGCGTTCTAGCATAGAGGAGCTACATGCATTTGATAGTTGCTGGTGTCTGTGACTGGAGGCTTCTTATTGTTAGCCCTGCTACAAGAGACACAGACGTGTGTTTCAGGGGTATGTGGTAGAGAGCCTCGCTTGTGGAAAGCAATGGCATGTTTCTTTGGGCTGCAGAAATGGCACCGGTTAAAGTGCATTGTGTTAAGGCTTTCTCTTTCTGCAATACGTAATGATGGCTCTGTGTGTGGCTGTTGCATTCATTTTGAGCAAACGCAACCCAGGTGTGTACATGGAAGGACATGGTGGAAAGCAAGGGGCAGAGTGTGGATTTCCAGACCAGGCTGGATGATTCCAGTTTCATTTGACCTTGGACAAGGACTCGTCCTTTTTAATCTCAAGCCTTCCTTCCTTTTCTCTCCCTTCCCTACCTCCATCCATGTTTCACCTCCCTCTCCCTTCTCCCTCCTTTCCAATTTCTCCTTCCATTTCTCTTTACACATTTCTTTCCTTCCCACCCGTTTCTTTGTCTTAATTGCATTCATTCATTCATTCATTCACTCATTAGCAAATTAATTGACTTGTGCCTGGCGTAACCTATGCATGCCAGGACTCATGAGGAAGGCAGGGGACAATTCTCAGGGGTCAGTTCTGTCCTTCCCCCATGTGGTTCCTAGCGAAGGACCTCAGGTCGTGAAGCTTGCAGCCAGCACCTCTGCCCATTGAGTCATCCGCTCATTCCTCTTGTTGTTGTTATTATTACTTTCGTTTTAGTCTTCCTCTTTTTCTATTTCCCCTCCTTTATTATGTATAAGTAAGTTGTACCAAGCACTAAGAACATCATCTATAAAAAGATCCTTTGTGCACTTGGCCTATGAAATATAAATGAAGCCACAATAGCTGTTATTTTTATGGGATGTGTAAGTGCTTCTGTGTTGAAGGTGAATCCGATATGACCAGCTATGATGCTTGTGATCCCACCATGGAAACACTGATGTTGTGGTTCATTTTGTCACAAACACACGGCATCCTTTTCTCTCATGTAAGAAGAATGGGTCCGAGCTCCTTTTCTTGAGAGCACATCAGCGAGTCTGGTGACAGACAGAAGTGATTTAGTTGAGCTGAATACTAAGACTTCCATCGAGGTAAATGCATATCTAGAAAGGCAGAGATCCTTCCAGACGTGATCTGTTTTGAACCAGCCCTTGACCGTGGCTCTAGTGTGTGCAGCCGATGTGTGCTGTGCTGACTTCCAAGGCTCTGCAAGTGTTGGTCGCAGTGTACGTGCTAAGAGAATCCGCAGCCAGTCTTCTGCAGCTGTGAAGAGCAATTAGCAGCTTCGTGAATTAGGGTCTTGTTTATGCTGCTGTCCAAGATAATCATCTGTTTGTTTTAACTAAGATGCTCTGCCTTCATCAGCAGCATCAAGCCTCATAGTTTAATGATAAGGCCTTTGAATCTCACAATAGTGTTTGGATTTCACGGCGGGAACCCCAACATAGCTTGCATTTTCTCTGGATGACTCTGAAAATCAACACACAATGTGCACATATATCTTCCATCATTTTGTCTTCATCTCACACAGAAAGGAAACACACAGAGATCGACAGCAGAAATGTTTTCTGGACACAGCCATTTAAAAAAATTATCTTTCATTTGGAATCTCGGTGCGTGCATGTGCGTGTGCGCGCGACACACATGTATGTGAATCCAAATCTTATGACTCACACAGCCTTAGCCCAGGGAACATACTCTAACTCTCATTCTGTGGTCAGACCCACTCTGTATCTATCTTTGGTTTCTATGTATTTCGTTGTAAGTACCCAGCTGGGGATGATGCTCAGTTGATCACATGAAGGAAGCCCACTCTATCCCCAAGTACACAGAACGTGGCAACCCCTGAACTTAATGAGGTGGAGGTAGGAGTAGCTGAAGTTCAAGGTCAACCGCACCTTCAGGTTTCAGGCTGTTGTAGGATATGTGAAACCTTCTTTTTCCTTAAAAAAAAAAAAGTGAGAGATAGAGAAAGAAATGGGGGATGAACATTAAGAAACAAGGTAACAGCCAATCAGCATGGCTTGTTCACAGGCCACACATAACTGAAGTGCAGTGACCCACACACAGGTTTGCTCAGGGTCCCCTCTGGTCTTCCACAGTTTGCAGAGCAGAACTCGTCTGCTCAGAAGACAGTTTTAGTGCTGATCAGAACCAGAACTGTAACTTTCTCACCGAGCCAACACCAGTCTCTGAAGACAAAAATTACACCTAAGTCACTCAATTACTATGTATTGATGAGACTTAGGACTTATTTGGGGGAACTTGGGTTTAAGCCAGTAACTGAACGATGTCCTCTTGTGCGCATGCCTGAAAGATATTTCATGATTTCGATTCTATTCTTGAGTCACAGTAATAAGCTTCAGTTAGTTTATATCTTCAAAATCCGTCTTAGAGTATGATAGTAAAAAATACAAATAGCCGATATAAAAACAAACGCAAAGCCTTAATTTTAGAAACATCAACTTCCTATTAGAGGCCGAATTCTTTTCTGGGTCTTTGGCACCCAGACATAAGAAAGTCTGATTTCTGTGCCTCGGGAAGCCTCTGACCTGCCTGATGACTTTGGGATCCTGTCTCTGAGGTAAAGTGGATTCGTGAAGCCTGGTAGGAGCGTTGGGGTGAACCCAGGGACAGCCAGGGCTTTTGGTAGGGAGGTGACTCCTGAGTCACTCTGTGGGTTGGCATAGGTTCAGAGCAGCCACCTGTCACAAACAGTGGGGTGGATTTATTAGAGAGGGGAAAACTGGAGGTCGGAGATGGATGGGGTATATATAGTTCTACCTGTACAGAGGCTCAGTGCTTTCCCCAAAGCCTGTACCCTCCTGGGGCAGCTCAGTCAGGATGTCCTGGGGGGGCACAGGGACACCTGCCTACATAGGGACTCGCTCGGGTAAGGTCTTGTAATAAAACAAGATTGCTTCGTGACAGGTGTGCATTGCTCCATCTGCTGGCACAGGGAGGCATGGGACTCGTTGCCAGGGGCAGAGCAGGGTTCCTGCCGGGACAGGCCTCCTTGGCTTCGTTCTTCCAGACTTGGGCTCTGGACCTACTGCCCTAAACACAGCATTTTCAGAGGCGACCATGATGCATTGCTCCTAAATGCACAAAGGCTCTGTGACACGCTTGCTCTGACATGACTGTTTTCATTTATCCAGGGGACGTAGGACACTAGTCAATTCACACCTCTGAAAAAGGAGCGTGGTGACATCTGTAACAGGTGGTGGGTCACCAGAGGACCTGCTGCTCTCAGCTACATTTTCCTGCTGGCGTAGTCTCTCTGGAAGCCAGCGGCCTGAGCTCTCACTGATTCTCTTCCACAGATCCTCAGTTTGAATGTCAACTTTGACCTTCTTTTTTCTCTTTCAATCCATCTCTGACATTGCATGTAGACTGTGCCCTCCCCACAGGGTAGCCACACCATCTCTAAAGAAAGGGTTAGAGCAGGAGATTCATACTTGAACTAAGGTATGTGGTGGGGGGGAGAAGATGGTTGCCACTGACTCTGGTGTGTGATAACAAGTCACATCTGAAGGGGCATGGTGCAATCGGTAATTAATGATCCACCAGACTAGCTTAATACAAAAATATACAGCTTTAATAAACAGAAGGAAGACTTACACTAGAGTCCCAATGGTCCGTCCAGACGCAGGAGCCAGGCAAGAGAGAGTAAGGGGAAGCACACCCGCCAGGTTTATAGGTAAATTTTTGCCTTAGGGCAACATGCCCCATGGACAGAATGTGATTGGCTGAACTCCCCTATCACACATTATTTCAAATTCTACCTCCTGGTGAGATTCCAAAAGAGAATTACTAGCCCCTGACTAAGCATGCTGTGTAACTGTTCGTGCTGTTAAATGTAAGAAAGATTCCATTTATTTACTTATTTATCCACTTAATTTTTTTGAACCATGAATTAGTCTGCTTTCCTTGAATGCTAGAATCTATATAGTAAGGATTTATGTAAAATTCTTTTCTACAATACTTACTGAAAAACAAAATTAGTACTGAGAAAAGTTGTGTGATTGTTTTAAGCTGATTGCTAATTTCTTTTTTTCTTTTAGGAAGACTATTTTTTGTTTTATGTGCATAAGTATTTTGCCTACATGTATGTATGTGTTCATGTGTGTGCCTAGTGCCTGGGGCAGCCAGAAGAGGACATTAGAAGTCTCTGAAACTGGAGTTACAGAGAGTTGTGAGCTGCCATTTGGGTGCAGAGATTCAAACCCAGTGCCCTTAACCACTGAGTCATCTCTCCAACTTCTAAGGGCAAATTTTCTTTCTTTCTTTCTTTCTTTCTTTCTTTCTTTCTTTCTTTCTTTCTTTCTTTCTTTCTTTCCTTCCTTCCTTCCTTCTTTCTTTCCTTTCTTTCTCTTTTTTTTTCTTTTTTCCTTCCTTCCTTTCTTTTTTTCTTCCTTTCTTTCTGTTTTTTGAGACAGAGATTCTCTTGGCTGTCCTAGAACTCACTTTGTAGACCAAGCTGGCCTTGGCTCAAACTCACTGAGATAGATCTGCCTGCCTCTGCCTCAAAAGTGCTGGGATTAAAGGTGTGCACCACCACCACCAGGCACAAATTTCTTAAAGAAAGTGTGTCCCTTCCAACTTGTGAATCACCCACCAGGAGCTGATTTCACAACCTCTTTTCATTGCTCCCCATGTTACTGGGTACTCTCTCCACACACACAGGTGGACACATGGACTACCCAGACAGTTAAAGCCAGGTCCTCCTCACCTATGTGCAAATCTTCTTGGCCTTGCAAAACATCAAATGCTGCCTCCAGCGTATTTTTCTGTGAGTTCTTTGCCATGTTCAGGACATCGGTCACTGATGTGTTGATGAGCAAAATGACTAAAATCAGTGCTAAAGCTTCAGCACACCTAGGGGGAGCCACAAAGAGAAGAGTGGAGGTGAGTGGGAAGCACACAGGTGGAGAGAGATCCAGTCCTCAGCGACAGTGTCATGAAGTTCTTTCTGCTCAGCACCCAGGAACATGACATAGATACTATCAGAGTTACTGAGGCCATTTCTCCTGGGGAATTCTGGAGGGGTCCTGTGCACATTTCTCATGGAAAACTGGAACTTGGAAATACATACAGGCAGAGGAAAGTAAGATGAGTACATTAATTTCTAATGATCCAATATAAATTTAAAGAAAATCAACAGTATCCAACTCTGTACTTTTAATACCCTGTTTCTTCCTGCTGATAACACATGTCTCTCAGGAGAAGGGATGCTTTTGAACTTGTCTGACCTCTGTTTGGGCGGACTCATACAAAATGGAAAATTAAAGTTCTAGAGAGAATAAAATAAAATAATTCTATAAGCCAATAATCATTTAGAGCAGTGATTCTCAACCTGTGGGTCATTACCCCTTCTGCAAACCACTAGCTCCAGAAATATTTACAATATGACTTATAGCATGAGGAAATTACAGTTACAAAGTAGCAAAGAAAATAATTTTATGAAGAACTTGTTAAAGGGTCACAGCATTAGAAAGGCTGAGAACAACTGCGTTGGAGTAGTCATGGTTCTGCTTAAACATTAACTTGGATTGGAATCACCTGGGAGATTGAGACATCCCTTTGGTCGTGTCTTTAAGAACATTTATTAGAAAGGGCTAGCTGAGGGGCAAAGGTTGTCCTGAATGGAGGTAGTATCATCCCATAAACTGGAGCGATCAGGGTGATAGAAAAGTAAAAAATGAGCAAGCTAGCTGACTGCTGACCTGCTGTTCTCTGCTTCCTGGGCAGGCACGTAGTGAGCCGCACGGGGTTGGCACAGTCTCTCTGCTGGGAAGATCTGAGCTCTCCAAAACCGGAAGCTGAAATATGTCTTTCTTCTTTAAAGGCTGTTTATGTGGGATCCTCTGACCTCAGTGATAAAGCTAGCTAACAGCTCCCCCACAGCCACTAACTCATACGCCACTGTTATTCCTCTCAACTTTAGGTTCCTGTTGTGTATTGTACGGAGGATTCACTGCTGGTGGTTTGGTTTAGGTATTGGTATTGGGGGTGTAATTCTCAAGACACCTAAAAGAGCAGGGTTTAAACTTGTAGTTAGAGGATGAAATACCCTCTGAATGTTAAGGTGAAACAAACAAAACAAAAACAAAGAAACAAACAAACAAACAAACACCAAAAAAGAATAACTTTGCATGTGTGGATGAGAATTCACGCCATGAAAGGAAACCACATTTTTACGTGTTTGCTTGTTTGTTTGGAATTAAACACGTGGTACTTGAGGGCTGATAACCAGAAGTTAACAGTATGCAAACAGGAACATTCAGCATTCCTTTTGGGTCCCTTGTAGATAGTGTACAACTCCTGGGTTTTATAGGTACTAAAGAGTCTTTGGAAGGGTGTGTCTATTTCTTTACCAAGTAGCATTCTGGAGGTAAACACAGTCAAGCGGCTGAGAGGAGAGCAAGCTGGAAAGAGCCAAGGGAAAGCTGCAGAGTTAAGACAAAGAAAACGGCCTCTTCCAGACTCACAGGAGGACATGGAGCTAAAATGGTTTCCGGACTGTGGATTCCCAGTCTCTGGCACTCACTCCTGGATTAGTGATTTTTCTCATTGCTATGACAATAACAATTTAAGGCAGGAAGAATTCAGTTTGGCCCACTGTCGCGGGTATATCCCATCTGGCAAGGGAGGCACGGTGCCCGGAGCAGGACGCAACTGACTTCAGTACATTTGTAGTCAGGAAACAGAGAGAGATGGGTGCCATGCTCAGCATCATTTGCTGCCTTTGATTTAGGGCAAGACTCCAGTCCATGGGACAGACCCTCTAACATTCAGGATGGGCCTTCTCCACTCAGCAAACCTTTGTGGAAAGCTCCTCACAGAGGTGTGTCTCCTAGGTGATTCTAAATCCCATCAAGTGGCAACAAAGGAGGAGGAGGTTTGAACTTAGTTGACTTGGCATTGGAGAGGATCAGGAAGGTGGTGTGGCCATGCAAGCGTGAGGCTGGGCATTTGAGCCCCCCCCCCCCAGAACCAAACAAAGAAGAGGGGTGCTTGGTGGTACACATTTGGAATCCCAGTATTGGGTAGGTGGAGGCAGATGTGTCATTGGGATTCACTGGCCAACCCCGTATCTAGCCTGATTGGCAAGCTCCAATTAGTGACCTCATCTCAAAGAACAAAGTGAGCAACACCTGAAGAATGAAACTCAAGGTTGACCTCTGATCTTCATATGTGCTCACACATGTACAAACATGCACCACATACATAGTCACACATGTATTCACTCGCATACACACACAAACACACATATGCACACAGGCACACACATGGACACACACATGAGTACACACGCAGGCACAAGCAGTCACATATCTAGGGGCACTTGTTCTAGAAGGGAGACCTTTGTGTGTACAACCTGAACTCCCCATAAAGGTGAAAAACAACTCCAGGTGTTCTGTGACATTTGAGCCCAAGCATATTTCAAACTCGTGTTAAAAAACTCTTGCTTTACATGGCTACCAGGGAGGAATGCATTGACTGGAGTCCAACAGGCTTCCAAAGCACTCATCTATGAGAGGTCTGCACGCCCCTCACACTTCCCCTGGACGTACCCACACACCTGCAGACCAGAGTCTCCCACCTGGCTCGCAAATGAGCATAGTGTATGCATCTACCTAGAATTTAATCCCAACGATTAAATTTTAGACATCAAACCTTTGATTGTGGAAAACGTCAATACATGCACAAAATAGAATCATCTATTCTTAGCGTCTGTATGCACACAAAAGTCTCGGTGTTTTGCCCCTCTCTGTTCTAGATGTATTTTTAACAGAACCAAGCATAGCCACTTGTGTTTCTGGGTGAATTGGTGTGGGAGAATTGTCTGTATTCTGTCAATCATATTTTAATAAAACGCTGATTGGCCCATTAGGTCAGGCTTCTTGTTAGTCCTTATAACTTATGTTACCCCATTATCCTTATCTACATTAGCACATGGCTCCGTACCTTTCTCATCTGGGCAAGTTACATGCTGCCTCTTGGGTGGTCTGCACAGGAGTGGCTGAGGAAGCTTCTGCTTCCAGAATACTCCCAGTCTCTTTGTCCCACCCCTACTTCCTGTCTGGCTTTCCCACCTATACTGCCTGCCTGGCCAAACAGTGTTTTATTAAAATATGATTGACAGAATACAGACAATTCTCCCACATCAGTGAATGACTCTCAGGGTGTGGTTTCAGAGCAAGCAGAGGATGGCCACTGTCTGAAATCAGGCATGTCTCTTCGTTATACAGACCTGAGTAAGGAAGGGTAAAGACATTGGAACCATGGTTCCAAACATTGGGAAGCCCACTGCACAGCCCTTGGGCAGGGTAAGCTCTCTCCTTTTGTCAAGGTTCAAGCTCTACGGGAGCCCTGGGAAGTGGGTGTGACTGACACTTGAGGCTGCCTCAGTGTCCTGTGGTAGCCAGGACATCATGCTCTGAGTCTTGGACTGCACAAAGGCACAAGATATCATGTTTCGTTTTGTCTGTGTGTGCACATGTTCTTGTCTGTGCATATGCACATGTATGTGGTGTGTGTGTGTGTGTGTGAAGGCTAGAGACAAACCTCGAGTGTCCTGCCTAGGAAACTGTCAGCCTATTTTGTTTAAACAGTATTTCTCACTGACTGAGAAGTCACTGACTAGTCTAGACTGACTGAGCACCTAGCATGAGGCATCTGCGTGCTTTTACCTACCCAGCAGTAGGATTACAAGAATGTGTTGCCATGCGTACCTTTTTACACGGCTGCCAGAGATGAATTCAGGTCCATTGCAAGGCAAGCATTTTACCAACTGAGCTATTTCCCCAGACCTGTGTGTGTGCATGTGTGTGTGTGAGAGAGAGAGGCAGTGTGTGTGATTGTGCTGTATACTAGAGGGGCCTTCTTTTGGAAATCAATCGGTGAACCTAAAAGTGACTTGAACAGCCCCCTATGTTTCTGTCAGATTTTCATGCGAGCACACAACCAAAGACAAAAATATCTGCTCAGGAAAGGTGTATAGTATGTTAGAGAAAGTCTGCAGGGAATACTGAATGCAATGTTTGGAATCTGACAGGAGCCCTACCACTTGAACACATTGTTCTGACTCTCCACAATTCAAATCCACAGATGTTTGGCCAAAGCATTCAAGATGACCTCCCATGCCCAGCTCTGTCCTCACTGTGAAGGGCCCAGGCATGTTTCTGAGTGAACCAGCAGCTGCCGGACCAATGAAAGGGGAGCAGGCTGCTGCTTGTTGGTCAGCACTGGAGCAGGTGTCTGGGGTGGGGGGACAAGGCTGGTGCCTTTCCTCTTGAAGGTGGGAGCTCAGCTGCTTCCTTGGTCACGTGCCCCAGTGAGTGCCTGGAAGGAGGCAGGAGGCCAGGAGTAGGACTGAGACTCACCAGCCAACCCCCAGCAGCTGCTGCTCTGTTCTCTGAGCGGAAGCAGCGCCAGGCCTTCATGTGGCCTGATCTGGCATTTGGGGAGGGGCAGCAGAGGAGTGTCACTTGAATACTATGACTTAAGAGACTTAACCCAGCTGCTGTGTGTGTGTATGTGCAGCCTAATTTAAGTGACACTTCTCGGTATCCAAATTCTTGAGACGTTTCTGACAGTGAGACCCAGAAAGGACAGCCAAGCTGGTGGAGGCCAGTGAGTCTGCACATCCTACTAGGATGCTTTGTAAAGAGGAAGCTGAGCCAGCCATCCTAATCCAGAACACAAGAGTTTAGCTTAACTTCTCTCTGTCTGTCTCCGAACACACAAAAGCAGTTTTGGAAAAATCTGGGTCGTGAGAAAAAGTTGGGCCATGGGTAGGGAAGAAGGGGACTTAGTTTTTACATCATCTCTGCACACTCTGTGACTCTGGACAACACCATTCCCCCCTCCTTTTTTTAAAGAAAATATGATGTATGTTGTGGCAGTGGGTGTGCCAAGGCAGATGTAGAGACCAGAGGCCAGAGAGAACTTTCTGGAAACAGTTGTTTTCTTACACCTTTATGTGAGTTCTGGGCATCAAATACAGGTTGCTAGGTTTCTATGACTCCAACCTTTAACCACTGACCTTGTCTCAGTGGCCAACACCATTGGTTTTGAGACGGAGTTTGCTCTGTATTTTGGTTGATACTGGACTCAGCCGGTATTTCAAACACGTCTTGATCTCCCTGCCTGCTTCTGCTTCCAGGATATATGTGCCACTAAACCTTCCAAAACAAACAAACAAACAAAAAAACCATATAGCCATTGACATAGGACTGAAAGGGACTTCTAACCCAGTAATAATATAAAGAAATCTGATATAGAAGAAGCTCTTAGGCAAAACCTTAAATGGAAGCCTTTTTTCCTAGAGCAGTGGTTCTCAAATGCCTTTTGTTGCTGCTGTAATTTCACGACTGTTATGAATCTTAATTAAATATCTGTGTTTTCCAAAGGTCTTTGTGAAAGAGTCCTTTAGCCCAAAGGGGTCATGACCCCCATGTTGGAAACTACTGTTCTAGAGGAAGAGTAATGGAAAAAGCAGAGAGGTCCGTAGGCCAACACTGCAGAGAGAGGCTGGCCTGCCTGTATCAGATAAAATTTTATATATTTATCTATTTTAAATCATTTCACCGCCATACACAGTATTAAGTTTCATTATGGCATTTTCAAACAAATATGTTTTCATTAATTCTCACCCTTCACCTCTCTACCGGATGCCCCTCCATGTACACCTCCATCTTCCCCTAGTTGCCTGTCTACTTTATGTCACATGTATCCCATTGCACACTCCCCCACTTTCGTCCTCCACACCTTTTTTTTCAGCCTCTCTTTCACATACATATGTAGAAACACTCCATGCTGATTTCAGCAGGTTGCGGGAGTGGTTCTGGGATTCTCCCATAAGTCATAAAGTTGCCATTTTCCTCATGTAAGATACGGATCAGTTGGCAAGTTTGTCTTAGAGATGCCATGCCTTTGCCTTGCACCTGGTGGTTTTTGTCTTTGGGACAGGGACAGAGACAGGGACCAGCATTCTAATGGGTGCATTCCACACATTGCTAGTGAGAAACAATTTTCCCATAGTGTCTAAAAGACTATGAATGAGGGACTGGAGAACCTAAGGTCTTTTGTCTCTTATAGTGTCTGTATCCACTTCAACAAAGAGATAGTCATCCTTTCAGGTCTGATTATGAGGACTTACATTAAAATGTATATACTTATTTGTATGTGCAAGTGTGCACTCATGCACTGTGTGCCATGATGCATGTGGTGGTCTGAGGACTTGCAGACTTCATCCTCTCCATCCAGAACTTCAGACCTGCCACAAACTCCTTTATCCACTGGCTCCAAAAACTTGATTTTAAAATTTAAAAAAAAAGCTATAGTAAATGACAAGTTCAAGGGAAGAATCTTACTCATGGTTGTCTGTAAACCTCTACAGACTCATCGTACACACTTAGACACACTTCCACATGTTGTACCCATGAAGCAACAATTAGTACATTTTTGGTTATCATAAGCTAATGTATGTGATATCTACCTTATTTGGAGAGAAAACATCACGTTAAATGTCTGAGATTCCATTCCGTTTTGTGGGAGATGTGAGGTGACTCTGTAAGTTCACAGGCTCATCTCCCAGTCAGAAGTGCTTCTGCCAAGGATGAGGTGTTTAATCAGCCCAACCCATCTTCATAGAATAAAACAACTTGAGGAGACCCTTAGAGCTATGTTCTTGTCGTGTCTGTGGTGTCTATTCCCACCAAAGTCCTTAGCTTTGAGTGGTTACAGGTGCCACATGTCTCTTCCTTCTAAATCAGCCACTATGGGCTCCCCTGGAAACCTGCTTGTCTCTGCAATGCTTACATCTGTGTCTTATAGAAGGAAGTCATCTGAAGAATAGTCAGGCCATTGGCCCGTCACACTTGCACCCCTTCCTGATTTTGTCTTCATTGTACTTGCACTGTTCTGGTTTGGATATTTATTCCAAGCACAAAAACGTATTTAATCTTAATTTACATGATTATTTAATAAGTGTGAATACTCTTTTGGCATTTGATTAAATAACTCAGTTTGTGTATAAGGCATTTCCTTTAATTTTTTTAACAATTATTTAAAACATTACTTTCTATAAGCAAAATGTCTTTACTTGAACATTTGATTACTGGCACTTAGATTTCACTTCGGCTCTATTAACACTCTTTTGCATCCTTTCAGTTTCTTTATTTTCTTTGTTTTGGGAGGAGGGGTGTGTTTGTCTGTGTGCCCATCAAACCCCTAGACTATTTACACAGGATCTTGGGCTTGCAAGCCCAGCACCTTACCAACTGAGCCATGCCTTCAGCCCAGTCCTGTTTCGTTAATATTTAACTTTATTCCTATGTCAAGTATCAACTTACACAAAATGAAGCTAGTTGTATTTACCCATATGATTTGGTAGAGATAATGATAATGGGTGACAATTGGTTTGGAAATACAATGGCAATGGTTCACTCTGTGGTCAAACTTCATAATCCCATAGATAACTTTGTCTATTAATTCATTCAGTAGCTTAACAAGCCATTACTGAAGGTCGGTACTCTATTATCTGTTTCAGAACCACAAAATCCCTAGTAGTCTTTGCTGTAAAAATGACTTCTGGCTGACTGTGGTGGCCTATTCTGTCATTCATAGACTTGAGTTCGAGGCCAGCCTGGGCTATGTAGTGAGTTCCAGGTCAGCCAGCCCCACCTAGTGTCTCAAAGCTCAGTCCAACAGCCAAATAACCAATTAGTATGGGATACTTATTTGAGATAGCCTAAGTCATTTTGAAATTCTTCCTGAACCAACAGCAGATAAGTTTGCCAGGAGTGTTGGGAGTTGGACTCCCTTTGTGGATAGCTCCGCATTCAGCTTCCTGTGGAGAGGCAGGGGATGAAAATGTAGAGGGAAACACGTGCAATGCCTCGTTGCCAATTCAAGGGAAGTGTGTGTTTCTTCAATACATGACAATTTAGTTTCTAATAACATTTCAGAAGAGAATTAACACATAACTCCCAGACAATGCACTTCAAGAGTTCACTGTGGCACACAACTCTTGACAACGTGAACACACTCTGGCCTAAAAAAACAACAAAAGCCACACTAGACTGGCCTTCACAGGGTGGGCTTCTGGCTTTAATGTAGCAGTAACAGGATCTGGATCAGCTCTGGTAAATTGAATGTCACCTATAGCATCTCCTTTCTTAAAGAAGCCTGAAGTCCGGCAAAGGAAAATAGAAATTCCACTCTCAAGGGGCTGATGATGTCCCTCCCTAAGATGTCCTTACTCATTTTTCATTGTCAAATGTCTTTTTGTTTCCAGCCTTGTTGAGTGAGATGGTGTCTTAAATACTAAGGTACATGTTTTTAGAAAAGGAAGCTATAAGTCTAAAAACCTGTGTTCAAGGAAAACTGAAGGTGTCCCTTACTTATAAATACAGCGTTTGCCACATCCTTTATTTAGATCCAAGGTGTGAGTGTATATGGATGTATACAGAAAAAGAAGGGCTATATTAAAATGTCCAAAGGCTCTCTAGGCAAGCGTGATGAACATGGTTTCAACAACTTACTTAAATTCTACTCTGGTGTTATTTCAAGAAAAGACCAGCCATGTAATTACCTTTCAATATCTACCAGAGATATGCCAAAAAATATTCAAGTGTTTATGGTGGGAAGGACAAGAACAAACAGAATAAAGTTACTTACTCCTGATTTCTATGTGCTGACTTAAAACAAATGAGAGGCTTGGGAGGTGGCTCACTGGGTGAGAGCAATAGCAGTACAAGCTAGAAGATGGGACTACAGACCTTCAGCAGCTACCGATAAACAACCCAGCAGAGTTGCGGCTGTGGTGTGCCTGCATCCCCAGAGCTGTTTGCTGCAGGGGGAAGGCAAATGCAGAAAGACCAATGCAGCTTGCTAACCACCAGACTAACATCAGGTTTCGTGAGTGAGCCTTCTTCAAAGGGACCGAGCAAAGAGTGCCAGAGCAAGACCTGGACATCAGACATTTTTTTCTACGCTCTTTGAATAGGTGTGTGTGTGTGTGTGTGTGTGTGTGTGTGTGTGTGTGTGTGTGTGTTTGCGTGTGTGTGTTTGTGTGTGTGTTTGTGTGTGTGACTGTATATGTGCACACACATACACACACATACACACACACAAATGTTGCATTATTATACCTTATTAGAGGAAGCTTCCTATTTTTCAGCTAGTTTCCCTTCAGGACACAAAATTGAGAAGCAAACCACACCTGTCCCCCTGTTCATAAAGAGAAAGCAGTTTATAAAGTAAGTTTTGTTTGAATAAGGGTATTTAAAAAAAATCTTTTGTAGACACGTCATCATGAATGGACTTGTGGATGGAGGTCACAGCGGCCCTGCACACATTTGTTCTTAGTTCTGCAAAGTAATCTTGAGTTTGGTGCCTTGGGAACTCAGTGGCCCTCCGGGGGCAATGAAGTAGGTGAGCTTCTCTGGTGACCAGCCCTCTTTCTTCTTGCCCTGCTGAGGCTCTAAGGTTCAGAGAAATCTTAGTGTGAGATGGCCCTCATATCAGCAGGCATGCCCAAGTGCAACAGTGAGAGGAGTCAGAACTCAGGGACCCATGCCAACTGTGGGTGACCCATTCACACAAAAGAAGCCAGGACATGCCAGGTCCTGAGAACCGTTTGAGATGACACAGGATTTCAGATACTTGAGGTCAGCCGCATCCATGTTTGTGAATTGCCAGGATTCAGATTTCTCCCACATTTTATGCAGATCCAAATATTTTAATTTAGGATTCCAATAAAGGCTTATGAGTAGTCATCTCTGTAAAGGAGCTTAAAATTCTTCAGTACTTTTAGATTCAAATTGCTTCCCTTGTCGTCATGGAGAATCCTATTATGTTCTTTGTTTCCTTCCCACGTCAATCTCTTCATTAGTAATAAGTGAATTATCTAAAGTGCTGGACGTATGCTCCTGTATCCTATATTTTAATAGCTTTGCGGTAATGGCATTCCTACCTCGCTTCTTATCTATAATTATGAACAGTGTCCTTTCTGCTGAGTGGTAGTGATTAGGCCCAATGGCTTTCTTTGTTATCCTCATTTTACAGCTTTATAAAAATTACATATGGGGACTGGGGCAATGCTCAGTCAGTAAAGTGCTACATGAGATGAGGGCCTAACTTCAGATGCCAGCATCCCTGTAGAATGCCGTGTGTGGTAGTATGCAACCTCAGTGCTGGAAAGTGGAGACAAGCAGATGTCAACCTAACTGGCAAGCTGCAGGCTCAGTGAGAGAGCCTGTCCCAAACAATAATGTATGTGGCTACTGAGGATAGTCACCTCTGCTTCGTATGCACACCAACACTTACACAAGCATACATAAACACACACACACTACTAAAAAAGACTAACAAATTTTAACACTATTGACAAAAATTAAATAAATTTTTTTGAGACATGGTTTCACTAAGCAGCGCTAGGTGGACTGGAACTCACAGAGATCTATCTGCCCCTGCCCCTGCCCCTGCCCCTGCCCCTGCTCCTACCCCTGCCCCTGCTCCTACCCCTGCCCCTGCTCCTACCCCTGCCCCTGCCAAGTGCTGGGATTAAAGAGGTGCCTGACTAGATTAATTTTAATTGAGCTTTGTTGCAGGTTCCATCACAAATGCATCATCTAAATATTCTTTATTCTACTTCTCTGTGTGAATTCTACAAGGACAGTGGGCCAGCTGCCCTTCCTATTCCCCTTCTCTTTTCCTCCCTTGTATCCTTTGCCCTCTTCATCTCATTATTAATTTTCTTTCTCATCACATAGTTTTTCCTGTGTTTAGACTTTGCCCTTTTCTGGTAGGATATAGTAAGTCTCAAAAACAACTCCACCTTGGAAAACCATAGATTGAAGACTTTTCTTAATCTATGCTTAAAATCCCAAACGTTTTACAAATAAGCCCATAGTCCAAAAACTGAACTTTGTATATCCTTCAAGATTGGCAGATAGCTCATTTCTGTGATGTGTCTATCTGGGTAATCTAGCCCTGAAACCTTCCATTCCTGTAGCTGGATATGAGGACTTTCAGACTCTAAAAACTGTGCTGTCTTATGTGCTGATCTGTGATGGAGCATTAGCTGCTCAACGCCCTGCTGGAGAGGCTGAGATGCCTAGCCTTGTGGCAGGAATTCTGCTTCACATTTGACAAGGAAGAACATGGTTGCACATTAGAGATATGACAGAGAGGGAGGCAGATACATGTATTTCTTCCTGAAATATTGGTTTTCATGTGGCTTCTTAGTAGCTTGCTTTAGTTGAAGATTTTGAAAAAACACACACATCACAGCTATTTAATCCATTTATGCTGCTTGTGTGCAAGGTCCCTTCCAAGCCTTTAGCTTGGGCATGGTAAACTCCGTGATTGCAAGTTCTCAAATATTCTACCTAATTATCAGGAAAACCCCCAGAACCCCTGAACACATCTTAACATTTCCATCAGTAGTCCTGGGACCATTCGGCGATAACCTTGGCACCCAGACCTCCAATAAAAAGAATTTTTTCAGATTCAGGGGCCTGAATCTGAGGCCCCTGACTGAGTTCTGTTGAGTTGGTTGCTCTCATTCACCCCAAACAGAAATAAAAATAAATCTGATAAAAAGAAAAACTCAATCGGTTGACAATGTGCTCAAACTTGAAGAGCAGCTAATCTGGCCTCCCCAAACTCAGAGAACCTTACAGGGGGTTCATTCCTATGGAACAAAACCCAAAAACTCTGCATAGAAATTAATACAGGAACCTCAGGAAAAGATACATTGAAATTCTAGTTTTGTGATTTCATTAGCCGTTAATTTAACTAACCATCGTTTACCATGATGTGTGTTGTTGGATCCTCTTACCAGTTCAGGTGGGTGTGGAGCCCAAAGGTTGGCATTGACTGTCTTCCTCAATCACTTCTCCATCCTTGAGTTTTGAGACAGGGTCTCTCACTAGACCTAGAACTCATGGATTTGGCTACACCGGCTGACCAGCAAAGCCTCAGAACCTACATGTATGTGTCCTGCACTCCTGACTCAGTGGTGGCGTTGCAAGCATGTTCCACCATGCCTGGCTTGTATGTGGGTGCCAAGGATCTGAACTCAGGTCCTCACACTTGTGCGGCTAGTATTCTACCCACTGAGCTGCCTCCCCACTCTTGACTTTGTGATTTCTGTGTGCGGCACCAAGGATCAGAGAGATTTGGGGGAGCAGTTTCTACTCTCAGAGGAATATTTCTTCTAGGGAACTGAAAATGACATTTTTTTTTAAAAAAAAAGTCTTAATTTCAAGGAAACCACACACTACACACACTATAGAGTCACACACCAGCTTCCATTGTTCAAGGCCAGGCTGACGCTGTGCTTTCTCACGTTGTCACGCTGTCCTGACTTGTAGCAGTTCCTTCATCTAGAACAAAACGAGAGCCAGCTTTCCCCATGTCCTCAGGAACAGGCAATGCTAGCAGGTTTTAAAAGCTTACAGAGCTTGCACAAGCTGTCATTTTCTAAGGTCATTAACATGTGTTATTCAGTTCAAGACACGGGGGACTAGCAAAGAGCAAGCGTCCACTTCTCCAGGCTGTGCCTTGCCAGGATAGAGGAGCCGGTTGGGAGTGGTGCACGTATTTTTACACGCAAACCCATCAGGTGTGAATGCCAGCTCTTAAGGCCGAGAACATCTGCTTCAGGAGAATTATATAACTTCAGGCTCGGAAAATGGAGGGAATGACGTCATCACGTTCAGTCTTGAACTATGTGATTACAATTCTGGTTCATGACAGGAAACAAATTGACTTTTATTAGGAAATGACAAACCAAATAGTCCTCTTTTGTGACTTTCTAAACAGGGCATCTAGGGACCTACATCATCTCCAAGGATGGCTACATGGTCCAGGTACTAACTAATCCAAACAAATACCGTGCAGCACCTGAAGTAGGAAATACCTTCAATCAGGCCTTAGGCACATGGTACTAATCCTGATTTTTCTCCACTAATATGCTGCGTATTTCTTGAAAATATGTTCTTACAGGGCTGTATCTGATTTTCCTCTCAGACAACTGGTATCAGCTGTGGTCCTGCTCAGTGTGAAGCAACAGTTGGTTAATATGTTGGTCAGAGGACCTCCTGTCCAAGGAACTTAGAGTCCAGTACCCACAAACATCATTGAGACTTTTATTATAACATTTATATTTAAAGAACAAGACAAACACAAGATAAATGATTAATGATGTAGAAATAAGGACTTAGAGACATTCCTCTGCATATCTGCTTTCACAAAATGTGCTTGTGTCCCATCAGAACATCTACATGATAACCTCTTTCTGAAGACACAGAACTCTCCTGCCCAGCTGTCTCCTAGGACAGGCAAAATACCAAATATAGCATCCTATAACCTTTTCTGCCAGAACTCAAGGTTTTGAAATGAACCTTTTTCTTTTGTGAATCCATGGTTATTCTGTGCTAGCTTTGTCATGCCTCTCTTGCAGCTATCATCTGAGAAGATTTATACTACTGTATAAATCTGTGATGGGAAAAAAAAATATCACACAATTTTGATACCCAATAGAGCAAAGCTAAATAGGTAAAGCTAGTCAATTCCACTTGCATCCCTGTATCTTGAATTTCAAGTTACTCCTTCTTGTAGGATGTCTGAGGGAAGGAATAATTGTTGAGTATATTTTATTATGATTTATCAATACTTGAGCTATTTCTAAACAATTATGTTGCTCCTAGTGCAGTGGCTTATGTATTATAATGGCCATAGAGTCATAGTGTCATCAGTGCGGAATTTTATGCAATACTGTATTGTGTGGTGTAAAGAAAAAGGAGAAATTACACGGAAAGAAGAAGGAGGGTTTTTATCTTCCATGCTCTTATTTGCCTCATCTCTCCAGATTGCATTCTTATTTGTTCAGTGACCCCCTTCCAGTGTGCATCATCTCTTCCTTTCTCTGATATCCTCTTCCAGGGCCATATAATGCTCTATGCAGTGGGTCCCTATAAAATGCCCTTTTAAATCAGTGTCCAACACTACAGAGTTTGCCAGATCGTGCAACCATGGATTCAGAAGCATGCCATGGCTTTGTCCCTGTGTACCTTCCAGTCACTATTGGTTAAACTCATTAAGTAGCGTCTCAAGTGTCTGAGAGTAACCAGTGATCCTCACTTACAGGTATGTTCAAGACAACATGGTCCAAATATGCCTGTTCATCACTGACTACGAAAGCTTGGAGCCTTGCTTTAGTCCCTAAGTGGAAAAATGCTAATACGTGCTAGGCGTGGTCCCCGTGGTTAATGTGGAGGTAGAGAAGGCATGCACCAATCCCTGTGACTCTCACCTTACATAACAGTGGGATGAGAATGTTGTTAAGCCTTAGTCAAATTCTGAAATTTGTTGCAGACCATGTGTGTTGCGGCCCTGGGGAGTAAGGGATCATCAAGTCATCTGAATTAGCACTGAAGTGTCGGGGCATTTCTTCCTGGAGTCTGCCAAAAATAGATGGGTTGATACAGAATAAATTGAGTAACTGTGAACTCAGTCTAAATTGATAATGTTGTAAACACTGAATCAAAGGTAGTTGCTTGTTTCTGTTGGTATATATGCTGAATTGTTTGCAAAGAATTTTCTATCTGTCTGGGAAGATTGTTCTGTGGTTAAAGTGTTTGTCACACAAGCATAAGGACCAGAATTCCCATTCCTAGCCCCAATCTATTGCTAGGTGGATGTCCTGGTCCCTCTGTAATTCCAATACTCAGGAGGCAGAGAGAGAGCATCTGCCTAACCTAGCTAGCCTGACTAGCCCCTAGCTCTCATGTTGGAGGAGAAATGCTGCCTGGATGAATAACGCAGCAAGGAGTCAAAGAAGATTCTCCACATGGGTTTTCCACGGAGACATACATACATGCATACTTACCTGCACACAAACACATCCACACATACACATGCATACACATGTGTACATATACCACATACACATAATAAATAAAAACTTTTTGACTGACTTTCAAAATGCTAACACAAAACTTAGTCCAGAGCACCCTGTGTGATCATCCAGAAGTCCCAGATGCTGTTTGTGGGGTGGTATCCTGAACCCCTCTGTTACACTCAGGGCTTTCACTCTCTGCCATCCCCTCCCTACTCTGAGAGTGGATCCCAGCTCTACCATGAGAGTTTCTATAACCAGAGAGACCCTTTAGACCTGCACTGTGTCTGTTCACTTCAAGAAGATGCGCTTTCATTTCCTAGCTTCTAGGGAAACTTCATTACTTTTGCTACTAGGCTGGGGGCTAAGGTCTTAGGTGCGTGTCTTATAGTCCCATGTTGATTCTTTTCAATGATATTCAGCAAAGACACGTTTGCTGATACTAACTCTGAAAATGCAACACTGAGGCACAAACTACTCATTTGTGATACTGAATGCTAAGTGTTACCATAGCAAAAGCAAGACTGCATACCAACGCAGTTCTCCTATTTCTTCAAATTTAAAAGCGTGGAAGAAAATCAGGACTATGGTAATTTCAAAACTCCAACAAATAACAATTCAGAGTGGCTTTCTCGATTTTGCTCATACTGTAGAAGTCTCTCTTCCTTTCTTCCTTTTAGTACTGCAAACGCCCTGCTCCCACTCGGGAGCCTCGTCACATGTGCCAGGCTTCATTGTTCTGAAATGACAGGTGCTTTGCACTTTTTGTAGGAATGCAGGAGAAAAAAGTTCATGTCAAACATGCTAATGATTGTTAAAATTAATATTTCTTCTTTTAAACCACCTTTCCTCTTTGTGATGATGAATTTCATATTTTGAGCCCTTTAAGCCAGGATGGAAGAGACAGATTTTATAATAAATCTTTGCTCCAAGACAAAGTGTCACAAATAAAAGTAATATAAAGACATTTTTGTCTTAGACTCTATAGAAAGGGGATTTTTGTAAATGTTGTATGGATCTGAACTTAGATCTATGGACCAAGCAGCAGTGTCACCTCTGGTCCTCATCACCCCTCCCTATCCCCAAGGCGATTGATGCTTTGTGCAATGTCACAGCACAGTGACGCTGAGGTAGAAAACAGGCCCGACCCAAAGACATAACTGTTTTTAGAAAATGTATGTTTCCGCAAGGTCATGTGATAGCATTAGACATGTTTGTAGGAAACGTGTTTTCTGTCTACTCAGAAGAATCGGGAGCCACAGAAGCCTGAGGTGCTAGCATTTTGCTTCAGGATTAGATGGGCACTCGTTGTCATACGGTGTGCATGGTTTGCCAATAGACCGATTGGTTAATGTTGACTTTCAAGAAAATGGTTATCTCTTCCTGAAAACCCCGAGCCTACTTTAGCTGAATATCAGGTAGACATATGATTTCCTACTAGGCCTCTAGATATGGCTTAGTGTGTAAGAGTGTTTGCTATGCTATCATAAAGACCTGAATTCCAAGTCCCAGTAACCACTTAAAAAGCTGTGTATGGTTCAGGTTCATGCCTGTAATCCCAATGGGGCTGAGGTCAGAGAAAGAAATATTGCCACCTTCCAGCAGCTAGCCTAGCTCCAGGTTCAGTGAGAGACCCTGTCTCAGAAGAATTAGGGTGGAGAGTGATAAAATGGAATACCAAAGATTCTGTTCTTCCACACATATTTAAGCATGCGATCCTCTCGCATATGTGTGCATATATTGTATACATATACCACATGTATACTCCACGTACAGACTCACAGGAAGAAAAAGGAAGGAAGGGAGGGAAGGAGGGAGGGAGGGAGGGAGGGAGAGAAAGAGGGAGGGAGGAAGGGGAGGGAGGGAAGAAAGGAGGGAGGGAGGAAAGAAGGAAGGAGGGAAGGAAGAAAAGAAAGAGAGAAAGAAAGAAAGAAAGAAAGAAAGAAAGAAAGAAAGAAAGAAAGAAAGAAAGAAAGAAAGAAAGAAAGAAAACAAGCAAGCTGTCTGGACATGGGAGGGGAAAGTGGGCAGGTTTACACACAGATATTAAGTCATTTCGACACCTGGGGCATATGGCTTCCAGGACTCTCAGAGAAAGATCGAGCAGAATGTTTGGCCCATCCATGCCTATGAACTTGGGAACAAAATAACAAGAAACTGTTATCAGAAGCTGAGATGCAGTGTCCATGTGATGTTGAGTTGCTCGCTTATGAGGCAGAAGACGAAAGAATATGTGAGGCCCTCTGTTGCCATGTCCCGTGAGTGAATTGTTTTGATTGGGTAAATATGGCTTATATTTCCATGGAAGCCAGCTGTATAGGAGCAAGAGTGATTGAAAAGATCTTGAATATTCCAAGAAAAAAGGATTGATGTTAACGGTGGGTGCTGTCTAAGCCCTTTGGTTAGATGTCTGTTAGCTGTGCTCTGCAGTGGCTCTGTTACTCTCTGTATAATACAATCTTTTAATTAAAGTTTACACTTGCTTGGAAGTCAGTGAACCAACGCATCTATGGCTATGGCATGCTTTCACTCTTCATAGAATGGTGTTCGACACACAGCGTGACCATGCCAGGGACATGGCTCAGCTTGGAAAAGTGCTTGATGCCAAGTCTTACTGACATCAGTTTGAATCCCAGAATAGACATAGCAGAAAAGAGTGCTCATTCCCTAAGGCTGTCCTCTGACCTCCACACAGGTGCCACAGCATGTACTTTAACACATACATATAAACAAAGAAATGAACAAACAGAAAATGGAAGTAACTAGTACGGAAGTTGAGGCCATTTGAAAAATCTTTAAACTAGGCACTAATCTGTCAGTCACACTGAACTCAGCCTCAGTACTGTCAGAACCTCAGTAGCAGGACCATTGATTCCAGTTTTGTTTCAAAAGTTTGCATCTGATAGCCCCCTTTACCTGCAATTAAAAACTATTAAATAAAAAAAAAGTTTGGTCGCAATATAACAAAACTGCCAATCAATTGCTGCACCCCACCCATCCCTGTTTGCCATTTCTGACAGTTTGCACTCCTAAAATTTGGAGGAGAAGAAAATTGTGGGGAGAGAGAGAGAGAGAGAGAGAGAGAGAGAGAGAGAGAGAGAGAGAAAAGGGGGGGTAGTGCTTGGTCCCCTGAGTGGGTAAGAGCGCACTCTTAATTTCTTTCTATTGCTGGGATAAAACACTAGCCAATATCAAACTGGGAAGGAAAGTGTTTGTTTCAGCTTACAGGTAAGAGTCCATCATCAAGAGAAGACGGGACAGATACTCAAGGCAGGACGTGAATCAGAGCTTGGAGGGCCACTGCTCACTGGCTTTTCTTGGTGGCTTGCTCAGTTGGCTTTCTGATGCAATTGAGGATCACTGCTGGGAGCGGCACTGCCTACAGTGGGCTGGGTCAGTCCTTAATCAAAAATCGTCCCCCACAGATTTGCCTATAGGTCAACCTGATGAAGACAGTTCCCCAATTAACATCCCCACCTCCCAGACGACTCTAGTTTGCATCAAGAGTCAGAAAAAAATAGCTTGCATGGCACATGGACAAGATGGCTGTGGTAATGAGAATGGCATAATTTACAAGTCCGAGTCAGAGAAGATTACATCCCAGAACTGTTTTGTACCTGTTTGTCACTCAGGGGCCTGAGGAAGCATTGAAAGGCAGGATGCCAGCTCTTTCTCTCGTACTTGCATTTTCTGCCTTGGATCTTTCGGCATGTATAGCATTGGTTTATTGTTTATCCATAGCATATCCAAAAAGGAACATAATAAAGTTTCCAAAGGAAACTGCTTTATTTGACCTGAATATCGTATCTTGTTGAAGGTTATCTCTGGACATAATAGAAGCTTGACAAAGGCTCGTTTTATGTGCAGAAGTCTCCATATTTGTCTCTCCACACCCCCAGGTGATTTCGTTGACAACAGATCTCCCTCATTTTTTTTAAAGTCATCCATGTGCTCATGGGGCTCCATTTTAGTCTCCAAAGCTTTGGCATCGACTCCTTTCTCTGTTAAGTGAACATAGCCACACATGAACATAGATCTATACTTATGATTCATATGAAGAACTTAATAAAACATAGCTTCATGTAGCCAGGTGGTGGTGGCTCATGCCTTTAATCCCAGCACTTGGGAGCCAGAGGCAGGCGGATCTCTGTGAGTTCGAGGCCAGCCTGGTCTACAGAGTGAGTTCCAGGACAGACTCCAAAGCTACACAGAGAAACCCTGTTGTGAAAAACCAGCAACAACAAAAAACAACAACAACAAAAATAGGTTCATGTAATTAAATACAAATAAATCCTTGCACAAAGGGTATCTGTAGAACATTTCTTTTCTTAAATGTAGAGGTATTCTCCTAAGTTTATTTTCCAAAATGTTTTGCCAATTTTCTCATTTGCATGCAAGCTTAGTCATCTTAAAATATTTGCTGTGTTTTGGCTCAGCAACAACAACAAAAACCACCCCAAAACACAACAAAAGAAACAAACAAACAAAAACCCAAACAAAAAACCTATTTGACTAAAGGGTAAAGTTCCTGGTCCTATGCCTCTCACACATCTATTAGAACTTAGATTTTTCTATCTATGGGAAGTGAAATTTATGGGGTAATTATTAAATTATTGGGACGGTTTCACTCTTTTTTCAACTTTGAGACGATTCTAAAGATACTGATGTATATATACTTTTCAGTATCATTACTCTCATTTTTGAAGGTCTCTCATTCCAAAATTTAACCTTCTTTAAACTTAATCTGAAATGCCAAAAATTCTTTATAAGCTTTAACCAAGCAAGCACTTGGAGACTGGTTCGTATTTCACTTCACCCGAGTTTGCACCTTACAGAGGAAACCATCAAGTCACCGCTGCCACTTAACATGCAAGCATTTTTCATTTGCAGCTCTGGGGCCTACTGACAAACAGCCTGTGGGAGGGACCGTTTGTGTCACTTGATGGTGCTGTCTTGTCATAAAACACTTACACTAATTTAGCATCGGGTTAGTCATCTGTGTGTTAATTTTTCGCATATTGAAAGGGGTGACTAATAATCCCAGCACTCGGGAGGCAGAGGCAGGCGGATCTCTGAGAGTTCGAGGCCAGCCTGGTCTACAAGAGCTAGTTCCAGGACAGGCTCCAAAGCCACAGAGAAACCCTGTCTCGAAAAACCAAAAAAAAAAAAAAAGAAAAAAAAAAGAAAGGGGTGACTAATGAAGGGAGCATCTCAACTTGTAGACAGAATTCAACTTCCCATTTAGCTCGACCCTGAGAAGGCCTATCCACTTCTCCATGGCTCTTCCGTGATTGGTGTATGTAACACATAGATACATACAACAGGACGTGTATGATTTATTGGTAGGGATAAAATACATAATATACATATGCCTTGAGTTATATTTTTCTCTTCACCTCGTTTCCCCCTTTTAATCCCATATGCTATTATTTTTTTTAATTCTAGCGCAAACATAGGACCTAAAAAGCAACATTAAGATGATGTGTAATAATCATCATTTTATTTGATGTTTTCTCTGTAGAACAGTGGAGAGCATTGTGTCAGTTTTCCGTAGATTCATTATACTTATGGGTTCTGCTAAGAAATACTTCCAAACTCCTGATTAAAATAGTGTTTCTGAGACTCTGAGATGACTCAGCAGATAACGGTGCTTGTGGCAAATCTAATGCCCTGAGTTCAGTTCCCAGCTCACACACAGTGGAAGGAGGGACTCAATGCCAACAAGTTGTCCTCTGACTGCCCCTCGAGTGCTATGGCACATGCATGCCCATCTATCCACATTCACATGAAAGTTATTCAATGTAAAGTAACAATAATAATGGCAATAAAAGAACTCCAGTAACTTATCGTTTGTGTATTATCTATATATAATATAGATACATATATACATGCTACATGTTATATAACATAGCCATTTCTGTCCTTTTATTATGTAAATTAAAATTTGATAGTAAAATTTATTAACAAAGTTTTGCCAAGAAAAATATATTTGTTAAATATAGTTTTGGCTCTCGATAAAAATGAGAGACCTTGGACCTGATCCGCATGAAATGGCAGTGCAGGAGTGGGGTTGGTTTGGCGAACAGAAAGCTGGATTCCTGGCATTGCTTCCTCAGCAAAGAGAACAATTTTAATCAGTTACAAAAATATTTGCGATCCATATGCTCCTCTCTGCTCACTCCCATCTGCCCATATTCCCTTTTATCTTGGGAGATGATGGCTTCATGATTCAGCCGTGTAAGAATAATACCTCGCTGACTTTCGAGTTCAGTTCTATTTCAAAACACGTCCTGGAAATTACGCACACACAGAGACCCAGGCAGTTAGCTCTCGGGTAGTTACGTGAGTATGACTTTGTTCCGTCTTCTTGGGAAAGATTATATCTTACATCCTCCTACTGGAACCAGGACGGGTATCTGAGGTTGGCTTTGAAATGCCATTGTCATTTGTGTGCTGGATTAAATGTCCCTGTACAACTGTGAGGGGCAGGGAAAGGAGCAAAGGCTCAGGATAATTCACAGTAATTTCATTCACTTTGGGAAGAGGAAAGCAACACACACACACAAAAGCACTCGGTCACTTTATCTAACAGGAGTGTTTGTTCTAGATAATGGGCTTGCAAGCGAATTGACCATTTCTTAGTTTTTTATTAAATTACAATTGGGCATCTGTTGTAGTAGCTGTGGTACAAGAGATCAGAATAGAAAAATAAAAAAAAATGACTCTCAATTAGTGATCCATTTTGTAGGAGATGTGTGTTTGCCTATATGGTTTCTAACATACATTTTTTTAAAACCAATTATCCATTGGTAAAAAAAGAGGAAAAAATCAGAAATTATTGATAGGATGCTTGGTTGTATTTTCAACAGTTGTTTCCCACTGCACAACAAATGGCGTTGTAACCCAGTATGCTATTAACAGCACCATTGCCAAATCTGAAAGGAACCAGTCATGCTTATCTAAGCTAGTGAGGAGGAGATGGCAAGGAGAAGGGTTTCTAGCCTTTGGTGCAGTAGCTGGCTGCAGCTTTTGTTTTCACAGGCGATAGGACCCAAGAGGTGTGTCTGCTGCTGGAGTCAGCGGGTGTGCTCCCCCACCAACAGGAGGCTGAGAGTTTGGGCTGTGGTTTGCTTTTTGGCAAACGCCATCAGGAGCCCCGACTCTCTGTTTGTATTCAAGCTGTCTGCGCGGCTGCTCCTGTAGGAGTTGCGTGAAAAGAAAGTGTACATTAGAGCGTGGATTTGTTCACCAGGGGCTTGGAGTGTGCCAATCCGCGGCATGCTGCGACAGCGATTCTTTGCTGTCACAGGCCATGCGCAGCTGCCAGAGCCGGCCCGGTGCGAAGGGAAGGGAGGAAGTGGAGAGGTTGTTCACCATGAAGCCTGGATGTTAGGGATGTTTTGCTACAGTCAGCGTAATGGAAAGCGCTCTCTCAGCTGGGCCAGTGCAAAGCAAAAGTTCTCTCGTTTAAACTTTAAAGACAAGGCCTCATTAAAGCAAAGCCTGAATACACACTGCGTGAAGTTACCTCTCACAGAGGGACTCACGGAATTAAAGCGCACCCCATCCACCTATAACTTAGACAAAGGCTTCCATTTAGAAACAAAAAGGACAAACCTTTGGCATGTAGGTGACTTTGATTCTCATTCAGGCAAACACACAAACTTGTTTTTTTTTTTTTTTAAATACAAAGTGCGAGATTTCACTAAAAAAGGTTAAAATTGAAGTGAGTAATCTTCGGTGCATAATTCAGTTGTTAATTTTAGCTCCTTGCGTGGGTGCCGCTCTGACTTGAACAGCCGGCTGTAGCCTTCATTGGAGAAGAAGCCGGCAGCTTGGGCCAGGTGGAGCTGGAGCAAGCTGGGAGAGGGATTTGCTGGAAGCCGGTCATTAGTGTTAGAAACCCAGTCTTACTTATTGCGTGCCTCTCCCGCCTGCCGCCTGCCACGGCTGTTGCCACGATGACTGACTCTTGCTCCTTTTTCAGGTTGTCGGCCATGTGTCAGACTGTGTAAGGGAACTGCCCGGAGATGGACTTTCTGGCCTGCTGATGGGGACATGGGACGGCAGTTACCTCTGATCACTTGTGTGGATTCTCCCGGTGCAGAACGACAGAAGCCGGCCGGCAGTCATTCGTCCAGATCTCCCGCTGGAATTCCGTGTGAAAGGTAAAGTCGCGCTGGGGCTGCAGCTCCTGTTGCATAGAGCGTTTCACCACCTGCCACCTCAGAGTAGGGACGCGTCTGTCCGGGGAGCCCTTGGGCTTGGAGTTTGGAAAATCAGAGCTCTGTTTCCTCACTCTTTGATTTTTTTTTTTTAACTGACGCACTCTGAAAATTGATTTTGGGCAACAGAAGTTCTTTGTCTTCTGCTCAGAGAAAGCGAGCTGTTCACCAATGGGAAAATGAAACTTTTATTTTGCTAAGCACACATGCTGGGTGCGCCTGAGAAGGAAGAAATTTGCCCAAAGGCGGCAGATCCTAAAACTTCTCCAAACTTAAAATCAGCAAGCTAACCAGCTCAAACCTCTGCCTCCTTTACTGAAACTTTTCCTTCTGCAATCCAACAATCCTCTGCCAAATAGGTCCATGTGCTTGAAATGTTTTGTTACATGCCATCTGCTCTGTCAGGGTGGGTTTTAGCAAATTAGCAATCGAATTTGCCATGGTCTTCATTTGTCTCCTGCTTCCAGCCGAAAATAAAGTTACTAAATTAGTAAGTGCTAATACAACCACACTCCCAGAGCTATGGGAGCATAAGCTGCTCTATGCCCCTTACCTCTGGACCGCCTAGGACCAGACAGTCAAGGGCGGGGAAGTCTGTCAAAGACAGGACTTTCTAAGCGGCAGCTGTCCAAATCCCGCCCCTCTCTTCCCTTCTTGCCTTCCCTCTCTCCCTCTCACTTTTTCCTTTCTTTCCTCCCCTTCATTTTTTCATACATTAAGAAGTGAACAGGAAGTGAATAAGCAAACGATTTGTGAGCAGGTTAGAGGGAGACACAGACATGCCAGAGATTTTTAGGGTGTGTGTGGGGGGGGGGGTACAATAATGGAATTGAAGTCTGAAAAACCACTTCCTGTGTGCAGAGCAGTGCTCTGTGAGGGTGGAGGGGCAGGGGCAACAGCCGCAGTCCTTAGTCCCCCCTGCCTTACAGGGGGCTCCTCCAGAGCTGTAGCAAAAGGACCAGGCAGGGTCCTAAGCAGGAGGTGGTTGCTGCTGCTTTTTTAGTTGTTAATTTGAAGTCTGTGTGAGCTGACCCTGGTCAAAAGCAGATCCCAGGTGTACAGGAAATCATAACCTTTCCATCTGAATTTTGTCTCCTTATTTGTCCAGAAGACAATACACTGTATTCCTTGTTGCTGATGGAGGGGGGGAGGATTTCCATGGTTGAAAACTTATAAATGACTCTCTGAATCATATCTGAGGTACCACCTTCCCCAGAAGTCACTCTTGACTCAGAAGTTAGCGGTCACCTGTTGAAGCACTGGGGTACTATCCCCATTTTCTTCTTTCCCTCTGTAGCAGAATGTGGGGACTGAGAGTTGGGTGGGAGCCACGTGTCTCAGCTAAGATTAGTTGGTTCACTTCCACAGAAGGGGCCTGCATATGCGCCGGTGTGTGCACGGAGAGGCTGAGGCTGAGCTGACGTAACTGCCTCCTGTGTGTGCATTTGCTGCTTGGTGTTGCCTTGCTCGATCCTCCTGAGCTTGGCAAGTTGGCAGGGATGCTGGCCTGCACCTCTGCCTGTGAATTCGCAGGGGGACGCAAGGGAGCTCAAGAATAATTGGCAACGCTTCCTTTGCAAACTGATATTGTTTTCTGATACTGTATAACCTTTTAGGGCCTAAAACCTCGTTGTTTTAATTTGCATCTGGGAGAATGTCTGAGCAAGGAGAACTGAACCCAACCCTAGGGGAGGAAGGGCGGACAGAGCCAGAGTCTGCCCCGGAAAATGGCATCCTCAAATCGGAAAGTCTGGATGAGGAGGAGAAGCTGGAACTTCAGGTGAGCCAGGGGGGCTTGTCCTCAGCCTTTTACCTCTAGGAAGCATCTAAAACTGCTTTAGGAGTTTAGTAGTCCAGGATTCAAGGGATCAATGGGCAAATCCTCATCAATTGTGTTTGTTTGTTTGTTTTGTTGTTTTTAAATGAAACCACAAGATGCCTTTAGAAATGAAAACTACAATTCAGAGGAGCATATTTAATTACTGAATCTGCATACAGGAGCCCACTACCCCTCGCTAGACCACCTCAAGCTGTGAGTGTGATGCTCTTGGCATCTTGACCCAGAGTCCCTGTCTCATGGAAAGACAGAGACATAGCTCATAGCTGAGAAATGTCAAAGTCATGTATTCTATTCACCACAGACAAGTTCAGGTTTGAATCTTATCAGAACAGTCTAACCTCCAGAGTCCCCAGCTGAAGAGTCAGAACACTAAAAAGGACTAGGGGGAGGAGTGGGTGCTTTCAGCAGCTGGAAGAAGCAGGGGAGAGGCAGGATTAAGCAGGAAGTGAATTACAAAGAAAAAGCTCTGGTTCAGGGAAGGTCAACTGAGCTTGTAAATGGTACAGGTTTTCTTTTAACTGATTTACCAATGTGTTAGCATTTTCAATGAGCCAATCTCCTCAAAGGTCAATGATCACATAACGATCAGTCAGCCAGACTGTCTTCTCTTCTCTCCTGTGTTTGCTCTGAGAAGCAAGGACTATAATTGACAATGTCAAAATTTGGGACTTTGGTCAGGAGGGTGTCCTTCCTGGTGGTGATCAGAATACCTTTGCTTCCACCGAGGAGAGTTCCATTATCAATGCTAAGGATGTCTTCCACCTTCCCATCTCTCTCCTCCGTTCTCCCCCACCCCTTGTCTGTCTTCCGCTAGCCTCTCTTGAGTTGACTATTTGCTTTCTTCTGTTTCTACCATGCAGCGGCGACTGGCAGCTCAGAACCAAGAGAGAAGAAAATCCAAGGTAGGGATCTTCAGCTTCCCAAGAGAGTCACTACCACTTCCAGTAAATCACACATTTCCCATCAAAGCCGCAGGTGTGCCCCACAGCCAGGCTGTGGTGGGTCCTGGCTGTTCTCTTACAGCATGGCTGTGACCCTCAACCTTTTTTTCTGATACAGGTGCTTCTTGTTCACGACCTGGACACCCGTAGCATTCCAATTTCTAATTTCTCTGTTTTTGTTTGTTTTTGTTTTGTATTTTGAACACTGCAAGCTGCAGTGCTGCTTTACCCAGGAGTTTTTGTTTGTCTGTTTGAAGGTAAATTTGGAGTAGACATTTCAATCTTCTAAGCGATTTCTACCTAGAAATAACTGGAGATTGTCTCAGTACTTGGAGTGCCTCCTTAGTGGAACCTTCTAATTTAGTTTTAATGGAAATTCATTGTGGAGTGTTTCTTCTGATATTTTCACAAAGTTGTAGCCATTCACCCATCACGCACATGGGTCAAGAGAGTGAAATACTGTTACATAAGTGTGTCTTTCCCCCTTTGGCAAGGGTTCTCGTGTTCTTTCTTTGCCCTTCGCACACAGAATCACGCAGCACTTTAGATCCTGCCCCGAGCAACCTGATTCGGAAATGTTTGTACCATTGTGGTGCCCATGCTTTGACAGACTGAGAATGTTTTCTGCTTTTTACCCGCCTTCCTCAATCCCCAGTCAGGAGCAGGCAAAGGGAAGCTCACCAGAAGCCTGGCTGTCTGTGAAGAGTCTTCGGCTAGATCTGGAGGGGACAGTCATCAAGACCAGGTATAAAGTCTGCTTTGGGAAGGACTTGCATGACTCGATCTCTGTGTGAATGGCCAATTGCTACTTTGACACTAAACCGTGTTTTAGGGAAGAGACAGGAACAGGAGAAAGCATTTCCTTGCTTCATCCCGTTTCTGAGACAGGCTGCATACTTAGAAGTTTGGTGCTGGGTCCATACCCTAGCAAGTAAACTGCTTGTCCCACAAGGATTTGAGCCCAAGTTCAACCCCCAGAATGCACTTAAAAAGCTGGCCATGGTTTGTTCTCTCACCACAGTGGAAGTCGAGTCAGGCAAATTGGTTCCTGGGGTTCAAAGGCCAGCCATCCTAGGGTCTAGTCAGTGAGCCCCAGGTCTCAGTGACAAACTGTCTCAAACAAAGAAAAAGAAAGTGGTAGATGGCACCAGAGGAGACGAGGTCATCCTCCGATTCCACGTGTACATGTACCCATACACCCCGGTGTGCCTCCCACAAATATGCAAATATACCCCCACCCACATTCACACCCATCCACCCCCATACACAGCTAGTTTAAATGTGTAACAGGATATTGCATTTGTTTTTGTTCCAGACTCTCTGAAAACTGCAAATGGAAAGAAACTCAAAAGAATTTAGATTAAAACTTAACTTTAAAAAAAAAAGATCTAAGTGGGCACCATAGTACTGGATGTCCACGAAGGCTCTCTCTTGATAAGGCTGAACCAAATATGTCCCCAAGCACCCTGTCTTTAGGGAGACAACTTACCTCTCAGCTGTCCAAATGCACCTGCCTATACAAACAGACAAAAAAATCCCACACAACTGTAAGCTCCTATGAGACTTAAGAAACAGTGGCTAAGGTGCCCTAGGTGTTGGAGAAATACCCTTATGGCCTTTTGAGAGAGATTTTTTTTTAATTTTATTTTTGCGAGAATACTGCAAAATGATCCAGAAAAGCATCTGAGCTGGTGGTGAATGTGATACTAATTAGTTGCTGTGTCATCTTTACCTTTGCTCCTTTCTGCAAGATGAGTTGGCGCCCAAAACTTAAAGTCCAGGAAAACTCTTCGTGAGCAAATGGATTCATAGCCTTTTTTTTTTTTTTTGCCTTTTAGTCATTATATTTACTTCTGCAAAACACAGTCTTGATGCAGATTAATTTTTCTTATTTTATCAGAGGCAAAGGCAGTCAAGACACAAGTCAGATGATCTGCCTAAGAGCCCAAGGGAGGAAAAATTGATTACAAAATCATTAGCTTTTGTTTGGATTTGTTCGGCTTCTCCTTCATCCCGTCCTCCCTTCTCACTTTAATTGAAATCCTCTGCATTCTCTTTACTGACACAGAGAACATGGAAAGCATCTTCCTTAAAAGAACCAAAAAACAAATTCCTTATAGATTTTGTCCTAAGAGTGTTTTCTTTTCTAGTCTCATTTTCTTAACATGCCACTCATGTGGAGAGGCACAAGCAAGCTGTCATTCAGTAGCCTTCGTTGTGTTTCGTATACAGCCTTTTTTTTCTTTTAAACTTGGGCTCTGAGAAACATGTGGCTTTTCTTCAGCATTTTCTGTGTGCTTCTATTTTTAATGGAGATGGAAAAGGTAGAATGATACGAATATCATGCCTTGTACTATCAATGTGGATTGATGACTTCTAATGTACGGCATATGGTTTGTGTGAAACCCTGTAGACTCTGGGAGAAGTAGTGGCCCAGTTGTCCCTCACTGCTAAAGCCAGGCAGAGGAGGCCAGCCTCTGTAGACGTCATCTATTCTTTTCTCCTTTCACAAGGAGCAGGAGGAGATTTGGTAGGGGTCACCTGTATCATAGCACCCATTCCAGAGGCAGATCTAGGTACTTCCACACAGTGGGTGCAAACGGTGCTTTGTTCCTGCTGGTTCTGAACCCAGACAACAGGACTAGTGTTGGAGGAGAGAGCTAGGGTCCTCGAGCTTTCTGTTGGCTAGCCAAAGAATGGCGGAGATACGGGGTTGGTAAAAAACCAACAGACACATATATAAGCAAGTGGTCCCTTCTTAGAGTTTATATGTATTGCCTTCACTAGATACCACTGGACACTTAGAAAATGTGCGGACTGACTCCCACAGAAGTATACAGTACATGGAATGTATCGCTTCCCCCATGTTTGTATATTCACAGTATTTGGAAAACTGCCTTCATTTTCTCGTGTGGGGAAAACTCTCGTTCCCTGTATTACTTGATCTCAGACCCACACCTGATGGATGGTTCAGTCTGTCTTTGAGTTAAAGGAAGCGTGCTTTTCTAATGTTATATTATTTACTGACCAGTGTGTTTCTGCAACTTGAATCATTCTTTTACTGTTGTTGGGTATAAGCTTATCCTGTACCAATGTATTTATTAACACTTGTATTTTAATATTGAGCATATCAATAAAAATATTAAAAAATAACAGATTGTTTTTTACCACCTCTACAGCACTTTTTGTGTGTTCTTTCTACACCATACTGTATATTTATGTGTAGAAAACATTTTTTTAATCCTGAGTGTAGCAGTTGTCAACACAAAGCACCGATTTGTGCCCTTTTTCTACAGTGGATGTCTCTGGCCTCTGTTTTTATGTATGGAATATATTGCCAACATGGCGAGTTTTAGATTCCGACTTAGAGATGGGTGGATGGTTCCAAGAGTTCTGAAGAAGGAGTCTCTCCTGACTCACGTGTTCACAGCTTGTCCCCGAGTCTCCCGATGGACTGACTCTTCCCATCCCATCCTGAGACACATCTCAGCAGGCAATGTTCAGGGATTTCCTGAAAGAGTAAAAGTAAAATCAAAACCCTAGGTCCTACTTGAACCCTCCTGGATTGCGACAGTTCTGTCCCTCATCACGCAAAGAATGGCTACGGTAGAACCTCACTCTGCTTTGTGTATCTTGCATATATCCATCCACAGAATAAACTCTTGGGAGTCAGAAGACCCAGCTTAGTTAAAAATGCATGGCGGTGGCGTGTTTTATCTCACCTTCTGTATTGTGGGGGTTAGAGATCTTTTTGTTTCTATTTTCTTCTCTTGCCACCATGGTGACTTCCCTCGAGTCATCATTTCCAATGGGGTCCCTCACAAAGCATACAGCTCGCTGTGAGGAGTGCTACCTTGCGCTTATTCAATTAGTCAGATTTGATCAGTGCCACTCTGAATCCCAAGCTGGGCACAGTTAAAGACCAGTGTCACAGGTCATAGGTCAGGTGAGCTTGCAGGACGTGTTCTGTGAGAAACATTCTTCCTCACTGGGAACATTGCCCACCCCTGCCCCCACATAATGAAGCAGTGCCCCTGAGCAGATTTTTTCACATATACATAACCTGGCCTCATCCTCCCTAGTTCATCATAACTCCTGTCATGAGTTTGCAGGAACTCAAAGCCCCCACAAAACATCATTTGGAGCATTCTGCTTCAAAGAAGCAAATGTGCTTTCAAAGTAATGGCTACTTTGTGTCAACCAATACAAACGGAACTGTTCCCAGAAAATAAATAAATAATAAAATAAGCAACTACAATAGCAGCTTTTCATGACTCTGAATTATAACAAAGTAAGAATGACATTTGTAAGCAATCACTATGACGTCAGGTCTAGGATGCTCACAGCATCAGAGTTAGTTTTCCGTAGCACATGCACCCTTCTTGACTTGGCTCCACGAGAGGCTTTCTCCTGTAAACTGGCTGTTGAGTGCATTCTTTCCCTTGGTTCTAACTGTGATTATGACTCCTGGAACCTGTCTGCCTCTGTGCACATTTCTCCTTATAAGGAACTCTGAAAGGCAATTGGAGAAGCCTTTTTTAGACATGACAATGGTTCCAACATGAACAGATAAAGGAATGTTTCCCCCTACACATTTAAAATTAAAGCTGAGAAAATAAGAGTTGTGTTCTACAGGAGTTTAGTTTGATTAAAGTTAATATTCATGAGGCAAAGTTTAGCGCTAGATGTGTCTTCTGACCTCCCACTGACTCCTGGATTTTAGTTCGCCTTAAAGAGCAAGTGTTCTTTGACTCTGACAAGCTAAATTGTTTTTAACCACTTAGGAAAGAGGGATCCATACCTGGCTCTCATTTTTCAATGCCTACTAACCTCTGTGCAAAATGGAAGCCAGGCAGAGGCGGTTCCGTCTGGCCCTAAATTATTATATTTTTTCCCCAACAGGAATCCATTCATTTACAGCTTTCCAGTTTCCCCAGCCTGCAAGAGGAGGATAAATCTAGGAAGGATGATTCTGAGAGAGAAAAGGAAAAGGATAAAAACAGAGATAAACCCTCTGAAAAATCCAAGATCAGAATGTTATCAAAAGGTGAACTTGAACATCATTTCCTTACCTTGCTTAATTTGGGCACAAGTACAGGTAAAAGACACTGCAAACTGAATGCGTCTTTACAGCCCGGGCATTCTGTACCTATTTTCCCAAATGGTCCTGTATGTGAAAGAAAAAAAAGAAAAGAAAAGAAAAAGAAAAAGCAACCTCATTTTTTTAATGGTCTTTTTGTCCCTGCTCCCTTATTTGTGTAGCTAGAGAGGTTATTTTTAGCATCACTTCTTTCTTTGATTTCACTTTTGAATCTCCTGTTCTCCGTGACAAGCGGAGGGAGAAAGGGGAAATCAAATCTGCTCTAGCATTCAGGTTCATTGACAACTGACTCGGATTAGCTAACAATGGTGATACACAGTTTTACATCTCGACTCTCACTCTTATCTCAGGAGACAGACAGCAAGGACCTCAACACCTTCCCACAGTAAGCCACACACGGGTGTGCAGTCAGCAGACTCCCTGGCGCAGAGGACTTTGCTCTCTGTGTTTGTACACTGTTTCGTGTTGTTTCGTTTGTAAATAAAACTCACATCTCTATTTGGGAAAAAAACACCATTCCTTCTAAAGTCGCAGGCCTGCAGTAGAGGACTTTCAGAGTGCTGGCATCCTTCTAATTGTGCAAAGTAGACATAAGTCAAACTGTCATGAAGAGAGTCAGGCTGGAGACAGCTCAGGGAATCCCACCAGCCGAGGAATGGCAGCTACTCTTAATGTTATGCCCTGCAAACATATCCCTGCTTAAAATGGTTAGCTTTTGTCTGGATGAAAACCTCAAGCTTACAGGGTATAAGAAGAAAGAGATTAAACTTTCTAAAATGGTTGTACAAACCTGAATTTATCCAGCACCTGGAGACCAGAAAGACTTAAAAATGTTTATCCCCTGCCCCATTTTGTACTGATTAATAGTTAGATAGTTTATAATAGAAGCTTTATTTTTTTTAACTGCTCCATTTTAACAGAAAAGGTTGTCAGGGGATCGCAAGCTCTTGAGGTCTCTGTGGGTTGGATGTATCTGTCATGTGGAGGCAGTGCCCCGTTGCTTTTCAGCATAGTGAGAACACGTGGTATTTGACACTCTACCACCACCAGTGTGCACACTTCCCCTCCTTTGACACCAGGGTCTTCCCACCATCAAGAGCATCTTCTCAAATCTCACTTCCATTCTGACATGACCTGCCAGGCAGCAAATATTTTCACACCAGGAGCTTCCTTTAAACTTGACCTGAGTAGGGAGGAATTCGGAAAGGTTACAAACCCTTTCCCTCCCCTGTGTCCCCGTCATCAACCCTGACAACTCAATGGCATCTTGCTCTTTGTTTCAGATTGCAGCCAAGAGTATACGGACTCTACAGGCATAGACTTGCACGAGTTTCTGATCAACACGCTGAAGAACAATTCCAGGTAAATGGTGGCACAGGCCCCTTATCTGGGCACAGGGGCTTCGAATAGAATATTGCAAGGTGATTGATCAAAACACCTCTAAGAAATCAAGCATAATACACAAATGGCCTCCTCTGGTAGCTCCCCTGAGCTTTCTCTCCCAGTGGATGGCTGGCTATAATATTTATATAACTACCCATTGCATAAGTTAGAGTGTGCCAGCTCTGCTTCCCCAACCCCAAGGAAGAGAAGAAAATGATCAATAGTGCATCAATCAATTATACCCCAGTGCAGGTGCATATTCCTGGATAATCAATACTCCAGCTTTTCTTTATTCCAGTTTCTTTTGACTTGAAGTTTTTAGCAGTTGTATGTTTATTATTCAAAAATTTACATGTCATAATTAGCATTAAAATGATAACATTTAACAGCACCAAATACTTAGAAAGAGAGATGAGAGCAAGATCCTAAGTTCAAACTTATGGCATGCAAGCCAAGGCATTCACAGCATCTGGAGACGAATCAGACACAGGTCTTCTCTTCTTTCCCCTTGCATTTGATAAACTGTATTTGCCCATTGGAAACTGAAAAGTACATGAGACCTTTCCTTTGAACATTTATTTTTCAGGGACAGGATGATACTCTTGAAAATGGAGCAGGAAATGATTGATTTCATTGGTGACAGCAAGTATGTTCGATGGCGATGCTAGCTAATTTGATGACATGTCTTAGTTCAGTATCTGAGTTAATGAATCATGCCGGAGAGAGGTGTGGGTAGATAAAACATCAGTTCAAATGAGTCTTGGTATGCAAAATGGAGAGGGCACTGCAGTTTGCAGTGGTCATTGCTTGGATCATGCGTGTCCCTGCCTGTTAACTTTGTGACAAAATGGCCATAAACAGAGGGACACTGATTAGCATGGAGGAGTCGTAACGAGAAGCGACCCTTTTCATTTTTATTATAGTTTTTTAATGGGCTCCAGCTGTCTGCAGTCAGTTATGCCTGGAAATAATTGTGCTGTGTTTGGTGTAAACTGGGTAATGACACATCTCCAGATAGACATCTGCAATCTCTATTCTGTCGTGTAGCCTGTCCTCTGGCTGCCTCTGTTGATAAGGTATCATGAACTACACCACAACACTTTGCAACAGACAAGACGAATGTGTGGCTGCGAAACAGCGAAGCCTAGCGCAGCCTGATCAATAAATCTGTGATAGTAGGAATTTGTCTGTGAGAGAGGGCGTCCGGTGATGCTGGAATGAGAGACAGCAAGAGTTTCTGGATAAGGGAGACAGTGCTGTGGAAATGCCTGTAAAACATGCTACAGCCACGAAACGGAGATGCCGGTTTCATTCCTCCTGTAATCCCGTTCCAGTAACCACTATAAAAAGTTCCCCCAGATGTCATCGTATCAGAGGATGCTGGTCCATCGGGTGGCAGCCTACTTTGGACTGGATCACAACGTGGATCAAACTGGGAAATCTGTCATCATCAACAAGACGAGCAGCACCAGAATGTAAGTCCCATATTGGAAGTTTGTTTGATATTTTCTTTTTCCATCAAGGATTGATTCATAAGAGCACAGCATGCATTTCAAAGTATGTTGCATTTAATATGTGCAGCGCTGGTTAGCGTTCTGCCCTTGCAGCGGTGGGGTGGCATAGGCCAGTGGAAGACTGCATGAGAACCAGGGAAGGGTGTCAAGTCCAGGTAGTGAAGTGACCTCATTTCCAGTATTGGTTTTCTTCTTTCTGTTAGCATTCCATGACAATACACACAAAATGGTGGGGAATTTTACTTCAAAAACAGCATTCAGACAAAAACAACAGGCATTGGGCTGGGAATGTACCTCAGTGGTAGAGGATCTGAGTGGTCACACACAACGTTTATTAGATTCCCAGTACTGCAAATGGATAAAACCTAAGTAAGTAAGTAGATAAATAAACGTTTGCGACAAAGCCAGGCTTGGTGGCATCAGCCTGTGATCCCAGCACTCTGAAGAGGGAGCCAGGAAGGTCATGAGTTTGAGGATAGCCCTATCTAAGTGTGATTCGGTCAAACAGAAATAGAGGGTGAGGGAGGGAGGAGAGGAGAGAGAGGAGGGGGAGGACTGGGTAAAGCATAAGGTTTATAAAACTATGGCACACAGAGACACAGCGACGCTTGCCCTTTTCTTTTCTCTGTTTCTGATGTGGAGACACGCTCTGTTTGGCGAAAGTTCTGAATGGGAGGTGAAACCTTTCTAAACCCTGTCCTGCTCACAGGGAGCCCCATCTACTGCATTTGTTCCTCGTCACCTCGGTTTCTCCCCCTGCTCGAGATTTGAGCTTGATAGACCCCTAAGTGTTAGCCCCAAGTCCTTGGGTTTCCTCCAGATAATCACTGCCTTTCATCTCTGCATCTTTCTCCTGTCCCACTGAGTCATCGAGAACACAGCAATAGGAGATGCCATTTGCCTGGACCCTTGCAACTGTCTCCTTTGCACCCATGTAGCTTTTGAATAGAGCTTAAGCTACGTCTTTAACAAAAGGTGTGGCATCCTCAGAAAACAAAATGGTAAATCATCTTTTTTAAAAATAACTTTCTTCCTTTGAGACCTTTGGTGATCTGTGAGTCACATGGCCTTTGTGTCTAGATGTGAGGGCAGGACACTTTTGTGTTGAACCGAGCTCTCACGGTTGGTTAAACCATTCTTTATTTTCTGTTCACCACAGGGTAGGGCAAGTGGGGTGGCCTCAAGTCTCCTTATCTCTTCCAAGCTCTGCCTGATCTCAGCAGAGGCAGAGAGACAGTTGGGAGGAGGAGCCCAAAGGAAGGAGCTGAGACCAAGTGTGGCTATTATCTTGGGGACACTGAGTGCTTAGCTGTTTTACCCTGAGTTTCAAATTGCTTATATATCTGTAGAACAGTTTGAAGTGGATAATGTTTAAGGGCCCTTGAAGTTTCAGAAATATCAGGTGCCGCACTTGCTTTCTACTGGGCTGACAAAACACATCTCAAACTCTAGCAGCTCTACCTTCATCTGTTTGTGGACGCTGGTGCCTCCTGTTTTGACTGTCCTGGGAAGCGAAGGCCACTTTTCTTTAAGCCACCCCATCTCCGCTCTCCATCAGCTATGTCCAGCTGATTTGGGTGTATTGATTATGTTTTTCCACTCGCCATTCTAGCTTTTCTTGTGGCTTGTGGGTATCATAAGATAGGGGCAGACTCACTGAGAGCAAAGCAGAAACGATTGACTTCCTCATTTAATTGGTCCATTGGATTTGACTCTGAGGGCATGGGAAATGTGGATTGGTCCCTAGATGGTGCAGATAAAGCCTGATAGATTTGCAACTTGAAGATAATGGTTGCAGGGGTTTTACAGTTTTGTAGTCTTGAATACTAGTCCATGTTTATACACCTGTTGCTGGAATATTGAACTTATGCAACTATTCCTGATAGATGTTTAGCAAAGTTGCCTTTTTTTTTTTTTACTGTGATAGCTCCACATGACTGTCTACATTTAAATTTACATACAATTGAAATTGTAAAATTCATTTTCTTTATCGGGTTAGTCACATTTCAACTCCTTGCAGGTGCAGAGCACATCTAGAATGTCTCTAGGACTCCAGAAACTTTTGCATTCTTTTGCATCCTTGTATTTCCATAATCTTCTAAGGTCTTCCTTCTCCGACTACTGGAAATCTGACCACTAAACCGTTTCTCTTCCAGAGAAGCACTAGTCTTGGTCACCTTTAGGAAGTCTTACTGTGTGTGTGTGTGTGTGTGTGTGTGTGTGTGTGTGTGTGTGTGTGTGTGTGCATGTGCTTGCTTGGGCATCTGTCTATCTATGTGTACCACATGAGTGCTGTTGCCATGGAGTCCAGAAACGGCACCAGATCTCTGTAGATCTAGAGTTACAGACAGTTGTGAGCTGCCCAGTATGGGTGCTGGGAACTGAACCTGGCTCCACTGCAAAAGTAACAAGCCCTATTAACCGCTAAGCCCCCAGCTTTGTTTTTTCCTGGGACATTGTTAAATAAACGGCACATGCTCATAACCTTCAGGAGAGTGCACAGTGAGCATGCACAGACAGCACCTCTTAAAGCTTTAGTGACTACTTTTGGCTGCACCAAAATATCCTGTCTGATCACCCCATCCTCCTCCCCATTGTATCATCCTTCCATGAGTCAAGTCATGTTTAACCCCACTATAAACTATGGAGTTTCTAGGCGTGAGCAGGAGCATTAAACTCTCTGGCTCCACTCCAACCGCCATGTTTCTAACCATCAGTCATTTAAGTGGCTCTTAAGGGGAAGGGTGCTAGTGGCCGAGCTTGAGGGGAAACTGCTACCTCTTCGGAAAAGGAACAAAAAGGGAGAGGACAAAACAGAGACTCTTCCAAATAGTAGCACTCTGCAATTTTCAAGACATGCATCATGTTAGCAGTGCTAGCAAAGGCTGCTCTTTTATGAGAATGTGTGTACTTTAGCTGCCTACTGGATTTGAAGGTAGAAATGGGCCATCCTCTTCATAGCATTGAGTGGAAGATCTGGGTACCTTGACAGTTTTAGTCACTTTTCATTTGGGATTTGGGGGAACTTTGAAAGAGTTGATTCACCAGAGCAACTGATAGTCACTCAGAGTCAGGCTAATTTGACTGACATATTGTTGGATTGAAATATGTTGCTGCGTAGAAGGGAGAGGAGAGAGCTGGGATGGCTCCCTGTAGTGTTGTGTGCAAGGAGTACTCTTCCCAGTGTGTGAAGGTTTCTGTTGCTCCCATGCAAATCCCTGATAATATGCATTTTAATTGTTATTGTGGCTTAGGAGAACAGGTCCAGAAAGCAAACTGTTTAGGCGGAGGATGGACGTGAACTAAAAGTTAACAGAGAGAGAAACGCTCTTCTTCCTTCCCTCCTTCCTTCCTTCCTTCCTTCCTTCCTTCCTTCCTTCCTTCCTTCCTTCGTTCCTTCCTTCCTTCCTTCCTTCCCTCCTTCCTTCCTTCCTTCCATTCTTTCTTCTTCTTCTTCTTCCTTTCTTTTTTCTTTTTTGTTTTATTTTGCTTTTTTAAGACAGGGTTTCTTTGTGTAGCCCTGTATGTCCTGGAACTAGCTCTGTAGGCCAGGCTGACCTTGAACTCTCAGAGATCTGCTTGCCCCACCCCCAAGTGCTGAGATTAAAGGCACACACCACCACCCACCCAGAGAAAAGCGTTGTTGTTGGTTTGTTGCTGAGTTTTCTTCACTGAGTCCTTATGGTTCTGTAAGGTGCTCCTGGAACAGATTGTCACCATGGTCTCAGCTGCAGCAGAATGTCGGCAGCTTCCTTCTACCTTGGCTTTCTGGACAAGGAGTGGTTTAAGACTTTCCAAACAGTGACTTGAGACTGCTAAGTTCTTCAGAGAAAGAAAATAGTTCTAGGTGAGGTTGAGAGTATTTAGGCCATAAGGTACAATCCCCAAGTACCATGTGTGAAGATAAATGGCCTCTATCTGCCACCCCCTGTCATATCCTCAGTGATCACCCATTAACTCCCCCATGATGGAAAGACTTGGTCTCAGGATAGACCCCCGAGTGAACTTAGAACTCCTACTTAGAACATGGGCACTTACTGTATGCTCACTGTACCCTACACTTAAATCATGGTTTATGTTTATTATCACATCTACTCCTCCAAGGAGCATTCAGTTTGGGGGTCTATAGAGAAGGAACAATTTGCAGGACTCTGATCTAAACAGTGTGTACAATGTGCTAATTATTTCAAGCCAAATCATCTCAACTATTGAGCCAAGCACTCAAGATTGTGTGCTCGGATTTGATGGGGGATTTCCAACTCTTTCATTCTTTTGTTATCTGATAAGAAATAGGAATGAGAGCTGTTATTTTAAAGATATTTTGAAGACTTCCTTGGTCCTATAAGTGAACATCAGAAATTTTCTATAATTTGATAGTCCCTGCTATACTGTTCTGGTGTGTGTGGCTCACTGAAGGAGAACAACCATGAGTCATGTTTATCAATAATGTTAGTAGAGAAGATGAATTTATTCACTGTTTTCTTACAAAACCCCTGCCCCCACCATAGTCCTAGATTCTCATCCGATACATAGGAGCTTCAGTTCCATGGGGAGCAAGAAAACGAGACGGAAAGAGTTGAAGTCAAGTTGCTAGAGGTTTCGTATTAATACTTTCTGTACATTTGAGATGCCCAGAGAACACGTGGCTTTGCAGTAAAGAAACTGTGTTCTCAATGCCCTACAGCACTGGACAAAACTAAGGAGAATCGGCAGTCGAGTAAATACAGGGAAGGGAGAATCCATCTATTGGATCTAAACAAGTTTATGCTAATACTCTGCATTTATTGTGCAGTGACAAAGAGCTGAGCTTTCTGCAGAGATAGTAACGTCTAGTCCTAATAGCCATCTACAGAAAGACTATGTTAAAGGTCACACTAATGTCTGGAGGGAAGAGGAAGTCCACTATGAGGGAGAGAGGAAGTCATCCAAGGTTTCTCTTTAACCACTGCCATCAGGAATCCAGCTCTGACCCTCCAGGCTGATTTTTTTTTTTTTTTGCAATGATTGTTTCCTTCACAGAACATCCCTGGGAGACCCACCAGAATGGTATATAAAAGGAACCTTGAGGATAGGGAGTCCTTCAGGCTTGAGAATAGGAGTGTGGGTAGGCAAGTTGAGACTTTTGGAAGGTCAGTCTGGTGTTAACAAGTAGGAGGAGTTCAAGAGAGAGATAGTGACAGAGATAGAAAGACTTGGCCAAATGTTCCCATCACCAGGTTGTAGGGCTAGAGTTAGGATACCAAGGGAAAGTGTGGCGTTATCATGGAGTTCTCGAAGGAGATACTCCAAGATGGCGCTGCCATTAGAGTTAACCTAGGCACATTGAACAATGTATAAGATAACCTTGGCCTGAAGTGTTGCAGGTTTTCTAGGCCTCAGAACTAATCAAAAAAGGACAGGTGAGCATATGTGACCAATTGCCTCTAGGCACACTTTTGGTCCCTCAGCTGGGTCTTGATGGCTAGGGAGGCCTACCATTGTAATCATCTGGCGTTTGCTAAAAAGAATGCAATTTCTGTGTCTGAGATAAGGCCCTATGGTTTTGTAGTTGTGATTATTTTTGTTTTTCACATTCCATTGGTTCTAGTCCCTGTCCTGTCCCATTGTTGCTGAATTTTGACAGCAACACAGTTCATTTCCTGCACTTTGTATCTCTCACTGTTAGACTTCTGGTTGGCTGTCAGATTTGGCAGTGTCCCCCACTGAAGATCTGTGATGCAGATATTAGAGTCTGTGCCGCTCAGCTACCACCAAAGACTTTATAACGCGATTGTTCTCTAGAATGTTGCTTGTATTCTTCTCTGACATTTGAGATGGAGCCAGGAGTCTCCTGTTTGCTAGGTAAGAGTTCTGCTCCTGAGTGACGACCCTCATTTCCAGTCTCTTTCCTTCTTCGTAGTGTTATTTTTGTCTTCAGACTAGATCTCATTATGGGGACCAAGCTGGGCTTGAAGGTGTGAGCTCCTGCCTTAGCTTCTAATGTAGCTGAGTTCAGAAGCATGAGACTCCATTCCATACTAATGTTGCCTTTTGGACATTTAGGAAGAAATTAAAACTCTGAAAGTGATTTTTGTTAAGTTTTTCTATTTCACGAATATGTGCCTGTTATATTAGAAGCTTTGTGCTTTTCTTTGTCTCTCGGATCTCCATTTTCTCTCAATTATTTTTCTACATTTAGCACAAAGATATTCATTGTTCTTTTCATGGAGGTTTCCCCTCCCCACTTCCTTTATCTCCTACTCCTTTTCTTTATCCTAGAGAAAGAATGTAGATCCGGAGTTGACCATTTGGAGACTGGAAACCATCTACTCACACTAGCCCGTCCCACAACAGTGTGATTATCACCTGTGCATACCTGGATATCGCTGCATACTGCAGATCAACTTTTAACTTATATCTGACAATTTTCTTGTTAAAAGGTTGTCATCTCTTCAGCAATTTCTATTTCATCTTTCACATCCACCCACTTCCCTTGCCTCAAATTCCCTACCCTTAAGAGTGCAGAGCAGGGTATGGCAAGAACAAATGCATGGGACGATCGTACTTTCTCTCTCCACAAACCCGGAGACAGAGGCAGTGGTCCAAAGGCTACTCGGAGTCATGGGAAGCATTTCCAAGAGCTTGCGGCAGCCTGGGGTACATAGGTACATAGTGAGCTTCAGCCCAGCCTGGTTACAAGATAAGTTTGAGTCTGAGTCCCTGTCTCAAGCACAAAGTAAAGCAATACAAACAGAAAGAGAATTAAGTACTTAGGATTCATACCCGTGAATCTTGGGGTATGTGGTGTGGAGTGACAGCTTCAGAAAACACAGTGAACTAAGATATGCACTCAGGAAATCATGAACAACAAAGTCTGTTGTAGCTAGAGAAAGCTCCTCTAGAAAGTGGCATGCGTGAGATGAAGGGCCTTTGCTAAGAATCCCTGAAGAGAAGGGTCATTAACGTACAAGCCACAGGATGCTGGGCCTTGCACCCTCTCAGGACACTGACCCAGGACAGAGAGCTTGGACATAAGTGAAGAACCATATGCTCTGCTGAGTGTCCTGACACTCTGAGACTTAACTTGGGGGTTTTAGGGTGTCCTCAATGGGGAGTTTCATACCCTCCAGGTGACTGTGTTTTCACTGAAACAAAATGAAACCAGGAGCAAACATGGGTTTCCTCCCATGTTCATGAGTTTCTGTCCTTGCTTTAGAGCTGTAAGGGGCACTGTTAGCACGCTGGCAGCAAGTTGAGTCCATGCTTATTTGAGGCCTCTGCAGAGGACCAGGCAACCACCTATTTAAATACGTCTTGGAGTGCTTGGTTAGTACCCTGCCATTTCTAAACGTAGTGAATCTTCTGTTAGCTTTTCGTAAGGATGGTGCTAGCAATCATCTGATTGGAACCCAGAGAGCAGATGCCTGAAACTGCATTGCTCTCAGCAGAACCAGGAGGCTTGTGAACTGAACACATTTTACTTCTTGTTCCCTATCTGATCAACAAAGATGCTATTCTGTTTGGCTACCTGTACCTATTGTTTAATGATAGGATCGGAATCATTAACATAGTCATCTCCCTCAATGTAGCATGATTAATAAAAACTCAGAGTTTGATATTGGGGAGTCAACCTAAAGATTAGAAAAGCAAAACAGCCAGCCGCTGGCTCTTATCTCTACCTCAGTCTGAAATAGCGATCCTGCTTCCAGGAATCCTTAGCATGAGGCTGTGTCCGAGAGCTGTCTTCTTCCATCTTATATTTCTCTCGGGGGCTGAGATCAAGAGTGTGCACCACTACCACCTGGTTTCTATGGCAAACTAGTGTGCTTGTTGAGATTAAAGGTGTGTGTCACCACTGCCTGGTCTGTAAGGCTGACCAGTGGAGAGTGTTTTATTCTCTGATCTTCAGACAAGCTTTATTTATTAAAATACAAATGAAATGCCACTACACAAAATCATTTGCCCATTCTTCAGAAAGACACCTAGGTCCTTCATAATCTCTTAAGATCAAACTCAGAGCTCTTTGTTGACATTGGTCAACATTATGTTGTCTCGGGAGCATTGTCTTGCTTTCTCCTCTGAAAGTATAAGACTTCATGTGTGAGAGAGGATCTCAGAAACAGAGCAGGAGGAAAACAAGTGTATTGTGTCCCCTTTTCCAGTTGTATGGTAGAATTAACTACTGAATTTTTTAAACAAAGCAAGCACACACCTTTCATAAAGATAGAATCTGCACTATGATTATTCACACATGATGGAATGATGCATCTGAGGTTATATTTTTTTATTTGTTTGATCTGACTGTTTATTCACTTAGCTCTCAGTGTTGTAGGCTGTTGAGACAGTCCATCTATCTTGTAAGAGAGGAACCAAAGCCCTAGCCTGTCTTACCTGGTCAGTTCACCGAAGGCCACAATCAAAGGCCCGGAGCTCCTGCCTCTCAGCTCTTAAACCTTCAGAGGTTATGGAAAGAAGAATTACCATTTATAGACTCACTAATATCAAGTTATGCTGAAAAGCAAGAGGGTAACTAAGCAGTGTTCTTTCGCTGTTGTGAATTGCTTTACTTTCAAAAATACTAATTTGCACTTAATTATTTTTAAAACTGTGCAGAGAGACTTGGAGATAGCCCAGTGCTTGCTATGCAAGCATGACTACCTGAGTTCGATCCCCAGAATGCACATAAAAAGCCGGGCTTGAGGAGGCGTGCTTGTAATCCCCAAAGTGGAGAGATAGAGACAGGAAGCTTGCTGAGGCTCTCTGGTCAGCCAGCATGGCCAAACTGGAAAATCTCAGACCTATGAGAAACCCTGTACTAAATAAAACTAAACAAAGAAAGCCCAAGATGGATCATGTGCAGAGGAATGGTACCTGAGGTTGACCTCTGATCTTCATACACACACGCACATGCACCACATATACATATGCACACATACACACCATACTTGAGCACACAAAAATGTTAAAGGAGCCAAATTAAAGAATGTTAACAATAAAGAAGATAGTAAAACTATGAGTTGTATTGACAAACTTGCTAATAAGCTAAGTAAACCTGACTTTATGGCCTTGAAATATGTTAGGCAAAGAAATACTTCCCAAGTATTTAGCACTGTGGGTACCATGCTTTGAAAAGCAAAGTGCTTAACCATCTTCTGTTCACTGTGTGGAAAGTCAGATTCATTAAGATTGAAATGTGTAAATACACACACACACCCACAGGGCATAAATCTAAGACTGTGTGTGTGTGGTTTAATGCACAATACATACTGCATTCTAGACAACCACAGAAAAGATATCACCCAATACACACTATCTTTAATATTGGCCTAGCTCTATAATAGTTCTTGAGGAAGCAAAGTTGCTCTGACTCTAGTCTCAAAGTACAGAGACGTTCACTGAAAACAGAGGGAATAGGCTGAATCCTACAGCATCGACAGTTGTGTCGTGGATGATTTTAGGGAGTGCTTGAAGATGAGAGGATCAGTGATGTGGATGTTACTGAGCTGTGAAGCTCAGGAGATTCTTCAAATTGGAATCTACCAAAAGAATGCACACATACAAAATATCTTTAATCCCATGATCTGACTTCTTCGCACCTCAGCCCCTTCCAGATCCCACAGTGAGTGCTGAGGAGCACAATTCTAACCTCTCACGTTCTCGTTCCCCTGATCTCTCCTTCAAACTAGGAGAAAAAAACTTAGCCTTTCTTTATATGTGCAAAAGCAAGCAAACAAAATGGTGGTTTTTTATCAACTGAATCACAATGACCATTTTTTATTAGAGTAAACACAATATTTACCCGTAAGTTTTAATGGACTAATTCACACAAACATTATAATGCACAACCAAAAAACCCTTCATTCCAAGAAACACCAATTAATTTTCGCAGTTTTCAAAGACAGAATTATTTCCATAAACACCTGACTGGCCCATTTGGACCCTCATAAATCAAGCATTATTAAAATTTTATGACACAAATTGGATCTCTCATAATATCATCTCTAGCCCTGATGAGAATGTTGGTTAAATATTTCATGGTGTGCTCTGAACTGAGAAATGGCTCAGTGGGTAATGACCCTTGCTACCAGGCCTGACAACCTGAGTTCAATCACTAGGACTCACACAGTGAACTGAGAAAAGCAACTCCTACAAGTTGCCCTATGACCTTTACCCACATGCACACACACGTGTGTGTGATAAAACTTAGAGTATAATTGATTGACATGTCTACCAATTTTGCATAGTTATAAAATATAAACAGTATAATAAGATTTTCTAACTGTTATTTGAGCCTCACTAGTACCAGGCAAAGCACTTCAGGGTTCACCACGATTGATTGCATCTGTTCAGTCCTCCTATGCATGTTAAAGTACATATCATATTTTTTCAATTCATGCAACAAAGCAAATGAGCAGGACTCCTCCTTCACAGAAATTGTATAAATTTTCAAAGAAAAAAAAACCCAGCAGTCAATAGTGTATAGGACTAAAAAGACTCAGTATGTGTTAGGCTTGTTCTGTAGTGCTGTTTAAATGGTAAAAGCATCTTAATATTAATGATATTCTACAGTAAATATTTATGATCATTTCTTCTACAGTCATTAGTGTATATTCCAAAATGCACTTGGTTTTGTTTTAGGGAATGGAAATTAGAGTCATATATTTTAATAGAGTCAGATATATTAACATAGCATTATTTTTTAAAATACATTTGTTAATTATCTGAGAATTTGTTGCTGGCTAGTTCTGCGTCAACTTAACACTAGCTAAAGTCATCTGAGACAGGGAACCTCAATTGAGTAAATGCCTCCATAAGATCAGCCTGCAGGAATGGCCTGAAGAGTATTCTCTTAATTAGTGATTGATCAGGAAGGTCCCAGGCTGTTTTGGGTGGTGTCACTCCTGGTACGGTGGTCCTGGGCTCAATAAGAAAGCAGGGTGAGCAAGCCGTGAGGAGTAATCCAGTAAGCAGCACTCCTCCATGGCCTCTGCATCAGCTTCCGACTCCAGGTTCCTCCTCCCCTGTTTGAGTTCCTCTCCTGACTTCCTTCGAGGATGAGCGCTGATGTGGAAGTGTAAGCTGAATAAACCCTTTCCTCCCCGAATTGCTTTTGGTTGTGCTGTTTCAGTGCAGCAATAGAAGCCCTAACTAGGACAAATTTCCCACAATTTAATCTAATCATATTTACCTCAAGTTCCTCTCCTTTGTTCCTCTCAGATTCTTCTTGTAAGACAGATGGGCAAGGTGCACCCAGGGTCTAAGCATCTTGTAAGTTTATTACCACTGAGGAAAAGCTTAGAATTAGTCAGCTTTCAATAAATTAATATGACGTAGCTGCCTCATTAATGAATTGTTGGAAGGCAAAGCTTGTAAAAGCTGCACGCAGAGGGGTGTGTCTTCTGTCAGGGCAGAAGCTGGTGACAGAAGGACTAGTAGATTGGAGTTTGTCTCACATGCGTGGGTGGACATTGCATGATTGGGTCATGGCTTTACTTAAAAAAACATTGTTGAGGTTTCTGAAATATAAAAAACCTGAAGTTATCTTCAGCAAATCCTGAATCTGAACCAATAGCCTAACCCTAAAATCGACCACTATTTCTAATAGAATTTTGCAGATTCTATGGTTACTTGTGGGATAAAAGTGCTGTAATGGTTGTATAGTTTCAAGAACTTAGGTGTGTATTACACGTGGCCTTTGTATCTGAAGGCGTTAGTCAATAATATTTCATAGACATTGCTTGTAAAAATCATCCATGGGTCATTTTGAAGTACTTTTCTTTCTGTAATACATATAAAATTTTCCATTTGTGCAAGCCCTTGGTTTATAGATAAACTTGAAGAATGATATCAGTGTCCTTAAGCTCAGCGTTCTGATTGTATTCCTATTTGGCGGTGCTGAAACTCCATGCTCAATAATGTTCATGAGTAACTATTCACACAAACTAAGACTACCACATCAGGTCTTAACTGTATTTTGTAAATATAGTTAAAAACACATTTTTAATTTTTTTATTGTGTCCTTCTTATCCCCTTAAATCTTTTTCTATATAATTGTTTTGTCTTTTTTATAACATACACACACACACATACACACACACACACACTTGGTGATTGTTATCATTTTCTCATTATCATTTTGTCATTGGTAAAATTCCTACTCATACAAATCAAGAATAACATACCAATAAACATGGGCATCTTATAGTATGAGATGAGTTTTCATGTTCTAGAGGGTCTTAGTGTAAGAAATCTGACTGGGGTGAAGAGCAAAATTTAATCTTACAATTCTAAAACCTTACAGTATAGTAGAAAGATTAAGCAATAATTTGACAAAATGAGCCATTTAAATCCCCAGTTCAGCAGATTATAAAACAATACATTCAATGTAAGAGTAAAATACTCAAAGTATAAGAATAATTTTTTATAATCCAATAATTTGGTATGAGTCACTATTAAGTTGCTGAATGGTTTTGCTCTCTGTCTGAGATAATAGCTTTCATTATTTTGTTGCCATAAAATAATACATGATTATTATATTCACAAATCCATGAAAGGTTAGAAGTAAAACTTCCTGTCTGCTCACCATCCACAGATGAGCCTTCAGCTAACATTCCTGTTGCCATGTGTTGTGGCTGGAACATCAACATAGCCAATTTGTGGTTGTGTTTTATACTGTGTCTTTCCTTGCTGCACAATATTATTGGACATTGTCTTAGAGGACTTCACGTTACTTTCACATATCTCAAGTTCTTATGCATGCAGTACAGGGGGGGTCTTTGCTCTTCAGTTGTTATGAAATGGAATCTGGTGTTCATTTCCACCCATTTTCTTTGAATTCTTCCTTAGAAATAGAAACACATTATCAAGGCAAGTTGGGATGTTTCAGCTTCTTCATCTGAATAACCCAGTTTTTTTGCCAAAGCAAAAGCACCAACTAAGAATCTTACAGACCCAGGTTGCTGTAGAATATTTTTCTAAGTGTCATTTGTGGTGGTCCACAATAAAAAAGAACCATGGTACCTTGTTAGCCTGCACGTTTGTTACACTTAACGATGCTTAACGCACTTGGTAGAAAATGGCTAGCAAGCTGGTTTGATCTACAAAAGGCTCTTCACACAAGCAGGAGAAGCTGACTTTGAATCTCCAAAAGTCAAATAAAAAGACAAGTATGGTTTCACATCTGTAGTCTCAATGTTGGGGAGTAGGAGACTGGAGGACTCCTGGAGCTGGCTGGCTAATAACCTGAATCAGCGAGCTCCAGATGCACAGACAGACAGTGTCTCAGAGTATAAGGTGGAGTGCAATTGAGGGAGACACCTCCAAAACATGTACATAGGTGTATGTGTAACCTCCCAAACATGGACATGTATATACCTAAACTATACATACATATATACATACAAATACATAAGAAAGAAATGATTTTGCAAGAGCATGCAAAATTCTAAACACAAATTTGAAAGATTCTGAAAGACCCCCAATATTGGAAGACTCTCACTCAAGCCTCAGGATAACGCGACCCCCCCAGTAACTCACGAGAATCCTCGCTGCAATCACACGAGGTTTAATGACAAGACGACAAGACGGGAACCAGTGCACTGGGGCAGAGACTCATTACCCACGCAGGGGAAAAGTTCAACCACGAGTGATCAGGAGAAGTAGTTTTTATAGGAAGAAAACACACAGCCCAGTAATCCGAAAGGGGGAACAGGGAGGGTGTCACAGAAAATTCCGAAAATTCCAGTGATGATTACAAGGGGGCAACTTCCTGCCTCTCAAGATCATTCTCAGGGTCATAATCAGCTAGTTCCTATTCTAAAAATACCAATGATAATTACTAGAGAGTGATAATTACTAGAGGAAATCTCCCTGTTTCTCAAGATTGCTCTCAAGATTACAATCTACCTTTCCTTTAGCTAGTTCCTGAAACCCTGAAACTGGCTAATCCTAGATTTCTGATTCTTCTCTTCCTGCTAGATTTTTGGCTCTATTTTCTTGCTGGGGGATCTGGATTTATCCAGGTCTTTCAATTCTAATAATAAAAGATGTAAAAATCTGGCAAAATGATTCAGTCTGTAAATGACCTGAGTGTGATCCCTGGATATCTCATAGAGAAAGGAGAGAAATGACTCCTGCAAGGTGTCCTCTGAGCTCCACACAGACACCATGGTGCCCACGGTACACACCAAGTAAACAGTACATAAATGCAAACTAATATAAAGCTAATTAAAGTTACTTCCACTTCCTATACTAGAGTATAGCATATAATATCATCTCAAAGGAAATGAAGTGGAATAAAATGACAGACTGATATGGGAAATGGTGAAATACACTTAGTCAATAAGGGTGCTGGGCTTGTTTATTTACTTTCAGTCAAGGATCCCCTGCTGTGAACATTTTAATGGGAATGTTCAGAGTTTTCTAAGGTTTGTTGTATTTGACAAGCAAACTCCTTTACTATTTGTTTCATTGTCCAACCAATCTCTCCCTCTGTACAATGGTATCTATGGAGATATGTCTCCTATCAGCTCCAGTTCTTTTGTAGTCTAGGTGACATGCCAAGGCCTCTGTTACCCCACCCCCACAACCTACTATCACTCCCCACCCCCACTACCGACTATCAACCCCCACCCCACTCCCCACCCCCACTACCGACTATCAACCCCCACCCCCACAACCGATTATCACCCTCCACCGCCACCCCACCCCCATCCAGAGAGTTCTAGCCTCCTTTCTGTGTCACAAACTAGTTGGAAGCAGAGTGACAAGTTTGGTCTGAAGAACCTAACACTGAGGCTAAACCATTTAAAATACTCCAAGAGAAGAAAAGGTTCAAAGCAATCATAAGAATGAATGTTTGCTTTTTTAAACTTCTAGGGAAAAATGCTTAACTAAGATTGGAATTGATTGAGTAGAAAAGAGATTTATTTATCTTCTCCACCTATCCTTTTCTCTACGAGTTCCACCTAAAGGAGGAGCAATGTAGAATCATCTTAAATTTTCATTTCTTCCCCCAGAGAGGCCAAGTTGATAGCAGGAGATGCAGGCATGTTCGCTGTACAGGAGCCGTGTGTGCTATGGGTTTGGAGAAGAGTCTGCTATAGATTATGGGAAAATATATTTTTACCTTGAGGAAGCTATTGCTCATCTAAAATAAGCATTAATTTTATTTCCTATGCATTTTGGCAATGATATATAGAAAGGTAGACATGATACCTAATGAAGCAAATTCTCAAAAAAAAAAAAGGCAAATTGGGCTGGTATGACACTTGTCCATGAGATATATAGCAAAGTCAACTTACCATCATTTAATAAATACATGGCTTTTCTATTTTGTAGCTTTGGGAATTGCTTATTGAGCTTAATTTCTGTATTCACAGGTTAAAAGTCATTCACAGGTTAAAAGTCATTCATTACCATTGAAATATCATTTCTACATGTATTTCTTCAGTGCCATTCATCTTCTGACTCAGAAATAATGCTTATTCAATTAGTTGTAAAAGTGATTTTTTTAAAAAAAAGCAATGGAGCTAAAATGGTCCATTGTCAGTAGTTTTAATTCAATTACTGTAGTATTTCAATGTATACTTTGGTTAGCTCAAAAGTTATGAATAGCTCTCCATAAAACCAACCTGAAATAAAAAACTCTTGCTACATTTGCTTAATTATTCTTAAACAAATATCAAAATTTCTTTATGGGCATTTAAAATAATTTTCAAGAAACCTAAAGGAACTAATCTTTTTTTCTAACTTTTGAAAATGAGATTAAAAAAGATAATTTGCAAATCAGTCACTGAGAATATATTTTGTATCATATATATCAACGTGTGAAATATTCTTAATATTTGTGTTATGGATAACAGCACACCTGATTAAGTTTTCACATTCTATCTAAGTATTTTTCACACATATATACATGCACGTGATATAAGTAGCTCTAAATAACAGAACTATGATGAAATGGTATTTCAGAAGGTACACTGAAATAGAACTCTATCATACTTTACACTAAGGTGTTCCTGGAATAAGAATCCAAAAATGAGGATGCTTGAGATTTCTTTCCTACCCAAGAAATCAGACTTTTATAAAATGATTTTAATGATTAATACACCTAAATTCAGTGTTTAATGATCATTCTGTTTTCAATTTGAATTTATGCTCCAATGAACAAACTCTCTGATATCCTGTAATTATTACAGAAATTATGACCTCATATCTGACTGAGTGACTCTTTATCAGTCCTTGAGCTATAATGACTTGTACACAGCTAGGCTAAATGGTCATGCATCCATACATTGATTGATTGATTCATTCAGCTGAGTGTTTCCCTGGCATCAGGTTTGAAGATAGCCACTAAGGATTAAGGCTTATAAGGAAACTGTGTCATGCAGATGAAAGGTTCTGTCCTGCCTGGTCCAAGAGCCATTCAGTCCCAAAGAAACACATAGAGGCTTATATTAATTATAAACTCGTTGGTCTATTAGCTCAGGCTTATTATTAAGTAGCTCTTACAACTCAAATTAACCCATAATTCTTGTCTATGTTTAGCTACATGGCTTGGTACCTTTTCTCAGTTAGGCATTCTCATCTTGCTTCCCATGCATCTGGCTGGGGACTGACTCTGCCTTTCCTCTTCCCAGAATTCTCTTAGTCTGGTTGCTCTGCCTGTACTTCCTGCCTGGCCAATCAGTGTTTTATTAAACTAATACAAGTGGTTAATCTTTACAGTGAACAAGAGCATTATCCCACAGCCGTGTCCAATCCACATAAACTACCTGCCAGCCAGTATTCTGAATTCGCACTCAAACACTCAAATTTTATCTTCAAAGAAGAAATTAGACTAAACAAACTCACCTTTGTGCTCATGCATCAAAATGTTCTGTTCTCAGGTTCTCTCATTTGTGTGGGAATATTTGCAGACTATTAGAAATAAATACAAGAAGGATAGCTGTAAATTTAGGCAAATAATTTCATTTATTAGGACTTAACAGACTAGTGCCTAAGGATATCAGAAAAGACTAATTAACATTGATGTGATGTAATTAACATGGATGTAATCAATGTCTTTGTTTAAATTGACATCTTCATTTTAGTTGCTATGGGGGGAAGATGATATAATAGCCAAAGACGTGTTGGTTGGAAATACCAGGGCACTAAATCATTTGGCGGGGTTGTCATTTACCCCGAACTATAACTGATCATGTTTTCATCATGACTGCACTGACCAGTAAGGAACCCACACATTCACTGACTACCTTGTATCCATTTGTTTATCGCTAATGTCCGATTTCCACTTCCAGATCATTTGTTATATTTTAAGTTTGGTGGAAAACGTTTGCATTGATCATTAAGAGGATGTTGAGGGGTGAGACCCACCCCCAGACCTCACCTCCAGCCCACTGTGCACTGTCATCAGAGGGACTGCACGGACCACCTTGTCTGTGGAATGTAATCATGCTGTTTGAGGACTGTGGTGTCATGGGCAAATCTATAGTTATGGAATCAAAATAATCCCTGAGGGATGCTTTCCTCATCTTTAAAAAAATCCCCTTCTGTACTCCACTTTTACCAACAGGATAGCATCATTTTATAAATCCTGTGCAGTGTAGCTGGCACCAGCCTAGCTTTCCTCCTCATGCCTGCTCATCTGCCACGGTCCTAATGTATGGACAGGTGTTGAAGAGACGATGCTTCTCATTCTGACTTGAATGAGACATTTAAGCCTTTCCGTTGTCACCAAAGTGCTGTTTGTGAGAAAACATTTCTTAATTGCTGGTCATTTTAGAACACAGCCAAGATAAGGTGGCTTCCTCTGCCTGTGATACCAGGAACCAAGCAGAGGCAGGAACTCCAGAAGTCATGAGGCAGCCATTCTTAACCTAGAGACAAACTCTTCAGCATGTTCTCTGTGATGAGCCCAGGCCCCAACTCATTTTTGGAGTTTAGGGTGATTGCAGTGCCAATCATGGGAAGCTAACCCCTAATAATGGAGAGATTTTGCAAAATCAATTGACCAGTCAGTAGTATGCAACTACTTAGATCCTTTCCTTCACACCAATCAGCCAATCAGGTGTTTAAATATCATCAGCTTTTCGTAATTACTGACCCGATTTAGAAGACATAGACCAGAAGGTCAGGAGCTAAAGAAGCCAGCTTCCAGAGCATTTGTTATTGGGAAGAAAAGAAATAGCATTTTTTAAACAAAGTTCTCAGAGTAGACCCCAAGGATCCTCAGCATGTGCTAAGAGGCAGTCCCTATGTGTTGATGAAAAGATGGATTCTGTTTTAAGCATGAATATTTAGCTGGGCCTGGTGGTACAACCTGTAATTCCACCCACTTAGGGGACTGAGGCAGGAGGTCAATGGCTCAAGATCAGCTTGAGCTACAAAGTGCGTTCAAGGCCAGTCTCCGCAACTCGTGAGACCAGGTCTCAAAAGTAAAAGGATAAAGAAGGCTGGGGATGCAGCTAAGAGTTAGAGCCCTTCCTAGAGCCTCTAGATTCAACCCCCAAATGCCAGAAAATACAAACATTAAAGTAAGTCCATATTTGCTTGAGGATATACATGGGGAAATTTTATGTGTTCAGGAGCCACCAAAAGTCAAAATACCTAAGAAAAATATTGAAGCCCTGTATGTGTTGGGAGCTTTAACTGGTTTCTATATGTTCATCCCTGGTGATGGACATGCGGCAAGCAAGATTCTGAACGGGAAATAATAAAAGGTATTGTAACCCACGTGTAAAAGTGACAAGTTATGACCAACCTGTGTATTTCCAGGAATTCTAATTTCACAACCAAGAATAAACCCATCTTCTCTCTCTTCTCTCTCTTTCTTTTAAGTTAATGCCACTTTGGGGGAAAAACACACAAAGAACTACGTTTAATCAGATGGGAAAAATAGTTTTTTTATTGATATGTTTTACTTTGCTGGCAGACCAGAGCAAAGGTTTTGTGAACATTTAAAAGATGAAAAAAGTGAAGAATCCCAGAAGCGGTTTATCTTGAAGCGAGATAACTCTAGTATTGATAAAGAAGACAATCAGGTTGGTTCTCAAGTTTGAGAGTGGCTGACGTTGTTGTTTTTGAAGGTGGGCTGACTGATGTTCTTGTTGTACCTCCGTTGTCCCCTCCTGCTTCCCAGCTACCCGCTCCCGCCTCTGACAACCGCTGCTGCCCTCTCTCCAATCCCTTGGCCTCCATTGCCTCCCCCTCTGGCATTCAGTGGGTAGCCACATGGTGTTGCCTCAGTTGCTTGGCAGTGGCTCTGTGTTGGGCTGCATGGGTGGTGCTTGGCGCAGTCTTTGCTGCATGTTGTGGTGGGGGTCGGGATGCCGCAGGCTCCGAGCTGTGGGGATAAGCTTGTCAGCTGCATTTCCAGATGTCTGTGTAACTCTGCCAGTCGCTCCACTCCCTACAGCTCTGTCCTTCCTTCCGTTGTGCACAATTTGAGCGGGATTATCAATGAGGACCGATGAGCCACCGGTGTAGCTGTAAAGAACATACCTTGTTATGGTGAGGACAGGAAGATTTTGCAACTATCCTAAAAATAAGTCTTCACAGAAAAGCATCGAGCTTACATTCTAGCCCCCCACCCTTCTTCTTGTGTTTTATGGTCTATGTAATGTGTTTGCTTGTTTGCATGAAGTGTAGCAGAAACTGATCCCTGTGTATTTTGCCTGTGACAAAACACTGTGTCATTCTAGAACAGTCCTAATCATGGTCCTTGAGCAAAGGTAAAGAGACCTCACTGAATCTCTTCTCTGTGTGGGTAGGAGGGAGGGAGGTTACAAGCAAGAAGACTAAGTAAATGACAAAAACCAAAATAATAATAATAATAATAATAATAATAATAATGACAATAAGAACATCAGAAAGTCAGGAGACTGCCCTGACGATTGTACTTGGTGTCTGATAATCCAAATAGATATTTTTGAAACATGTCTTTGTTTTAAAGTTCATAAAGGTAAGACAATCTGTATCTCACTCAAGGTCTCGTATTAATTACTCAGGTGAGTCACCCTGAGCCTGCGTGTGCATCTCTGAACATATTAGTTTCTTTGTGAAAAAAAAAGAAAGAAAGAAAAAGAAAAAGTCTATTTCTCATTGTACCTCCTTGTCTCCCACCACTGCTGCCCCAGCCCTGAGCTGCACCGGGACTCTTGTTGACTCCAAAACATGCCTGTGTTGTATACTCCATGGGTGTCTGGTGAGCGTATGAATGAATGCGCTTAGTGCAGAGAGTGTTTGGTCCAGAGTGGCGAATAGGTGGGAGGGCAGCTGAGATGCAGGGAGTGGGTCAGAGAGGATGAGGACTCACAGTTCTCATGCTGGGTCCTTTGGACTGCTGTTTTAGCTTTCTTTGCATTGGCATTGGCCATTATCAACACACAGGTTTTTCTAAACAGAGTTTATGCCCCCATGCAATTCACAGGGCCAGCCACTGAGCCAACGAAAAAGCCTTTGGAGCCAGAGACTATCCACAAGTTCCTTTCAGACTCCCACTTTCTCTGCTTTTTTGTCCTTTCTTGAGACCCCTAATGTGCACAGCCACTTCCTACCTAGCACCCTGAACTCACTCTTCACTCTTTCCCGCCAACAGTTTGCCTCCTGTTGTGATCAGACACACTCAGGAAAGGGGAAAAAGACTATTCCTGGCCATCCAATCTCTGGACCAATTCCCAAGACATAAGCAAGGCTGCTTATTTTTTAAATATTTATTCTACTTTGCTCCACAGAGGACAAACTAGGAGTAGCAATCCTTCTTACGTAAGCATGTCACACACAGATACACACACCCACACACATACACACACATGAACATACATGCATACACACATACAACCACATATACAAACACATAGATAAACACACATATACACATCACACTCACACATACATACACACACACATGCCCATTCACATACAGAGATCACACAGAGATACACAAGCACACACTCATATACATATCACACACGCATATACACGTAGCACACACAGAGATATGCACACATACCTGCACATATACATACCACACACACATGAATACACACACAGGCATAAACATATACACACCATACACACATGCATACACACAGAGAGATAAACATGCATACTTAAGTTCATATCCCCCAGCCTAGCCTCCTCAGGGAGCAGGGGGTGGGGCTTGTCAGGCTCTAGCTATCTTAATGAGCATTTATTATTCTCAGTTGACAGTTGCTTAACAGCTCAACATGGATAACCCTCCTGATTTCTTTTCTCTGTTCAGCAAAACAGAATGCATCCATTTAGAGATGACAGACGAAGTAAATCAATTGAAGAGAGAGAAGAGGAATATCAGAGAGTGAGGGAGAGAATATTTGCACACGATGTGAGTAGTTGTTTTAATTGCCTCTTGAGTACGGTCCTTCCATCAGCAGAAAGGCCCCTCCTTTCTCCGAGAGAGCTGGCAGGGAAGACAGAGGCCAGGGTCAAGAGCGAGTCACAAAGCAGAAAACAGCAATGTTTCGGGGAAAGAACCTGGCTCAGGGTTGCGGTGCAAACAGACGGAGAGTCTGCGTGTGCTCTCAGGGATAGAGATATGATCTGGGTCACTAAAAGAGACAGTCAGTACAGAAAGGGTTGTTAGGTTCCGAAATCCCTTTACATCCATCACCTAGTGATGAATTTAAAAAAAAAAAAATCCGACATCATGGACACAGACGTGGACCAGTGAGTAAAATGCTTCCCGTGCAAACACGAGAACCTGAGTTTGGATCCCAGCACCCTTGTAGAAGGCAGTCATGGAGGCAGGCTTCTATAACACAAGCAGTAGGGAGGCAGAAGCAGGCAGATTCTGGGAGATCATTGACCAGGCAGTCTAGTCCACTTGTCAGCTCCTGATTCACTGAGAGACCCTGACTACAAACAACAAGGAGGAGAGCAGTACAAGAACATACGAGTACCCAAACATACACATGTGCAAATACCGCAACACATGCTTGCACAGATGCATGTGCACATGTGCACACGAGCACACACCAAGTACCTTCTGAATTCTTTGCAGATAGGAACACTTCCTCATACAAAAGCTAGATGCTAATATTTGCTTCCCTTCTTGATTTCAGATCAAATCAAATCTATAAGCAATTTATTAAAGGAATAATCACAACAATCACAAAAAACTCCTTTTAATTCAAAACCAAAGGAAATGTGGTTGTGATTTTAAAAATATTTTTTAAACCATTATGCTCAAGACCAAATGTAATTAAGTTAGATAAAAATGAAAATATGAAAATTAAAAACTGAATTTTAATACAAACAAGCGAAAACACCAAGAAATTTCCACAGCTTCCTATTCTATTGAGTCCTTGGGGACTTCCTCAGGTGTTAGGGAGCCTGATCTCTGCAGCCTGTGAAGGAGGCTTCAGTGTGGTCCTCTGTGGTCAACATTTCCAGCATGCTCAGTCAGACCAAATCTCTGTTACTGTGGCTTGTTGCTAAAGGACACACCAAGCCAACAGGACCCTTGGGCTTTGCTCCTCAGTTTTGAGGAGACCACTTGAAGCCAAAGCATGTGACAGCAACCCCGACTCATGGTGATTCTATAGCTTGACGCTGCAGAAGGGGCAACACCTGCCATATGGGTTCCACCCTTCTATTCCCCCCACCTCATGATTCTTGAACACGTTGACATAGAAATTTAGTGATTGAATACTCTGGCCCAGAGCTCTTAAATCAAGAGAGCATGGGAGAGAAAAATGGAGGTTATCCTAGCTGGGGGTATGGGTGCACATCTAGAAAATATGTATGGACTACATTGACTCTTGTTATGGTCAGGATGTACCTGGATAAGAGAAGAAAATGAACCAAACTTCTGACCTTGTCATGACAGAGCAGAATGTGATGAGCTGAGGGGCAACCCATTTGCTTCTGAAGCCCTTCATAGAGACAGTTTCTCCAGAATGTTGATTTGTCTTCTAGTCTTTAGCCCCCTCCTCTTTTGTATGTGTACTTACCTACGTGCAGGCGATTTCCCCTGACGCTCTGCTTCAAACAAGTCAAATGTTTTAGGAATGTGTCAATAGATTGAGACACAAATGTCCATCACACTGACAGGGCATGAACAGCCTATTTTTGTTATTATCTTTATAAAGTTCTGCCCCGTTGTTGGAGCTGGGTGCCAGGAAACACTGCCTCAGATGCCTGTCTGGAATAAGAACGGAATCTGTGATTCTTAACCCCAGGAAGACAGCCACAGGGAGAAGGGACATCCAAGGCTTCCCTTCTCTGTCCCCAGAGGTTCCAAGAAAAGCACTTGAGGCACTCTTGACCATGATTAGCTTCACTGGCCACAGGGAAAAATGACATTCTTTTCAGTTGAAAAGTAGATCTAAGTGTTACAGAGATTAGGTGCCAAGCTATTGCCGGTCCCTCACTAACTCTTGACCCGTATCATTTGCTAGCCTGTTTGTGGCACTACCTGTAACCTGATACTGCAGGGCAGTCTCTTAAAATGAGTTTCCTTCAGTCAAAACACACTCACAAACGATACTGCACAGTTGAGTGGCATCCTTAATATCATTAGTAAAAGGATGTTGTTTGTGTTTCTAAGAGGAAAAATCTTCCCATTGCTAGACACCTTCCTAAGTTCTCATGATCCTTACAAGCGTAATGGGAAACTCATGGCCACTGTCGCTCCCTTAGCCCACAGAGATGCTCCTGTCATTGACACTCTATGGTAACCTACCTACTGAGTATGACAAATTAATCCCAAATTTAGCAGCATAAAGCAAACAAACTCCTTATGACCCCACTGTCTCTATGGGACAGACACCTGGCGCAGCTTGGCAGGTGGCAATAACTTAAAATCCATAACAGAGGTCTCCATCCGTCTCTTAGCTGGGCCTATCTCCTGAAGGTGTGGCTGAGGAACTGCCAACTGTTTATAGACTCACTCATGTGGCGACTGGCAGGCCACCCTTGTGAACTGGGACCAGTCTGTAGTTGGCAATTTTCTTCAAGGCAAGCTTCCCTGGATGGAGACCATGGTGTGTCTTCAGAAATGACAACTCATTTCCCCCACAGAATGTGATTCATGGAGAGAAATGGAAGCAATGTTCTTTTAGGATGTGGCCTTGGAGGTGCCCATTTCCCCTCCCACTGTATACAGCTGGATATACAGACTGACCCCAGAACTATGTGGGAAGGCTGTGTTAATGAGGGAGGAGGGAAGTGGTGGCTCAGGAGTAAGGAGATGTTACCACAGCATCTATCAGCTCAGCATTTCAAGGATGGAACATGGCCAGATGAACTTTCTTGAACACACATGCACCTTAACACATCTTCCTTACCGCTTGCATGGTGACAGCTTGCTTCATGGGGCGTTCATTGATCTATGCACGTGCCGTTCCCTAGCTGGTTGACCCTATCACCGCACAGAATGTTGATTAATATTCACCATGAAAAGACCATTTTCCACAAAATAATAGTTCCTTTACAATAAGTCAACTATTAAGCCAATACAAAGGATCCAGCATAAGGACCCTATATTTTAGAAATCTAATCTTTATTCTAACTATTGTTTGATTTTATTTTCTCATAATTAAAAAAAATAGAATAAACAAAACCAGTTTTGCTCAACAATTATTATTTAAATGGTGGCTATTCAAATATTGTGTATGTGTGTATCTTTCTTTACCTGAGCTAACACTAGAGAATTCAGACATATTATTTACGCTTTAGCAAGACTCAAGTTTATTTTAAAATTAGAAATGCTCTTGAGTGTTTTGGGGAAGCATCTTGGTGCCTCATATGTGAGCGTATGTGTTTGAGAAGCAGTACGCATGTGTGCCTGTATGTGTCTTTATATATGCAGCCACATGAACAAAATAGGCATGTTGCCTTGGAGACATGCTAGAAACAACTTCAAATATGGTTTTCAAAGTTTGGTATCTTGAGATAAGACTGCTATCTGAGAGCCAAAAAGTTGTAAGTGTACAGACAAATTTAGCTCTCAAATAATAAAGCAGTACGTCTCTATTGTCAGTCATATTAGAAAAAAAATACTGATTCCTTTGGTGGAAATTTAATCTCATTTTCTGGTCCTTTTCACCTGATGTTACTAACCTTGGGAAGACTTGTTAACAAGGCGGCGATATTTGAGAAAGGCTTGCCTTGCCCAGAAGGTATTTTTTGAGGACATTTGTGTGTTGATGGAGCTCCCAGAAGGCTCCTGGTGACCCTCCAGCAAGTGTGGGGTCTGTCCTCAGAAAGCTGTAGAAAGGGCACAGGCTGTGAGCACAGTGGGGGTGGGATGTGGGGGAGAACTCTAATCCATTAAGCAAAACCATTTTCTTCTTTGGAAAAAATAAGGAGCCTTTTAAATATTCGGGTATGCATATAAGTGACAGCTTTAAATGTTGCACTTAATTACTGTGACACTTTCATCTTTCTCTCATTAAATGTGCAAGTTATTAATACTCCCTTCTCCAAAGTTTATTTCCACCAGCTACTGAGTCACAGCTCATAGCTGTCTTGCTTAGGAGAGTGTGGAGACCCCGGGGAGGATCGTTCCAAACACTCAGATGCATGCTTTTGAAGGATGTTTATTGGGGATGAGCATCTTTGATTTGTTGGTGTCTTGATTTTTCATTCAAAGAATTGAAGCTGTTTAATCTCTCCTCCCCAAACGGTTTGTGGTTAAGATGTCAGAATGTCTTTGATCAACGTCCTCAAATAGATTGAATCTCCAATTCCAATGCCTGGTGGTAACATTATGAAGCCCACTGACTTCTTCCCAACCATAGAGGAGACACCATGTCTAAGCAGAACCTTTGGCTTAGTGGAATGAAGTGATTCCACTGTCAGAAAGAATGTGGAGAACAGTACCTCTCTGAGAGCTGGTTTCATGAACTGCAAGTTTAATTTGAAGAATTGCTAACAGGGGCTGGGTCGATGCCTCAGTTGACCAAGTACATAGGGACATGAGTTTGACCCCCCAAATTCAACCAAGAAACTGTAAGGCTTGATATCACATGTTTGCAATCCCCATAGGGAGGCAGAAACAGGTGGATTCCAGGGTCTCTGGCAAACAAACCTAGACCTCTTGGTGAGTTCTAAGTCAGTGAGAGACCCTATTTAAAAAAACAAGGTGGAGATCAGTGAGATGGCTCACCAGGTACAGGCACTTGTCACCAAGTCTGACAACCTGAGCACAATCCCCAAATACACACCTGAAGAAAAGAACAGACTCCTGCTTGTTGTCTTCTGAGCTCCACACATGCACCTTGACATGCACACATACACATATGTTCACATCAAACACACATGCAAACACACAAACACACACACACACACACACACACACACACACACACACACAGTGCAAAATAGTTTTTAAGCAACCAGCCAAGCAAATAAAACTTTGACAACCCCTGAGGAACAACACCTGAGCTTGTCCTCTGAGATCACACATATACATACATATGTGCACAAACGTACATGTGCACACAGACACATACATATGTGCACAGACATGCATGGATATGTGCACACTTGCAGAAAGAACTGCTAAAGAGTCATAGCTATTTCTGTAGTGGACCCGTTAGGTTCTTATTTATCCCTTGTGTAGGTCACTGACTTATTTTGAAATATGTACACGGAAAATGGTGCTTAAATAGGTAGACAGATAAACACCTAGCACTGAAAATAGTTCTTATTTCCCAGGACAGCGTGCAGTGTGCTGTGACATGAGCACACCTCTGCTTTACATAGATGTCTTTTTTCCTTTGTTTAATCAAATTCATCTTTTCTCAGATACCATCTAGATAACGATGGTGGAATTTTATCTTTCCTAGAGTTAGTTCAGTAAAGGAAGCAAAATAAGAAAGCTGTTGGCTTTCTCTGTGAAAAGCCAGAGAAAAGACACTTGATAGCATTTTTAAAATTAGTTTCAATTGGTTAAGGCTTGTCTTCTGTCCTGCCCCCTCCCTTTAATTTACATTAATAATGGATGACATTTCTTCAATTTTGAGAGACATGCAGTAAGTCTCTCTCTTCCATGAGAACACGTCTCCCTGAGTCAGGGATGTCAGGATGTGGGTTCACAGCTCTGCCGTCCCTAGGAGGGTCACAGCAAATCTGCTTCTTCCGTCTTGGCTTGAACCCATGACCTTGACTGGTGTATGATGCTGCCTGGCTGCTCGGGACTCAGCAGTCCCCAGGTCTCTCCAGCTGTTTCTCTGTGACCTTGATCCTGACCTGGAACTTAATCTGTTTGTACTTGAAGAGTTCCTGATGGGAAAATCCCCCGTGCTGCTGAGAACTGGTTATTCCGCCAACGACACTAACCTATTTCTCTCCTTCTAAAGTTCTCATCTTTTGTGCATAATTTTCTTAATCTTTTCCCCCTAGGAAGGGAAAGTAGTTTTAAAATCAGGCAAGGATTTGCGAGAGCTCCGCCAATCCAGCACATCTGACATGGTGCCCTGTTTTTTATTTTTATTTTTCAGTCAGTTTGCTCCCAGGAAAGTCTATTTTTGGACAACAGGTAAAATAAAATTTATGTTTCTTGTGTCTTTCAAGGAACTGTTTGTTGTATGTCCTTTACATTCTCATGTTCATATGTATTGCATATATATATAAGTGTGTACTTGAATATATATATATATGTATGAGAGCATGCATATATTAACAGATACACACATATATATTCACATATATGTTACTTGGTCTGTTTAAAAATACTTTGATTTGGGGAAGAAGTTTTCTTAGTTACTTCCAGACAGAGGCTTAGGCATTTTCCATTGAAGTCTCTGTTTTAGGCTCTCTCACGTAATCCCTGCAACCTTGTCATGGGATAAGAGTGGAGACCATGTGGGCATGTAGCTTCTCAGGCTTACTGGCCAGGATGCTGAAAGTGCTTTCAGCCATTTCTTACATCTTATCACCTTAAATAGCTATGCCAAAAGAAATTAAATTACTATGGTTTTAAATTTCAAATTGTAACAGTCTCCCCGCCTTCCTGAAAGGTCTGAGGTGAAAACTTTATCCACAATGCTTTCATATTTATCAGTCTGCCTGGCTTAAGCCTTGGTGAGGGGTGCTGGAGAAATAGAGTGTTGATGGAGTCTGTAGAACGTCTTGGGGTTAAGGGCAAACCTGTTAAACTTAACCTTTCAGAACTTACCCTTCTGAAACAGCTTCAAAGCGTCACAGGTACTGAAACGCTCCCATGATTCAATTGTGTGGATTCCAGACAAACGAAGCAAGCCGCATGCGCTGTACTAGCCACAGTTAAGACTAATCAAAATCCGAACTTGATTTAGAAACACAGGATTCGTAAACAAAGCGGTTGTTAATTTGATTGCAAGTGTCAGTATAATGGGTGTCCCTCTCAGTCTGATTAAAATTGAAGTTGATTAAACACTCACACTCGGACTTTAAACCGGACATTAGGGATAAATAGTAACTACAAGAAAGAAGTCACGGTGTTAGCAGTTGAAAATGTTGAGGGAATCACCTCTTTCAGGTGGAAAAAAAAGATAAAATATGACCGTTCCAGTTTGAGACACGTTTCCCCTTTTCAGTAAAACTGAGAGTCCATAACTGACTACCTTGGTGGTGACCTGAGACATTTCAAAATTTTACACCTGTACCAGACAGAGTATTGACATTTCAATTCCAGGGAAACATATTTCTAAGTCATCGTCATCTAGCCAATCTTTCCCATACAATATTCCCTAATACTATCTATTGATTCTTAATTGCCCAAGGTATTCAAGTTGGATCATATTCAACAGTTTAAGAACTGGTCATATATGTCCTTGCCTATGTGAACATGCCCTGATAGTCCAAGAAGGAAACATCAAACATCAAATTGAATGTCCCTTCAGGAAAAATAAAATGTATATGGACACTTCTGGAATTCTCATATTTCCAGTGAGTCCAAAGGATTAATAAATAATTTTATAGTTATCTTGAAGAAAATCCCAACAGTTGTGTTTAGTTATCTATCCTGTGTCTACCAGCCTCTTGCATTCCCCTTTTCCTGTGTCCACATTCCTCCCTTTACCGCTCTATCTAGCTCAGACTAGGAACTACATCCTTAGATGCTGTCGTGAATTTGCTCAAACAAACTTTAACATCACACAGGTAAATCCTAACACATGGAATTGGCTTACACACAAGGCATGCTGTGATGTAGTGCACACCTGTCCCGTATAGGGCATTGTGAACCCTTGGGTTCTGTGTCATAAACATCATCTTTTTCATTCCCAGTAGGCTCCAGGAAGACATTCACATATGCAATGAGACCTATAAGAAAAGACAGCTCTTTCGGTTGGTATGGTTTACTTTTATAAACTATGTTTTCAGATGATGTGGCAGAATCCGCGTGAAATATAAGTGTTAGCATGCAATATTTCTGTTCATGGGATAGAATCCGTTCAATTCTCTTCTCGTAGCATTTGTTACACAATGAGACGGTGAGAATTACCACTGGGAAGCCATCATTCTGTGTATTTTCCTCCTGGGGTCTTCCCAGAAGTGTCTTTATGTGGAGGATTCTCCGTTAAAACTGGTTGAACACTTTCAAACACACTTTGACAACTTAAGCAGAGTTCAAATTTCTCTGGAAGGCTGCAATTATACATACATTCCCAATTCTGGGAACTAAAAAGAGGATAACTCTACTAGGGAGGCTGATTTTTAAATCACTGCTGTCCATCATAGCATTTCAAACATTATTTTAGGCATCTATTTAATTTCTAAAAGGAAATTGCAAAGTTTCTTTCCTTTATAATGGACTATTTAAACCAAGATCTGCAGAGTGAGGGGAAGGAGTGAATTCTTTTTTGAGTTCTGTGTTAGGCTAATACTTACTCTTTGAGAGCAAAGGGGCCATCTTCATTTTTCACCACGCTCTTACATGTCTGTTTGACATGCTTTATAAGGCCAGTTTTAAACAGCGTTATTAAAAATACTCAATATCAGGTCGTACAAGATGGCTCAGGGGATAAAGATGCTTGCCACCAGGCCTTATGATGCAAGTTCAATTCCCAGAATCTACATGGTAGAAAGAACTGACCCCTGTATGTTGTCTTCTGAGCCACACACACAGGACTTGGTACATGCATCACACACACACACACACACACACACACACACACACACACGTATAATAAAACATTTTAAATATCCAGTATCTATTATGTATATATATTTCTAAATACCAGGTTCATCTCTGGTAGAAGAAAGCTAAAACCCCAAAAAAACTCTTAACAGTTTCAGAAAAGGAGAAAAGTGAACTGACTGTGTGCTGGTACAACACCTTTGGTTAACGACTTGAATTGAGGTCTTCATCATTTATGGAGGTTTCTTCTTTCATCAGGCATCAGTAAAAAAAAAAAAAAAAAAAAAAAAAGAAAAATGTAATCCTCGTTTCCTCAGTTCTAACTTTCCTAGGCGAACACTGCTCTAGCAAGTTCCCTGTGCATCATTAGATATTCCCCTTGCATTTTTGAATGTTTAAGAAAAATGACCTTGAATTTCTCCGTTGGAATCCCAGACCCTGAAATAATCTGTGATACAGATTAGATACAAGCCTTCAAACAGCTAGTTCCTTTGACACAGCTCCCAAGTAGAGCTCTCATAGCAGAGCTATGGTAAAATTAGGGAAGCCATCCCAATGTGGAGGCCATCACTTACTTCAGTCACTAAGTCCCAGAGCTCAGGAAGCAAAGGTTATTGTAAAGGTGGTTCCGAGTACATATTGCCCTACGTTAGGGGAAGTAAAATATAATTTTCAGAAATATAGGACAATGTAAGCAATAATCAGAGAAACAGAACACAACATGTATATCAATTTTATAACTATCATGGGATGGATTTCTTGCTACCTGTAAAAGGACCAGCTCCAGTGACCATTATTTTCCTAGATGTTGGTTGGAAAGGACCAAGCTGAACTTTAAAAAGGGGGAGGCATTTGAGTAAGTGCTTTTCTGTAATATTTATGATTCCATACCGAGTAGATTTGGAATTCATTTTAGGACCCAGCTTGCTAATATTGGGATAAATAGCCAATACATAGAAAAATAAGAGTTATATTTAAATTTGTGCATATGTGTAAACCACCAATAATTGTCTATTTAATTTGAATTCTGTTTATGGAATCTCCTAAAAGCAGAAACTTCCATTTTACCCTTTAAAAAATGCATAGCTCCTGGTTTAGGATGATGAGTTGAGCTGATATCACAGAAGAATATCTTAGGTCACTTTGTGAATGAGGGGATACAGTTCAAGTCTAGTGAGCTTGTAGAGTTGTTAGACACAACTCTACCGTGACAACGAGTGTCAACTACAACCCAGGCAAAGCGGAGGTCACCATCTTCTGCAAAGACACTCGTGGCCACACTGGCACTCTTGCAGGTCTAACTGCCTGCCATGGAGGTGCAGAAGTCACAAACAGAAGGGATAAAAGATGCAAAATTGGTGATGGAACAGATGCCCCCCTTCCATCTAGAGGGTTTCTTTCTGCCTCATTTAATGTGTTGAGGCTCAGGACCACCCCAGATCTTCAAGTTGATGTTTTCCTATAATGAATATTCCAGGTCCTCTGTAGAAGAGGTTATTGTCCAATTCCTGCTTCATTCATAGCTGTTAAGGAATGATTCAGCTGCACCTTGTCAAAGATGGGTCAGCGTAGTCAGAATTACACAAGAAAAGAGTGAAGTTGAACTTGGATGTTGAAAGAACAAACTGGGCTGGAGAGCCAAGCCCTTGGGATGGCAATTCCTCTACAACAGCCTCAATAGTTTTCTTACATCTCTGAGTGTGGAAATTCAAGGCACCTGGCCATTGATGATCAACTTTCTTTAGATACCAAGTCTCCTCTTCAGTGCCTGTTATTTCTGAAACCAGCTGTTTCCAAAGTTCTGACAAAAGACATTGAAAGAAAACATTGATGAGGGGGTGTTTCCATCCAACCCGCCTCACAAAAATGATTTTATTCCCTCTATTCAATCCTTCCCTTGTTTCTCAAAGCTCTTCTTTGCCTTTACTAATTCTCAGATCCAGTTTCCTTCTTAATATTCTCAGACACAAATAAAAGTCTCATAAATTGAAACAGGAGCTAAAATTTTGGCGCTGCTTCTGCTCATTTGGCCGGAGTGTTTCTGCCCGGTATCTATACACACTTATAGCACCTTAACGAGACTTGATTTTAAAGGATTGCTTTAGAACAAAGCTTCTGATCAGGGATTGGGATTTGATTCAAGCATTGATTGCACCACATCACACACTGGTGTGAAGTCACAATTACACTTATTATCTATGAGTAATGCCCTCTTCAGCCATTTATAACCCAGGAGAATTCTAAGGCACTTTAATGATGCATTGTATCGCAGGAAAGAAATAAAATGAAAGCTTTGTAAACATGCACAGTGCTATTCTTTAAGGAGATTGGAAACCAATGAAACTACAAATTTCCTCAGAAAACACATGCTTATTTGCATGTTCCTTGAAGGAACTCTGGAGTCCTGGAAATTCAGCTTTAGCTTCCCTTATATTGGACTCAGTTTGAATGAATGCGTTCTTTCACTTCAAAATTTGCAATTTCCATTGTTGCCCGTGGCAAATCTCATGCCAAAGTATAGTGCCAGCCCCTCTGTTTTCATAAACTTTCCTACCCAGGGAAGGGTAATGAGCTGTCTCCTTAGACTTCTAAGGTTAAACTCGCAGGGCAGATTCTTAGTGTGAGTTCATATGGTAATTCTGGGACAGCTCTTTTGTCAAAATCTTGCTGAACAAAGATATCATGCAGAACATAAAGTTGGAAAATGAATTAATAAATAGATTTTCTCCAAGGCCAATTATTTAATGCTAAAAAAGAAAAAAAAAACCACTTCTTTCCCGGGAATTATTTTTAGAATTATGTAAGATGATGATTACTTCTGAGCATGAATTCATTATTGATTCGAGTCAAGGCAGCGTACCCACTTTAGGACAGCGTACCCACTTTAGGGTGGTGTACCCACTTTCAGAGAGAGAAGCTAACGATTACTTTTTATATCACTTGTCTCCCACTGTGTCTCCTTCACTGGCAGAGGGATCATGGTGTCTCTAGGTTTGGATTTCCCATGTATAATGTGTGCCATGTGTCATACGTTATGTGTCTTTGTGTCTGTTGGAGGTGGGGGGAGTCTGTTTAAAGAGTCAATGAGAAGAGTGTAGAAGACTCTTCTACTATGGGCCCCTATGGCCACCCACCCCATCCTGACACATAACTCTGTCCCCATGAATCTCTCTGATGGCTGTGCAGGGGTAACCGAGACAGCTCGGGAAGGACTTCCGGGAGTCGGCAGAGCAGCTCAGAGACAGAGCTCAGGTGGTCCGACCAGCAGCGGGCCTGGAGCAGCACAGACTCTGACAGCTCCAACCGCAATCTGAAGCCCACCATGACCAAGACAGCAAGTTTTGGGGGCATCACGGTGCTGACCAGGGGTGACAGCACGTCCAGTACCAGGAGTGCCGGGAAACTGTCCAAAACAGGTAGGTAGCACTGAACGGGTCCCTGCCCTGGTGCCTGCTGGAGTCTATGCAGGCCACATGCTCCCCGTTTCTCTCAACTTCGAATTAACTAATGGCAGGAATATTAACTCTACTCCATTCTAGGGATCAGGAGATGCTATTTAAGTGAGTTATTGTCACTAGCCGCAAACTTGAAGGACTCCATGAAGCATCTTCCTCATTAGTTTCTTTACTGGTAAAATGTAAGTTTTCATAGTACATTCTTTGAACCCCATTTACTTACTTAGAGTTTAAATGACATCAGTTTTTAACGGTGATATCACCTTGGCAAATACAGATAAAAACTATAACAAAAATCCTGCTTTTAAATGCAATGCTATGACACACTCAATGCAGCTGCCATGTGAGGTCATTATAATAGTAATAGACTCAGTAATAGTCCCTCTGTTCCTGGACCTGTTATTATTTAAACCATATGTACCTATTTCCTCCTCTGAGGTGTATAAATGATAGCATCCCTACATTTAATGGTTATTAGGAAGACACAAAGCTTCAATACATGCGAAGTAATTTGTGTAGCTGGCATGTTGCTAGTGCCACGGGCCCAATCGGTGCTCATTTACATTGATTATGGCCATGGAATATTGGATCCCTGATTTGCAGATGGGGAAGGCCAATCTCTGGAATGTTTAGTGTTTCCAAACTTCATTGAGAAGTGAAGGTATTTTTTTCCTTATGATTTCTGCCTTATTCTTCCACTGGGGGAATAGTGATATTTTAAGATAGACAACTTAAGGGATGTACAAAGTGCTTAGGAAGTGGTGGTGAGTGACTTAGAAAATTCCCCTGAAGGACAGCTTTGGAATGATTACAACCACGTGCTGTTCCACTCCCGAAGAGCAGACTCTCGGCTGGGAGGTTTGGCTTGATCTGTGAATTGCATGCTTTGCAAGCACAAGAACTGGAATTCGATCCCCAGACCCAGTAAGAAGTGGGCTGGTGGCATGTGCTGGTAATCTCAGCCTTGGGAAGAAAGAAACAGGTGGGTCCCTGGGGCTCAGTAGCCAGGCAGCCTAGCCTACTTAGCTCCAGGACGCAGAGGTGCCATGTGTCCAGAGAATGGTGGGCGGTGCCCCAGGAAGAACAGACACTGATATCTGACTCTTACACTCAGAAAAATAGGTCGTGTGGGGTGGGGGGGGGCACATGGGTTTGCGGGCTCGGGGGTTGGGATGGGCACAGCACTTGAACTGTCCCCGGGATTTGAACTGTGATTCCCAAAGGCCCTGGGTGTCAGGCCTGGGGTACAGGAGTGGATGGAGAAGTCCAGTTGAAGCTTAGACGCCGCTGCCCTGTAATGACTGCTTTTCCACGATCAGACTGAGCAGAAGAAAAAGAGTGCGCACAAAGTCTGGGTCCCCTGTGCTGACAGTTTAGCGCAATTACGTTGTTGACAAATTCCTCCTAAGAAATTATCTCATGTTTTCCTACACAGAAGGCAAATTAATAGCATTTATTCAGAGATGTTGCTGTATACATATCGCCGTGTTCCTTGGAGAGCGCAGGTGGGTGGGTGCCCTCTTCCCGAGAGCTCTGCTCACTGGCTGTGAAGCTCTTGATTCCGACTCTAATTAATTGCTCTCCTATCCCCACTATCACGGCATCTGAAATCCACACAGACCACTGCAGTGCTCTTGAACTTCTGTAAACTCAGAAAGGTTAAATAGTTTTTGTTCTTAAGATGTAGAAAGCAAGTACCTTAAATGGTGCACTTCAACATTCCAGCACCCCAAAAGAGCTCTTACCATTTTAAAATTAATCACCATTTTCCACAAACCAAACCCTGTCACTTCCAAAGCACAGCTCTTCGGAAGCATTTAAGACACTTCAAGAATGTTAAAACACCACGCTCTTTGGAGAACCATTAGTGATTATAAGCGCTTCAGACATGTTTTTTTTTTTTCTTTTAGTTTAAGTGTCTGCCTTCAAAAGTGTGTCAAGGTGCAGGCATGGAAAGGGAAAAGGCTTTTTTTTTTTCTATAAGGAGATCAAGAGAGGATGTCAAAACAATCTTAAAACTTCCCAGGATGGTTTTATGAAGTAAACCTGACAGTTTTGCTGTCATCAGCCTCAGAACAGGTTTCTGATTTATTTCCTCATGGTTGTAAATGAGCTGCGAGCTTCCAAGGTCTTTCCGAAACCAAATGTGCCCTCCAAAGATGGGACGTTGAAGTTACTCTTCTTGCGCAGGTTCCTGATCTATCTAGGTGTCAGTGAGACTTTCTTCATGCTGGAGACCTTGTCCCTCATCAGCACCAAGCATGTTACTGAGTGCAAACATGGGGTCACTGGAAGCTGGAGCCCTTTGCCAGAAGCCCAACACAGGTCTAAGGAGGTTGAGGGTGCTGTCCCACTGGCCCTGGGGACATTCTTGTGATGGCTTTGTGCCGCAGTCTTGTTCCCTGGGGTCGACAGTTTAAATTGAGCTTAAACACACACGTCCTCCTGGATGTGTCCGTCTCCCCCACTGTTGAGCTCCAGAGCGATGTTCTCAACTTCAGCACAGTCAGAGACAGAACGACTGGTTATGCCATAGATTGTGCCTCCTCCAAGGTTTCTAAGTCAATAGGCGCCCAGTGGAGCCTGGCAATATGTCTTCCCAGCAAGGTTCCAGGGAACAGTTGATGCACCTGTCTATACTATGAAATGACCTCTCCACAGACATCAGACTTCTTTCCACTTTTATGATTTAAGCTTCATGACTTTATTTTCTAGATGTAATTCACTTTTGCTGCTGTCTGACTCCATGCCAACATCCAAGAACTGCTTTTGATGTTCTAATATTAATTTTAATGCCCTACTCTTAATTTTCTAATTCAAATGCAAAATACCTTATCTTTCCACCACTTCCTCTTCTTTCTTTTGGTTACCCCAAGGAACAACCTGGGTATTTTCTTCTTCCTAATAATTTTGAAAGTCTTAGATCACTCTGCTGAGCCCTGACTCCCTGAATCTAGAAATATTTTCTAGAATTATTAACTAAGAAACAAGACTCGTGTAGCTTGGCATGAGAGGAAGAAAGTGCTGAGTCATGTGATAGAGAGGAGTTGCTCACTGTGATGAGCCCATCCCTGAGACGTGATTATTAATTTGTACTAATAGAGATAATGTTCTACCACCATTTATCCCTTTATTTGAAGTTTTGGGTACAGAACACTATTAGTTAGTACACTATCATTTATTTATTCACTGCTTTGCAATTTCATGCAGATATACAACAGATCTTGAGAAGCAGTACTAATCTATGAGTAAAAACACAAATAATTAGAGGGCGCAATACCATGTCCATTTAGTAAGATGGCACTAGTAGACTACCCACTAGAGCCAGTTATCAGCTTTGACCATGTCTGTAGTACCAAGAAACAATGGTTACCTCATAGGAATCAGACCACCATTGCACCAGTTGGTAAATCTTGCCAGGTATGTTGGTAGTATCGTACACAGGATGAAGAGCCGTAACTTTTCTCTGTCAGCATCCTATATAGCACCTTCCAACAGTATGAAAAGCTGGCCAGCAGGAAGGGACCCCCAGTTCAGTTTCAGTTTGACTTCTCTATGTACTGCAGCTAAAGAGTGAGAACACCATCTTTCTTTTTTTTTTAATATTATTAACATCTAATCATTTCACGGTGTATCAGAACCAATCTCAAGGTATATGCCGTCCGTACATATATCTACCATAGAGTTTTGGCTTTCACACTGACCTTAATAGAACTGAAAGAAGAAAAGGAATGACGTTTTGATGCATAATACAGTCTGTATGAGTCTTGAGCCTTGTTCTAACTACATCAAGGAATATGTCTACACGTATTTTAAAGTCGTATTTATGAAAAATATCCAAACAGACAGCCTATAAGGGGGGAGGGCTTTAGATCAGGCATTATGTATGTAAAGTTAGGATAAAGATTTGGGATTGACTAGTGACTACTAAAACTTATTGATTTCCTTTGGGGCAATGAGAATGTCTAAAATGGGATAGTAGTGGTGTTTGTACTACTTCAAAGATAGAATAAAATATATTTGATTCCACACTATAAAAGATGAATTTTTATGGTACATAAAATATATGTCAATAAAGCTGTTATAGTGGACAAAATAACCTAGTGGAACTAAAACAAAAATTTACATTTTATAGTATAATGCTATTGTTTGACCAGTTGGTCATGGGTGAAATGTTTGTGTGTGTGTGTGTGTGTGTGTGTGTGTGTGTGTGTCTGTCTGTCTGTCTGTCTGTCTGTCTTTATTGAGCAGCAAGAGCTCTTCGTTCCCTGTCTTCTATTTTCTCCTTCTCCTCTTTTTTCTTAATCCTCTTTCTTCTTCTTCCTTTTTTCTCCTTCTCTTCCCCTCTGATTCTCCTTTCTTTATTCTCCTCCTCCATCTCTTCTTCTTCCTCCTTCTGCATTGTCCTCTGTCTTCTCCCTATGTTTTTTCTTCTTTTTCCCTTCCATTTTCTTCTACTTCGGGTTTTTAAGCATACTAACTTCAAGTCAGTCTAATATCTCAAAGCACACAAATGTTTCCTGTTTTTTGTAGTGTAAAATTCCAACTGTCAGTTCCTGCCGATCTAACCCTCGCTTTCTTCTTGTATGATTGTTTTGTGAAAATGGCTCCCACATCTAAGAAAGGCAGCCTGGGGTGTAAAGTAGGAAGAAACTGGGATTTCTATCTTAAAGGCACAGGAACGCTCTGAAAACATGAAGATAAAAAGTAGTCTGTTCAAAACTTGGTCAAGCATAGAAAACTCTGCCCTCTTTCCCCTCTTGCTCCTCTTCAGTCTGGAGGTTTACAGGAGAGAACCCTGAGGTTGAAGTACAGGCGCTTCCTAGAGAGCTAAGGCATGTTAGTGCAGACTGGAGCTGAGGCTCCTTCCTCCTACGTTTCCCCCTTCTGTCTCATACTTTCTAGTTCTGCATTTTGCTTTGCTGTGTAATTTTCCCTTTTCTTCTTCTGAAATCTCTCTGGAGGTAGACTGAGCCTCTCTTCCAGCTATCCTGGTATCTTTTGCCTCTTCTGCTTCCTGAAAGCCACTATGCACCGCTCTGGGAATAACTTTGTATCTACCATCTTCTAGAATTTGGCTAAGCTTGGTCAGGGCCCATCACTACCTGGATGTCACTTGAGCGACAGGGGTGAATTTGATCTCTGGCCTGCAGACTTAGAACTTGGATTGTGAGGGGAGTCAAGCTGGACTCAGATGCTCCTACATGGTTTTCAGGCTCTGGAAATCATATCTAACAAGTCTGGGACCCATTCTGATCTCCAGCACCAGGTTTCTGTAGACATTAGAGTACTCACAGCGCAAGCGTGGCACTTGTCACACAAAGACAGGGTTTAAATATTTGCCCTGCCTTCCATTAAGCCCCAGAAACAGTTTAAAACTCTTGGAACCTAAAACTCTCAGGTCTTCATTAGTAATTTCCATATGATTTAAACCTTTGAACACGGCTCACCCTGTGCTTGTAGCATTCTGGTGAATGTCCCTTTTCAGACAAGGATTTCAGTGGTGCAGCTGTGCAGATTACTGTTGTACCTGTTCCAGACGGCCAAGACTTACAAACTGGCCCAAACATACACTAAAGCTAACCCTAAAGCACATCTAACAATCACTGGATTTCTGTCTAATTCTTTACCAGTTTATTTTCTCAAGCCTATGAACAGATACTTGACAAGGAGCAAGTTAACAAAGCAATGGTTTATTTGAACTCACAATCTGAAGATAAAGTCCTTCATGGAAACTAATATTTCCATAATGTTCAAGGTTGCTCCCAGGCAGAGGGTTGGAAAAATACCAGAATCCAGATGTAGCTCTTTGTCCTCAACTCTCAGTCCTATACCTGCTCTGCCAAGACATCCCTTTCCCTGTAGCAAATGCAATTTTGTTTTTAAAAATAAATTTTTATTTTATATTTACTACTATTTTTATTTATTTTTACCTGTGTGGCTGCAGGTTAAGTTCAGAGCTACAGTTCTTCTGGATTTGGTCTCCGGCATTATAAAAATAACCCCCACTCGTGTGTTGCTGTGTTCACAGCAGAAACGGTCCGGCTATCTACTTATATAGGGGATAAATAAGTTTCTATCTGTCTCCTTCAAATTTAGCTGTATAGGGACTTGAGGAATAGAGCTTCAGAAACATGCATGAAGTAACATGTCCTAGGATCCCGCAAGTTGACATCTCTTTATCCTTCACCCTGTTCCTCTTTCTTATCAGTCTATCAATCTCACTAAGAGAAGTATTTCACATAGCATTAAATCCTCAAGAGATGAGAATTTGCAGGCATAGCTTGACTCCCATATACTAGGTTATCTCCTAGAGTGTACTCACAAAAGTTGAAGGTATATTTGTTTCTAATGCCCCACCCCTTAGTAAAAATTGTCATAACTGAGAAGTAGGAAGCAAAGATGCCCATAAATACAAGCTCAAAATTCAAAATGTGGGATGAATACTGGCTAGCCCCATCCTTCAGCACCATCTCAAACTCCCCATGCCCCCTTATGAAGGAATCAGCCTTTTAATGTCTGGCTACTGTCTCCCTACTTCTTCGGGTACAAACTGTTCTGTTGTTTCCTGTCTTTCTGCCAGGTTCTGAGTCTTCCAGCAGCGCAGGCTCCTCGGGGTCGTTGTCCCGCAACCACCCGCCTCTGCAGAGCACGGCCCTGACCTCCAGCGTGGCAGCTGGTTCTCCTGGTTGTATGCCCTATTCGGAGAATGGGATGGGGGGCCAGGTCCCTCCCAGCAGTACCAGCTACATCCTGCTTCCACTTGAAACTGCAACTGGTATCCCACCTGGAAGCATCCTTCTTAATCCACACACAGGTCAGTCCTCCCCTGTTCTGCTGGGAACACATGCTATTAAAGCTTGTTCTTCGGTTTCATAATTGAAATTTGCTACCAAGTTTCCTGAAAAATTATTAACTGGGGGCAGAGTGTGGAGACTACCTTGTGGTGACTTTGGGGGAGATCTGGGCGACAGCTGTGTGTGTAGACGCATCAAGATTCATAGAGATCAGAGGCTTCCCAAGCCGAGTGACCCCTTCTCAAAGGTTCGGGCTGGAGCTGCATGGCAGATCACTTGCCTGAGGTCTTGGGTTTAATTCCCAGCCCTGAAATGAGAGAGGAGGAGGAGGAAGAGAAAGAAGAGGAGAAAGGAGATGAAGAGAATACCGGGCAGCAGCTGAGGCAGCTTTCCCATTTCTTGATCCCTTCTTCCCTGACTATGGAGAGTTCTCTCCCATTCTGAGGACCTAAGATCAGAGTCAACAGTGTCCTGAGCTGGGCTATGCCAACCCAAACTCGGGTTTCTCACAACTAATGCTCAGTCTTATGTCTGGTACAGTTTTCGCTCAAAGACATCCAGGCATGCAAGGCATCCCATGGATCCATCTCGATTATAGAAGATTACAGAACTTTCCCCAGCTCCTGAAGATTTAGAGGAACTCACATGAGCAATGAGAATAATGACAAGCTACTAAATAGCTCCTCGTGGAGCCCAGGCTACTTATTGTAGGGCTAGGAACCTGTCTTTCCATAATCATGGCTCATTCCATGATGAATAGCCAGTTTCCCTAGGGGGGCAGATAACTTCCATGTTAGGTAAACTGAGTCCTTAAGGAAGCCTGCCTAGGCCCCCTCCAAGACCTCTTTGTCAATACTCTTTAGGATCTCAGGAGGGAGGAGAACTCTGCTGGCTGAAGCGACCCAGCTTTTCTAAGAAGCAGACAAAAGTCCCCCCACCACATAGAGCTCAGGGTCTAGCACATTCTGAGAGCCATAGAGAGAGCTGACACCCTTAATACTAAGAGCTTTTCATTTGTTAAGGGGAATAATGGAATTCTCTGGAAAGGAGTATGAAGTTTAGCTCTGGTATGTAGATTGCTTCAGTAATCTAAGCTTGAAAATGCAACAGGCAAACATAGCACAAGAGTGATCTATCTCGCGGGGCCAGCTCACACGGAGAGCGGTGCTGGTAATGAGGATCCTCGGTGCACACGAGAGCTGTGGTAAAATAGCTCCTGGGGTAACTGCGTGTCCTCGTGAAGCAGATGGCTCCTCCTCAGAGCACGGAATTTGATGGGGACCTTCTGACAGTGCCGTACATCTGAGAGGACAGAAAGCATAAGCCCTCTATGGAAAAGCACTTGAAAGGCTCCGACCGGGAACTTCTGAAGAGCATTTCTGAATGGCTCCAGTTTTGTTGGGATTATTGTAGGCTTCATAAAGGAAATTAAAGGACACCAGTATCATATACAGTACTCTGGGTCCTGACTGAAGGACGATCTGATTGTTGGTGTGATAGCTTTTGCTGTTGGTTGGGGAGAGGGCTTGCAGAAAGGAGCAGCGACAGAACATTCTTTTTTGTGTGTGATTTGTTTGAAGCAGAATTCCAGAGTGTCTTTAAAAAGGCACAATGGTATGCTTTGGAGAGTATTATTAGCAATGATAGCGTGGCTTTGCATGTGTGTGTATTTACTATCATATGCGATCTCATTCATTAAGCAAAGAAATAGAATTCTGCTGGTGCCAAGTCCTGATTCTCATTCATTGGCTGGAATCACTTAAGACTGTTATCAAAATGCCTCTTTTTGAAAATGGCTCTCAACGAGAGGGAAGGCGCTGCTGAATGGCTTCTCTACAGGCATTATTCTGCTCTGACAGACACTAGGCATTGAAAAGACAGGAAAAGACCATGGTTATTGTATTTTATAGTATAGCTGAGTGATGGAAGGGGAGAAATCCCATTTCCTGGCTAGGTAGATGGCTCAGTGCTTAAAACACTAGGTGTGCAGGACTGGGGATCCCCAGAGTGCCTGTAAATGCCTGGTGGGTGTGGAAGCTTGCCTGCAGCTTCAGAGTTGGGAAGGTGGAAACAGAAGATGCCTGAAACACACCAGCTAGCAAGACTAGCCACATTATAGAGCTTTGGGTTCACTTGGGAGGTCTGGTCTCAAATAAGGGGCAAGCGATTAAGGGATACTCCTAACATCAACCTTGACTTCCACAAACGCATGTGGGTCTTGATCTTGTTTTTACACATACATGAGTGTGCACACACATACACACCTATGCCCACATACATGCAAACATGAATATGCACAAACCACATACACGTGAAAAAAATTATATCTCTTCTTTCTAGAGTACCTTTAGTTCCATTGATTAAAAAGTCTATATGCAGGGATGGAGAGATGGCTCAGTGGTTAGGAGCACAGAGTGCTCTTGAAGATAACCCAAGTTTGGTTCCCAGGCCCCCCAGGTCAGGTTGCTCACAAACATCTGTATATCCTCCTCCATGGGATCTGACATCTATGACTTCTGTGGACACACATGCACACACACACACATATACACGCACACACACGCACGTGCACACACAAAAACTAATAAAAATTTGATCTTAAAAAGGAAATACAGTTATATGTTTAAAGCATATAATATATACTGCACATCTACCAGTGGTATGTGTATGTGTGCGTGTAAGTACAGGAGTTACACATACCATGTGATTCTTAAATGACCTCTACTGTAATTTCTATCTTCTTGGCTGCGGGCCCATCCTTTACCGCCGTCACCATAGGTGAGAATCACTCTTCATATCTTTGCAGGCACACGACACAAATGCTTCCTTGTTAAGCACCAGTGGTACCTTATTACCTTGTTTCCCAGGGCCTTGGGCAAGTTCCCTTGTTAGCTCATTTCAATTAATTAATTTTTGATTCCCTAGAGTGACAGACTTCTAGGTACAAGTACTGAATGGTTACTGGTGAAATAATACCCACTAGGTATCACATGTGTTTATCTAGATAGCACAGCTGTTTCCTACCCAAAGACACATATTTGAGGATGTGCTCCATGTATGAAATTAGAATTGACTGAGCTTGCAAGATTGGGTCAGTAAGTAAAGGTGCCTTCTGCCAAGCCTGACCATCTGAGTTTGGGATGCAATAGAACTGACTCCTCCAAGCTATTGCCTGACTTGCTGATAGATGTGTGGTACATGAGCATGTGTGTCCCAGTCATGTGTCTACTGCATAAAACAAAGAGTAGAACATCCTTTGCTTGTACAGTAGGCTTAACTCCCGCCATGTCCTAGGCATGGGACATACTGAGAACCCGTCTGTATGTTCCTTTGTCCCCGCTCCAGACAGCCACAGCTCTGAAGGAATTCCATGTGTACCTGGGAATATAAGTGGTATGTGGTGGGGGGGAGTGTATAAATGTGTTACATATGTACTCACGAGTGGACAGAAGCCAGGGAGGATGCTAGGTGTCTATCACTTTCCATTTTGTTCTCTTGAGACAGTCTCTCTTTGAATCTGGCGTTAGACTAGCGGCCAGCAAGCTGCTGCAATACCCTCCTCTCTGCCTCCCACAGCACTGATGCCAAAAGCAAGCGTGCAATCACCTCAGCTTTTCACATGGGTACTAGGGTTTCGAACTCAGGTCCTCATGCTTGCTTGACACACACGCTTACCTACTGAACCCTCTTCAACAGATTTGAATTTTGTCTTGACCGCACTCTTTGCCATGATCTTCCTTCAGCTGTCCTGGGTTCCCTCCTCCTTTGGGTAGTTTCAGCAGAAGTTTCTAGCAAGGCCAGCAGGCAGTCATCACTCACGATCTCGACCTCGCTGATGCCCTGTCTGCTGTATTGTCATGCCGCTCTCTTCATCTTGTGCAAATCCACAACTGGGCAAAAGTGCAATATTTGGGGAAGGGGATTCTCACTCTGGAGAACCTCTCGGTATGCATCTTTCAGATGCTCCCCCTGGCTTCTACGGTCCTAGAATTTCATCAGGATTCCCAGACTCTCTTTATCCAAAGTGTTTCCACTTTGTTGTTCTCAAATGTGCCTTGAAATGTCGGTACACTGTCCGTCAAGATGTCCTTCAAGGGCTGAGCTAATCTTTGCCTACATGATTTGTCAACATTTGGACACATGGCCGTCTACATAGCAGGAAAGCAAAAGCCACCCCATTACCATTCTATCAAGTAGAGAGCAGACATGCTTTGGTTTCAAGAGCTTGGGACAGTGTTGTTTCTTATGTGACTTTCCTTGTGTTTGTTTCCTTATTACTAAGATATTTAGAAACTCTTTATAAGGAGGATGAATTTGTAGTTATGTTTTACTTTATAACACTCCCTGGGGGATGCAAACGTGCCACACTGTGCCTATGGAGGGCAGAAGACAGGGGGAGAGCTATAGAGTCAGCTCTCTTCGACTGTGGGGGATCGCTGGGAAGGAACGCAGATCATCAGGTTTGGTGGCGAGAACCTTTACCTGTTGAACCATCTCACTTCCCTACAGTCAGTTATTTTAAGTCTGTCTTTTTTTTTAAAAAAAAAGAAAATGTTTTGCTTTCCTGCAATAATAACAAAGTGTTCTGCCTTCTGTAATTACCCAGTATTACCTATTATTGAAATAATAGCAGATAAGTTGATGTGGACTGTGGAAAACTCATTCAGCTAACATTATGTGTTTGAAAGGAATGTGTATTTTGTACCCAGTCCCTTTCTCTTCCCCTGCTTTGAACTAAGGGCACTCTGGCTTTCCTCTGACATCAAGCATCCCACCCCCCGAACCCGCTGGTGCCCGATGTGCATGCTGTGGCCCACTGAGCCTGCTCCTGAAGCGTCTGCCACAGTCGCTTCTATCAGATGGAAGAAGCTCAGGTCCAGCCGGGTTTTTCTTTCCCTTCAATCGCCTCAGCTGTCACTCAAACTAATTGCTCGTACCAGTGTGATTTTGTGTCTGGATTGGCTGGATTCATCGGACACAGAGGAGGTCCGGTGGCCTGACTTGAAAGCCAACAGCTGCCGGGCCCAGGTGTCTTGGGAAGTTGCTTTTGTTCTCTTCTCTGGCAACCATGGTGACTTTCCCTGGGCGCTATACCTTTCCAGGGTGAGCATCAAACTGGCCTTTTCCTCCCCCTGCCCTTTCCAGACCCACCCATCTCTGTCTCAGGGAGCATTAGACTCTTGTAGGCAGTTCTTTTGAGTCATCTCCTTCTTTGGACACAGTGCGCTAATCACATTTCAAGCTTAGATTGTAGAGTTTATCACAAAGTACATCTGAGCATTCGGGGTTCTATTCTAACCAGAATTAGAGGTAGACTTTCATTATGTCTCAGACATGGTGGCTGAAAGCTAGGTCATAATTAAAAACAGGGATCCATTCACGTGTGTGTGAGAGAGCGTGTGTGTTCATGGATGCATATTTGTGGGTGAGTGTTCATACAAGTACACGTGTTTGTGCAGGTGTAGGCCCATGTGTGTGGATGAATGTGTGTGTGTTTCCCCCATAAATAAACTGCAGGCAGATTTTCTCAGTGGCTATTCATTTTGTTTATGAAACAAAGTCATTCATTGCCTGAGGCTCACCTGATTGGTCTACTGCCCAGGGAACTCCAGGGATCCTCCTGTCTCCACCTCCTCAGCATTGGGATTACAGAAAACTCGAACACTCCAAAGTTTGATAGAAATCTTCTTAAACTGAAGGATTTTTTAAAGCCTTTTCCAAATTGCTGACTTTGGGGAACAACAGATTACAATTCTAGAATCTAGAAAAAACTTAGTTTTTAAGAAAAAAGGATTCTTAACGTAAAATGTAGCTTAAATTGAATGATAATAGTAAGAACTCATGTGTTAAGCTTTCTTGTCAGACTATCTTTGAGCCTTTAGCCCACAAATAATCACCTGGAGACTTATTATCATTATAAAAGCTTTTATTATGTATATGTGTGGTGTGCGTGTCTGTGGTGTGTGATCCGTATGTGTGTGTGATGTGTGGTGTGTGTATGTGTGATGTGTATATATGTGTGTTATGTGGTGTGTGTGTGTGTGTGTGTGTGTGTGTGTGTGTTCCATTGAAAGATGGGGTCCTGTGAGTGTGGATCCAGCTTAAGATAGTTTGGTCACAGTGATAACGTGGTATCCCCAAAGTAGGATCCACAACACTTTAGAAATATAAAACATTACAAAGAGAAACAAAATTATAAAATCTATAGGAAAATGAATGGAACAGGAAAAATCATATTAATAAAGTAGCCCAGGATCGGAAGGATAAAAACTGCATATTCTCTCTCATGTGGACCTGGCTTCCAGCTGTTATATGTGTATCTATGTGGGAGTAACTGTGGGTAGAAGTCTGGCAACTGAAAAGGGCCCATGAGACGTGAGAAATGAGAGTTGTAGAGAGGGAGGTGGTGGGTAGGGTAATAGAATACATGTAATTTGTAGCTAGAAGGGAGACGAAGGGGAATAGAAGTGTATGATGGGGATGGAGATAAGAGAGATGGGGAAATCGGTCAAAACTTGATGTGGGATTCCCCTCTGCATGCTGTGAATATTATTGGTTAATAAAGGAACTGCTTTACGCCTATAGCAGAGCTATAGGGGAACAGAGCTAGGCGGGGAAAACTAAACTGAATGCTGGAAAAAAGAAGGAGTTAGAGAGAAGCCATGGAGTCTCCACCAGAGACAGACATGTTGAAACTTTGCTGGTAGGCTATGACTTCATGGCGATACTCAGATTAATAGAAATGGGTTAAATTAATATGTAATAGCTAGCCATAAGAAGCTAGAGCTAATAGGCCAAGCAATGATTTAATTAATACAGTTTCTGTGTGATTATTTTGGGGCTAAGTGGTTGGGAACCAACAAGTGGTCCCTTCCTTACTACAAAAACTAAGCATGTAAAAGAAAATGCTATGAGATGAGGAAATTTGTTCACTTACTAAGTAAGTCAATGGATAAAGAACCCTAAGTCATATGCTTGGAGAAGTGTGAGATGGATTCATTCCATTCCCTTGTTTAGAGTATGCATTTGTGGAACCATAATAATTCTTATTTGAAGCCAGGCAGTGGTGGTGCACACCTTTAGTCCCAGCACTCAGGACACAGAAGCAGGTAGATCTCTGTGAGTTCTAGGCCAGCCTGGTCTATAGAGCTAGTTCCAATGCTATAGAGAAACCCTGTCTCAGAGAGGGCTGAGTGAAGATAGCTCCTGCACAGCCCTCTCTACTGGGCTCCACTGCCCACAGTTGCCCTTACCTTGGCAAGTCTCCCTGAATGAGGTGGATTTATTTGCTGCTTCTTAAATTACCACATGCTCACCCGGGCATCCAGTTTAAACTAGTTTGGGTCACAGGCAGTAACACATTGTCCTTGGAGCAGGGTCCACATCTTGAATTCCTGTTGCTTGCGCTTTTACTTTTGGGTATTTTCAGAGATCTATAAGAAAGGTTTTTTTGTTTTTTTTTTTTTGTTTTTTTTTCTGTAAGGAAAATGGTGAGACACTCATCTGAGCCAAGGCTCTGTATGGCTTCATTTCAGGTCAGCCCTTTGTGAACCCGGATGGAACTCCTGCAATATACAATCCTCCTGGAAGTCAGCAGACACTGCGTGGCGCTGTTGGTGGGCAGCCCCAGCAGTCCCCACAGCAACAGCCATCCCCTCAGCCCCAGCAGCAGGTCCAACCATCACAGCCCCAGATGGCAGGGCCATTGGTCACTCAGGTGAGGAGCTGGCCGGAAGGAGGGAGCAGAAGGGCTGGAAGGTGAGGGCTGCACAGGCTTCAGGTCAGCGAATCATCTAGGAGACAGGGTGTCTTGTGTCATCTCCCTACCATTAGGCTCTGAGGGAAAATCTTCCGGAGTATAATCACTGCTTGACATAGTATTATGAGCTCATACCCAGTGCAAGTGTCTGCGGAGTGAGAGTAGGTACGAGGGAAAATGAAGGCAGTTTTTTAGGTCTAAGTGCTGTTTGATGTGAAGCAACAGGTACAATTTGTAATCCCTTCTGGGGCTTTGAGTTAATTCATCCCCACCCCCCGGGTTAAATGCTCATGTTTGTAGACGCAATCTCTAGCTCTTCCTCAATGGGAGGAACAGAAATCAGCCAAGTCCCAAGTGACCTGAATGCTCATCTCTGGGCACCTGAGAAGGGTGCCGAGACATTGCCTTCCCTAGGAAGGCACAATGGAACTCGGTGTCCCAAGCATGCTCCCTGGGTGAAGCCTCCTTTTTATCTTTCTACTTCTTAGTTCTTGAGCAATATCTGTAGGTATTCTAACCAACATCTAGAGCCCATTGCTGACTTTGTAAGAACATGTTTTCTTGAATTTCTGGCTCTGGCAAACACAGCCTTAGGCTTGCCTGTGGTCAGTTTTCCTCTCTGCACTGAGTGATCTTACGGAACCTATAAGGACAGCAGTGTACTACCCAAGGAATGGGATTGCAGCCCCCGACACTCTCCTGTTACCTGATCAGTGTTTTCTTCCTTCCAGTCTGTCCAGGGCCTGCAGCCGTCTTCCCAGTCCGTGCAATATCCAGCGGTCTCTTTTCCCACCCAGCATCTCCTGCCTGTGTCGCCAACGCAACACTTCCCCCTGGTAAAGTATCATATGCATAGCACACGCATGCACACACACTCACACATGCATGAACACACACGCACACTCACACATGCATGTATGCACACATGACACACACACATGCTCACACACAGCATTTTCATGAGCTCTACAATTTTCCTGCTCAGCTAAAGATGATGCTCAATGCATGGCCTGTGGTGACTATGAAGTTGTTGTATATGTGAAAATTTCTATGCCTGACTGATACATCCATCCCTCCAAGAAACTTGCTTTTTTTCTATTTTTCTTTTTCTTTTTCTTTTTTTTTTTTTTTTTTTTTTTGCCTGTTTTCCCTAAGTTAAATGCTTCTGCATTTGGATACCCCTCTTAAGGCATACTGACTAGATGGCTGGGGACATCATCTGGTCAGTAAAATCCTGGCTAAGCTTTAGGAACTGAGTTCAAATCCTCAGGACACACACAACAAGGTGAGCATGTAGTGAGTACCGTAGACTCAGTGCAGTGAAGACAGAAGTAGGAAGACACTCCGGGCTTCCTAGCCAGCCAGTCTAGCCAAACTGGTGAGCTCTAGGTTCAGTGAGAGAGCCTGTCTCAAATCATAAGCTGGAGGAATGCCAGACAAAGACACCCAATATTGACCTCTTGAAGGGGCGAGGTCGATCGGTAATTACAGATCAGCCAGACTAGCTGAATACAAAAGATACAGCTTTAATAAACAGAAGTAAAACTTACACCAGAGTCCCAACGGTCCATCCGGATCGCAGGAGCCAAGGGAGAGAGGGCGGGGAGGCACACCTGCCAGGTTTATAGGTAAATTTTTGCCTTAGGGCGACACGCCCCACGGACAGAATGTGATTGGCTGAACTCCCCTATCAACCTCTGACTTCTCATGCTTATGTGCCCATGTGCACCCATGCCCACATACGCACACATGAACATGGACACACACACAAAGTTGACTGGCTAAGCACACCCATTGTTATTAGAGTCTGATATCATGAATAAACAGGTGATATGATCTTGCTGTAAAGTTGTCAGAAGTACCTAAAACTCTGAGTCAGGGCACAACCATTACTACCGTAAGCTCCTGCTGCTGCTCCCCTGGGAATCCAGCTCCCTCTTTCCTTATACTTTTCCCTGACTAGAAGTGGGTCCTTGTGGAAGCAGCACACGGACCGTAGCCCTAGATTAGATCCAGGGAACCACGTTCTGTGACAGCCAGACACACACCCTTGCTTCAGGGCCTCCTCTCTGGAGCACGACCCCTCAATGATAAAGAAATAATTTCCTTCTATTGAGGGAACAAGATTTGGGTCAAATTGCTTTCCACCTCCAGACTCTCCAGCTGAGAAAGCTTGATTTCTTGCGTTCTTGTTATGTCTGACTGGAAAATTCTTTTATTTCTGTTTTTCCCAGTGTATCCCTCCTTCTTCTTGCTCTGCTCTCAAGTGTGAGTGTGTGTCTGCCTCAGTTCGCCTTACTGGTAACCAGGTTCACCTTCCCTCACAAGCTCTTCACGTCTTTCCCTGTCACAGAGAGAAGAGGTGGCCGCGCAGTTCAGCCAGCTGAGCATGAGCCGGCAGTCCTCCGGAGACACCCCGGAACCTCCCTCGGGCCCAGTCTACCCGGCCTCCCTCATGCCACAACCAGCTCAGCCACCAAGCTACGTCATCACTTCTGCTGGCCAGCAGCTATCCACAGCGGGCTTCTCGGACTCTGGCCCTCCCATCTCCCAGCAGGTCCTGCAGGCCCCACCCTCTCCCCAGGGATTTGTACAGCAACCTGCACCTGCACAGGTAGGTGTGGGCTGTCCTTCCCTTCTTTGCCACTGATGACTTGTGGCCCTTTGACATCTGTCACTTATTCTGCGTCTTGTTCACGCTAATAGTCACCAGCACCAATATGTTTTGCCGCTTCACCAGACAGGCAGTCCTGGGGCCCAGAAAACGACTCAAATGAACCTTACAGGGTTCTAACTGGGAGATGACCCATTTTCCATGCTGCTGGCGTAAGGCCATGGAAAGAAATGACTCGGCTTAGGGAGAGTGCTCACTCTGAGTAGCACTTTATGTACACAAATGAAGACCTGAGTTCAGTCCCCAGAACCCACATTCAAACGATGGGTGTGGTGGGGCACATTGTAACCCCAGGCCTGCATAGACAGAAACAGGTGTATCCCTGGGGCCTGATGGCTAGCCAGTCTAGCCAAATCAGCCAGTCCCAGGCCAGTTAGAAGCCCTATCTCAAAACCTGAGAAATGACATGTAAAGTTGGCTTCTGGCCTCTGCATGTACACATGCACACACACGCACGCACACACACACACACACACACACACGCACACACACACACACACACACACACACACACACATGGCATCAGATTCTATGTGATGCTGTTTACATGGGGGAAGCCAGGAAGGGGATGTCCTGAACCAGAAAACCTTAAATTCTTTCCCTTGCTGCTTAAGACCTTTGTTTTCCCCTCTTATCTCTTCAAACCACCCTCCTCCTGGATCTAAGCTACAGACAGGCCTGTCTTGGTGAATACAAAGGGCAGGGGGAAGCCAATGCCCACAGGCCTATCCTCTGCCCCAGGGGAGGCGGAGCCCAGCCCCCCCCCCCATAGCACAGGTAGCCATTAATCATATTTAATTGACTGGAGCATGGAAGGCACCACAGATCACCGGTTTTTACTGTCTTCTCTAAGACTGATTATGTGTTCCTTGTTCAGCCCCAAACATCTCTGGGGCTCTCCTGGGTATCCCTTGCAGAATATTGGAAGTGATTACTGTCAAGATGGAAAATGCACAGCAGCATTTTCTGGTTCATTTTCGAGGCATGCATTTCCCATCCAGTTCCCATCCTAATTATGAAGTATAGCCTGGGAGGTGCTGCTTAAAGCGCATGTCACCACGGTGCCGTTTGTTCTGCTGCCTTCGTGTCGTGAATAAATTATTGTCTCTTCAAACCACACAAAACCCTACACCAGAAAATGATTTTTCTTCAGTGGTTCATTTTGAGTGATTAATTAGTAGTGCTCCTCCGGTCACCATCTCAATAATATTTTGTCCCTGGTGGGATTTAAGGTGATCTTTAAAACAATTTAAGTAATAGGAGAAATTATCCCATTAATGTATTAATTATTTTACTAATAAATTAAATATTTCAAGTTTTATTATTGGGAACAAACAGACCCATAGAAACAGATGTAGATCACAACCCATAATGACCTCTGATGTACATTTTAAGTCTAGCTAGCCAACTATGCAGCATTGGGAAGAGTCAATCTGGAGGTGTATGTCTATGGAAATATGTTCAGTTTCTTCAGAGGACCACCTTTGAATGCTTGTTTCCTCCGGCTTGTATACGCTTTCTTAATGCCACTAAGAGGAATCATCAAGACTCATGACTGAGGCTAAAAGCCACCTGACATGGAGACCAGACATAGAAGAAGAATTTGTTACTCCTGATTATTACTTCCCATGACTTATTTCTTTCCTATCTTAATCCAATTGGATTCTCCACCCTTAATATGGTCAGCAAAATGTGCATTTCTACCCCTCTGGGTCATCTTTATTCTTTTCTCCCATCAAAGTTTTCAGGATGGTGTTTCAAAGTATGTCTCTGAGCTCAGCTCACTTTCCTTCTACTTGGGTGGAGGACTGGTGGGTAAGGATGGGCCAAGTGCCGTTAGCTTCTGATGCTTGGTTTCACCATCCTAAGGAGTAGGCAGTGACCCACCCACCATGGGGATGTGCTCGGCAAAGCTGTCCAGCTCTCTGCTAGCTTCAGAGAAGAAGGACAATGAAAAAGAAGCAGCAAACAAAAATGTGTAGCTTCGAAAAATCAGCTTGACATTCTGCAAATTATAAATGCTCCTTGAGAATTTTTCAAGGTTTTGAACCCCACTCTTTATTGCTTCCTATTGAATGCTAGAAGACTACATAATAGGTATCATGGGCTGGTGTGATAGCTCAAAGGGTCAATGTTCTTTCCAGCACGCCAGGTAACCTGAGTTTTACCTTGAGACTCATGCGCTGGAAGTGAAAAAATGACTCGCACAAGTTCTCTCCTCACCTCCACACATATGCCATGGCGTGCAGATGCCCACATCTGTCTCCTCACCTCCACACACATTCCCTGGCATGCAGATGCCCACATCTGTCTCCACATTCCCACAAATACAAACACACTTATGTACACAGTGATAATAAACATCTTTAAAGAATAAAAATTGAATTCATTAGCTTATATTTAAACAACACATAATCATTTTTCTAAAGAAATAGAAACGGAGGAATAACAGATGGGTACACATAATGCTGATGGGTAAGTTAGATAGCAGCTGCCCTTGCTCTTAATATTGCAGGGCTCCTATGCAGTATGTGATATGTGATAATGACTTTTATCTGCATCAATTTACTCAGGAGTTCTCCACGTTTTAATTGTTTTGTATTACCCTATAAGAAAGAGCAAACAGGCTGGGGAGATGGCTGAGTTCATAGCACGATTGCCATGAGAGCATGAAGACCTGGGCTGGGATTACCAATACCTACAAAAGATGGGTGTGGCTAAGCACGTCTAAATACCAGAACTGGGGGAAGGCCAATGGCAGAAACAAGCGTATCCCTAGACTTTATTGGTCACCCAGTTTAAATAATTTGTTGACCTCCAGGTTTAGTGAGAGACCCTATGTCAGAAGCAAATTAGAGGGACTTTCCTTTTGTAGATAAAGTAAAGTAAAATGGCTCACTGGTTAAGAGCAGTAACCAGTAACTGCTGTTGGTTCTGCAGCGGACCCAGGTTCAGTTACCAGCACCTACACAGCGCTCCACACCTCTTCATAATCCCAGTTCCTCTTCCGATTTCCACAGATACCACACACGAACATAGTGAACATATACATGCAGGCAAAACACTGTACACAAAGAGTAAAATAAATAATTTTAAAAAGGAAGAGTTGCTGAAGAAGATGCCCACCGTCATGCCCTGGTCTACACATACTCATAGGTACTCCCATGCACATGTGCACACACATACACACACACACACACACACACCACACATTCTAGCACCACTTTCCACACCCCCACACAGAGTGGACGGTGGATGGATGCAAGGAGGGAGGGAGGAAGGAAGAGAGGGAGAGAGATAGTAAGGTTAAATCACCATGAACAATGCATACAATGAGTAACTTGCCACTTGTGGGTCCATCACTGTGACAGAATAGTTTTAGGTTCATCCAGGCCCTGCATCCAGCCCCTGTCTCCTGGTCATCTATAATACTAGAATGTCAGAATAAAATTCACGTTGATTCCATGACATTGCAGAACCACAGCCATACAATGTCTTCTTTTCTTCTGCCTTGGGATAAAGGTAGGGGCCATATGATACACTCCAGTAGAAAGATGGAAAACTGCTGTCTTATTGACATAAATCAGAAAGTAAAATAGCCATAAAAAGGGCTCATAATCTTATTATCCACACACAGCTTGTAAACTCTTAGGTATGAAGTGGTCAGCCACTGTTCTCACTTTAAGAAGGATGATAAGAGAAAAGCCAGAGGCCTGGGAATAGAAGAACATAGCTGAAATCAGTAAGAAAGCATTAATAGGTAGGCAAAGACGTCTTCTGTATCGGGAAACATTTGATCTCAATGAGAAGATTTAAGATGTTTTCACTGACTTCAGTGAATGGTATACAGAAGATAGGCAGGCCTAGGGTTACAGACCTATAACCCAGACCTATTTTCTATAGGAAAATGAGACATTAAAAGTTATGAATTCAAGGCCTCCATATCCATGCTCACACACGTGAACATGCGTGTATACATATATACTCACAAGATGCCTGGGATATAGCTAGGTGATTGCTAGGGCTTGGTATGCATGAATCCCTAAGCTCAACCCCCATTACCAAAAATAAGTTTACAGAAAATACATACAATATCTTGCCATAAGTTCCATTTGTTTACATACCTGCATATTTTGATATAGGCTTTGTGTCAATCACTCTTTGAAGCCTTTACTAGACATCAGGTGGCCTTTGGCTACTCATGACACAGTCACCAAGTGGCCAGGACTCCTAAGAAGCTAATTTCTTTTCCATAAAGACTGAGGGTTGCCAGTCATGGGGAGTCTCTGGCTTCTTTCTGCTGCATGGTAGATAGGTGTTTCCCTGGTGACTATATCCTTTCTCCGGCAGCAGGATGGCAAGGCTCCTTCAAGTGCTGGCTTAGGAAGCCCAGACTTCACTTCTGCCTCTTTGCAATGATCCAAGCAGGTCATGGAAGTTCCTCAGCTTCCAGAGCATGAACAGGAGATAGCTCCCGCCGCGGGAGGAAGAGCCTGTGCATTCAAACAGGGGCGAAAGAGGAGAATGGTGGTCCACCTTTACCATCTGCCACAATTAGATGACACACAGTTATCTCTGCTTCTCTCTTGTCACGTCCCACAGATGCCCGTATATTACTATCCATCTGGTCAGTACCCTACCTCAACCACACAGCAGTACCGGCCCCTGGCCTCAGTCCAGTACAGCGCTCAGCGGAGTCAGCAAATACCCCAGACCGCACAGCAAGCAGGTATGTGAAGCCTGTTTCCTTTCTGTCCTCCGGCTTGGTTAGTTCTGATGGTGAATTTCATACATGTACTCAGTGGATGAGTACCCCAAAGAGACAATTTAAGTCGCACGTTTTTCCTACCCAGGGAAGAAGGAAATTAGCAGGTAAGAAAAGGAGACAAGGTGTGTACCGGGCCTATGCATGCGCAGTTGTTCCCCACAAGCTATTTTTACAGCCTCTGGGTTTATTTGAAAGCAGGGAGACCAGCGCGTCCTATCTTTCTGGTCTTGCTTTTTCAAAGAGAGTATTTCCACGAGTTCTCAAGGAGTCGAATGAGGGTGTTTTGACACCGACCTAAGATTCGGCACTGCCTTTAGAAGAAGGCTCCTGACAATGCAGCGTCCACTGATGATGGCCACATGCCTGCCACCCAGAGCGCAGCAGCCACTGTGCAGCGGGAAGGGGGGCCGATGCACTGTAAGAGAGTGAGTAGTAGGTCTCACAGTGAACCGGTCTCTTTCCCTGCTGTGCCACACACCAAAGAGAGCCAGCAGCAGGCACCTGCCCAGCAGGGCTGAGGGGATTGCCGCTAGGCAGAATTCTGGGGATTCTGCTGACCGCACTGCAGGGGGAACTGCTAATTGTCATGCTGAAGATGCCTGGCTGGAGACACTGCCTCTGTAAGTAGGTCACCGCTAAAGAGCAGGGCTCCTACTGTGGCTCTTCCTGAATCCCTGCTCTGAGATCTGATATCTGCGCCAGATAAATGGTAGACAAATATATAATACATACAGATAACATGTGGGTGACATGGATAAGATATGTGCCGGTTTTATAAACTAGAAGAAAAGAAGAAAAATCCTAACAATCCTTGCCAAACATCCCAAGATCTCCAAGGCCAATGTTGCTACAGCTTTGCCAGACCCAGATCGGAGACAGAATTTAGTGCATTTACACCTTGGATGGCTACGTGTTCTTAAAGTTCAAATTATGACCTAGTTAAAGTCTTTGAGGAGAAATTAGAGCAACCTACAACTGCCCGTTTTTGGTTAAATGCAATATTCCTTCGGGACCTCTGAGCAGCCGTTGTACTTCTATAGAAGTAAAAAGCAAAAGGGTTTGAAGTTGTTTTTAAAGGATATCCTTGAACCATGCATTTTGCAATTGCCAAGAAATCTCCAGCATCCTCTTGGGACTGTGTTGTCTCTCTTGCTCAAGCCCACAGGATAACGCATTTGCGTACCCAACTCTCCTATCTTTGTCTGCTAATGTTTATGCTATAATTATGTTTTTAGGGCTGTAAGAATACTTGCCTTGTGAGCATAATGACCCGAATTTGAGTTCCAGAACCCAGGTCGGAAGTTTAAAAAGGAGTGTGATTGCTTGAGTTTTTAATCCCAGCCCAGGAGAGGCAGAGGCAGAGACAAAAGGACCCTGGAGGTTTAAGGACCAGCCAGGCTAGTCTACTTAACAAACACGGAGCCAGTGAGAGGCTCTGTCTCAAAATCCAAGGTGTATGGCACTGAGGAATGAGATGTTCTCTTGACTCCACACGGGCGTGGATATCTACACATACACCACCCTTGCATTCACGTGAAAACACATATTCACACACAGTTATCATGTAATCTCCCAGTCCTCAGTTCAGAAGGTACCAAAGAGTTTTCCTTTGGGTCAGGGATGTATTTGGAGGAGGCACAATGCAGGTCATTAATTCTACTGATCTCATGTTTATGAGAACTCTAAAGAATTACATTAGTCCCATGATAGGGTGTCATGGAAGAATGGAATGTGGCTACAACTGTGTTGCAGTCTCCTAAATACAGAGCTCGGGTCTGTGTCCAGGTCTCAGGGAGTCATGTGCTGTGTTAACAGGGCCTCAGAATTAAGTTTATCCACAGTTACTGGTCAACCCTTGACTGTGCCTCCTCTCCATTGTCTGTGCCGATGACTGACAGCGTATGAGGAAGTAGCATTTTCATTTCTTTATAAGGCATCATGGAAATATTGAAAGGTGTAGAAATCCCCTCCTGTTTCCCTGGAGGATACATGCAGATGATCTCAACCATGTAACTTGGTAACCCAGTGTCTGACTTGTCCCAGATTTCATATAGCACCATAGATATGCTGTCTCTAAGGAGAGATGATGACCCAGTATGATAGAGCAAATCTTAAGGATGGTTCATGTTCAGAGTGGTGGCAGGCAGATTCCAGGGCGTGGGTAACAGGAATTGTGGTCTGAGAGGGAGAGGCAAGGAAAGGGAAAGGATTTACGAATGGCATGGTCCCCAGATGTGCCACCACCAGAACACAGATGCGGACTGAGAGCTTTGTGCCCCTAGGTTTGATGGCTGCCCGACACCTGGTCTACATCCTAGCAGAGCTTCCTACAAGGTTGAATTTACTGTGGATTGGTGGCAGATGTTATCTCAGACTCACAGAGACTCCTGTGCTGATCAAATCCAAGTGGCCAGCCTCCCACAGCTGTTCTGTGATGAAGTATGTGTGTTCTATATTCCACAGGTCGGAAGACCTTTGCTGAGTCTAGTGAAGCCAGCAGAGTTTGCCCGTGCTGTGATTGGCTGATTTGTGGGAACAATTTTTTATTTAGACAGAGTGCCTTTAGACTAGCAGTTCTCAACCTGTGGGTCTCAGCCACTTTGGGGTGTTGAATGACCCTTTCTCGGGGATCACATATCAGATACCTTGCTTATCAGATATTTATATTATGATTCTTAACATTAGCAAAATTACAGTTATAAAGTAGCCATGAAACAATTTATAGTTTTATGGTTGGGGGCCATCACAACATGAGGAACTGTATGAAAGGGTCCCAGCATTAGGAAGGTTGAGAACCACTGCTTTAGATGGTTTTTGACAGCTGTGTTTTATCTAGAGGAGCGCTGCAATGCCACCCCACCCTCATCTCCTACTCCATTCCACCCTTATCCACCACTCCACCCCCACCATCTCTAAGGACAACTCAACTCTGACCCAGGGCCACTCTCAAGACATACTCTGTCTCACTCCTCCTCCTGTCTTCTGGGCTGTCACATAATGGAACATTTTAGTCCATTAAAGCCAGGGAGATTTCTCTCTATTCTGCTTCCGGATACTTCCTGCCACTCATATTTAATTGTAATAAAAAGCCCCCCCCCCTCTCTCTCTCTCTCTTACATTCTTGGCAGAGTTGATCCCCTGACAGTTGCTATGTCTTTCTTAGTCCTCAAAAACTCCATGTGGTAGTTTATTTTATAATTTCTTTTTCCATTATGCATGCGTGTATGTGTATGTATTATATATTCATGTGTTTGTCTATGCACTGTCATTTATATGGGCAAACTAGTGCCTAGGTGCATGTGGCAAACAGTGACTCAAGGCTGGTGCTGGGAATGCTTCATCACTCTTCTGCCTTATTCTCAGATATGACAACTCTTATCAGTCAGCATCCTTTGGACTCCATCTTCGAATGCTGAAATTTCAGGCAGGTCACCATGCCCATCTGGCATTTACTGGGGAGCTGGGATCAGAACTCTTGTTCCCAGGCTGCCCAGCAGGTGCTTTCCTCACTAAGTAGTCTCCCCAGCACAGACAGTGAATTCTTATAAAAAGAACTGGAGTCCTTACAACTGACTGAGTAGGACCCCGAGTGTGCCTATATGAGTCACACCAGGAACAAAATTCTTCTTCTTGATGATTTCCCTCATTTTGTCCCATTGATGGGCACTACTAAAATTATGAATTTCAGGCTGGCAATGATGATGGATGCAGACCAGGTATAGTGAGCCGTTTTGGAGAAGTCAAAGGGGTTATTTGCAAATGATATTTGGATCTCATAGTCATATTGGAAATTATAAACCTTTACTCTAGAATATCTCCTATGGCAATATTACGTGTTCTGTGCATGCTTGAAAATGTGCATTTGAAAAGAATCTGAGTTTGGCATTTGAGGACCATTGACCTGATAAAAGGAATTGAGACGTGTACCTCCCCTTCTGTTTCTGTGGCTGTTGGTTTGTTTATTTGTTTGTTTGGGTTTGGATTTGTTTGTTTTGAGGACATTGAGTGAATCTGATATTATGTTTTCTCCAAATGTTGACAGAATTCTGCTGTGAAATCAACTCAGCTAACAGGTTCAAAACTCATTTCTTTAGCTTTTCCTGATAATTCTGTGAGAATTTCTGGAGCATTTAAAGTATGAATTGTATTTATTTTTAAAACTTTTATGTGTATGTGTGCATGCCTGAGTGTGGTGTGTGTGTGTGTGTGTGTGTGTGTGTGTGTGTGTGTGTGTGTGTGTTAAGAGGGTGTCAGACCCTGAAGCTGGAGTGGTTGTGAATCTCCTGATGTGGGTGCCAGGAACCAAACCCAGATCCTCTGCAAGATCAGCAAGTGCTCTTAACTACTGGGCCATCTCGCCAGCCAGCTTCGGAGTTGTATTTGTTTATGATTGGGGGTTGTTCAGATTGTCACTACTCAGATTTGACACACTTGGTTCTGAGCTCAGAAAGTTTGTTCTTAAGGAATTGGCCCATTTCTTGAAAGATGTAGAAATTAGGAAAATAAAATTGACATTGCTAACTGTATTCCTTTGTTATTATCATTGCAGTTTGCAGAGGTAGGGATTGAATTCAGGGTCATGAGTCTGCTGAGCAAGCTCTCTAGCCGGGAGCTGTAGCCCTAACTCCCTACCTTACCATTCTCGCAGCTTTGTTCCTGACTTTGTTCATTCCCAGCATCCCTCATTTATTTTTGGATGTTCTTTCCATATTTAACAAATTTACCCCACTTGTCATCATTTCATCGATTTTTCTCTAATATTTTACCATTTCTATTGCTTGTAGATTGGTTTTGAGGTAGGTTTGCCATGCTTGCCATGCTCTACCTTCATGGTGCTCTGTGGACTCTTGCAGAAACTGGCTAGTCTATGATTATTTCTATGCTTAGGCACCATGTCCTACAGATGACACCTGGATCTTGTTGGCTTGCTCTGTTGTTATGTTCTCCCACATGTTTCTTGGCAATGTGTTTGCTGGTTCTGACCATTCCTGAAAGGTGGAAATTCACACCAGGCCTAAAACTTCCTACAGGCCAGACAGTGGTGGGCATGCCTTTAACCCCAGCACTCAGGAGGCAGAGACATGTGGATCTCTGTGAGTTCGAGGCCAGCCTAATCTACAGAGAGAGTTCCAGGACAGGCTCCAAAGATACACAGAGAAACTCTGTCTGGGAAAACCAAATAACAAATAAATAAATAAACAAACAAATAAATAAATAAATGATAAAACCAACGAAACCAAAACTTCCTACAGATAAACATCAAGGCCAGTGCTACCCCATATCCGTGGCATCCAAGCACAGGAGAAAAGCCTTTAAAATACGCAGAACTTGTCATCAATTAGCTTCTGTCCCAAACAAATGAGATATGCTTTATTCTCTTCAAAAAGAACATTAGAGCCGGGCAGTGGTGGTGTATGTCTTTAATCCCAGCACTCAGGAGGCAGAGGCAGGCGGATCTCTGTGAGTTTGAGGCCAGCCTGGTCTACAAGAGCTAGCTCCAGGACAGGCTCCAAAGCTACAGAGAAACCCTGTCTCGAAAATCCAACCAACCAGCCAACCAACCAAACAAACAAAAAAAATCTACAGAAAGTCTGAAGGGAAAGGCTCTGATCAGCGAGGTTGAAAGAGCTGTTCTTTTAAACTTCCCTTTCTCTCTTCTCTCTCTGTCTGTATGGGTCTCTTTTTCTGTCTCTCTGATGATCTCTGTTTCTGTCTTTCTCTGTGTGTACGCATGTGTATTAGACATTTTAAAAGACTTTTTATTTGTTCTTTGAAATTTTCATGCATTTATACAAAGTACTTTGATCATATCCAGCCACCCTCACCTTTCTCCCTCATACCCATGTCCTTCCCAAGTTCATATCTTCATTGTCATTATTCATGAAGCCCTGAGACCAACTAATACCGCTCATTTAATAACAGGTGTGGAGCCATCTACAGTGGGGGAGGGGAACAACATACCCACAGCCACATTCCCAAAGGAGAGAGACCCCGCCTCCTTCAGCTGTCAACTGCTCATAGCTCCATCACCGTAGGCGGGGCCCATCCATGCTGCCAGACAGCCATTGCTGCTGTGAGCTGATGTGTTCATCGGCCATGTCATGACAACAGATCATCATTTCTCAGCTCTCTACCTCACTCATTAGCACTCACATCTTTCCAGCCCCCCTTCCACAGTGTTCCTGCAGCCTTGGGTGGGAAGTACTGATAGACACGATTGGTCTGCAGCTGAGTCCTCGGTGGCTTTCTCTCAGTACTATGCCACTGTCTCCTGCAAAAACAAACTTTCCTGACAGAAGTTGAGAGGAACACAGATCCATGGGCATGAACGTAAACATTGAGTCTGACAGAATGAACATTTAGCAGAACAGCATGTCTCTCCTCTCTTGTCGGCTTCTACACACTATTGGTTAACAGCGTTAATATCCTCCAGGGTTAGATAAAATGACGAAGATGTCAACAATGGGCAATCCTCTGTTCTGCCCACCTAGCAGACCAAGAAAGCCTGCATTCTTGCGTGCCACGAAACACAGGATTTTCTGGTTACAGAGCAGAAAGAGAAAATACCTGAGAGATCCCTGGATTGTGTTATAACTGCTGCAGGTGATTCCCCTTGGGTTTTGACAGCTATGAAAGCGATTCACTTTTTCAGCTTTATTTTTGTTATTTTTATTTATCTGTGTAGAAAGTGTCACATGTTAGTCCAGCCATCCGTAGAGGCCAGAAAGGGGTGTTAGTTCTGGGCACTGAGCCTGTGGTATCTATAAAAGCAATATGTGTTTTTAACCACTGAGCTTTCTCTCTGTGGGAGATATTTCCTGTCTGGTTTCTGTTTTGTTTTTATACAGGGTCTCACAAATCTCCACTCTCCATCTCATTCATTGGCTCTTAGACCTTTTCACACCCCACCTTCCAGGGTTGTCCCTGATCCTTGGATGGGAAGTACTAATAGACTTTATTCAGAGCCTAGTCTGATCCCAAACTTACTCTAAAGCCAAAGATGATCATAAATTCTGGATCCTCATGTCCCCATCTCCCAGATGCTGGAATTCTAGGTGTGAGTCATCACACATGCTCTTACCTCTGTTCTAGAAAGTTCTTTGTCCCGTGCACTTTCCTTATAGCCAACTGTTTGCTGAATGACTTACATGCGACAAAAACTGTGCTGCAGATAGAGATCTATCTATGAAAATGCCTTATATTCTAAATTATAGTTCAGATGGATCACATGGAGGGAAGTCCAGTAAATACCTCCCTATTCAGGATCCCATTCATAAACACCCATGACCATTTTCGGTAGGTGAAAAAAAATTAAGATGGGCTGGAGAGATGGTTCAGAGGTTAAGAGCACTTAGTGCTCTTGATGAGGACCTGGGTTCCATTCCCAGCACCCACATAGTGCCATGTAACCACTGGCAACTCCAGTACCAGGGATCTGATGCCCTTTTTTTGGTCTGTGTGGGAACTTCATGCACATGGTGCACATGCGAGCAAACATTAATACGCATAAAACAAAAATAATGTATTTTAAAAAGAGAGCAACATGGGGGGTTGCTGGGAGAAAAGTTTCAGGGACAATGGGCGAGAGGAATAAGAGTCTAAAAGCTCAGAAAATGTATGAAATTGTCAAATAATTTAAAAGGAGAAAAGGGACAGTATATTGTACTGAAAAATCCAAGCAGATTTGTGAAACTTTTTTTATGTTTATTGAATGCATTTCTGGTCTGTTTTTAAGTCTCTGTGTTGAGTAAATGATGCTCCAATGGCCTTGAGATACTCAGGTTGGACTGGAATCCTTTGCAAAGACAGTGGTAAAGGCTTATTTTGCTTTTTTTCCCCCCTTGACTGAGTCTCACTCCATAGTCCAGCCTGACAAACTCTCAATCCTTCCACCTCAGCTTCCTCCAATCTGAGATAAATCTCCCTTGGACTGTGCATACTAATCCTAACAGCCATCAGGACTCAGGACTAGTATGCACAGAAGCAGAGTATGAACATTTGGTGGTGCTCAGCGAAGAAACAGCCTAGATCAGCCTTCTGCCCGGTGCTCTCTCTGGCCAGAGAAGGTTGGATGCTCCTGAGGCTTGAGTACTTTCAGACTGAATACTAAATGCTGCTTTCAAAAACCACACAGGCTTACTGTGTCAGACAAAGTTCCTGAACATGTGAGCCGAGAACCACCGAAGTCAGACAAGCCATGAGAGGGGCAAACAGATCTGAGTGTGGGGAAAATCCCCAGGTGCCCTGGAGCTACAGCTGCCTTTGACTTTCAGGCTTCTGTCAAAAATAGTCACATGAGGAAATTGGAGCGACGGGAGAGCCAGGCCAGGGAATGTAGATTCTGTTTGTCTTGCTAGCTAATAATATGATAACAGGATAGCACAGAAATCTCCAGATAACGCTCTGAAGTTTGGAAACATTTCAAACATCACACCTCCATCCCGCATCTGAGAAGCAACAGGTATGCAATGATTTCTTCAGGGAAAAATTGCGGAGTAGGAGGGAGTCAGCCTGTTGGAAATACCAGCTTAAAGATTAGGCAGAGCTGGGTTTATGTCTATCTGTGTTCATTTTAGTGTGTACAGGGAGTGTGTGTGTCTTCCAGAGGGATTGGGTTGGGGTAGGGTGGCTGGAGAAAGTGTGAATATTTAAAAGCTAATGGAAACATCTCAGTCATTCAATTCAAATATAACAGGATCATAGCTGTAATTAAATGCTGTTGAATGGAAAAGAAGGACAGTTGAATAGATCAGTTCCTTTCAATAGATCAGTATCCATTGTTAAAATTCTGACCCTTTTCGGGGTGGGGGGGACAGTACCTGGAGACATAGGAAACTGTAAACTATGAAGTGCTAATTTTGAGTGTTGAGATGCTAGGAAGTGACCCAGGCTTGAGAGCTCACTCTGTCACCGTATTGTCCCTCATTCCTCCTCCAATCCCTCTGTGCTCTATGGGAAATAGAACACTGAGACAGTTTCCACGGTAGTTCTGCCAAGAACATCCCATTATCTGTTGCATGACTGTGTTTGAAAATAGACCAAAGCCACCGTTCCCTTTCCGACGTGCCTGCACGCAAACTCCATAAATAAGGATGTGTTTAGCTTTATTGGTCTCTTCCTTCAGGTACGGTATTCTATTGTAATGGCGTGCTGCTAGTATTAACAACCCCGAATAAGACTATTAAGGCTTCCCTAATGTTCTGAAGCAAGTTGGCGATGGGGCTAATTACACCTTCGTGGAATCTATGTGCTTATTTAACCAGGGCTGACAGCAAGTCCTCTATGTTCAGTCTAACTTATTTAGCAGCTGGTGTCAGTGTCATTTGGGAAAAGTTTTGCCTTTAAATAAGTCTCTTTCCTCGTTCTGTTTACTCACTGTAGTTCATAATGGGACTTTCCGCTCCTGGTGTTGGGTGGAGATGGAGGGAGAGAGAAGAGAGCTGCTGAGTGGGGGAAGGGGTATCATTTGGTGTGATAAATAAGATACTGTCATGTATGAAATTAGAGAGGTGTCTTGCTCATACAGTTCTTACCACACAAGCATGCTGAGCTACATTCAACCCCTAGAATCCACATAGAAACCTGGCACAGGGAACTCTCTGGGACTCGGTGTTCATTCAGACTAGTGGTGAGGGCCAGTCTCAGTGAAGAGACTCTGCCTCAAAAAATGAGGTGGGAGCAATTAAAAAAGACACACCAAGTCAACCTTCGGCCTCTGCATGCACATGTGCATGCGTGTGCACACAGAGAAAAGACAAAGAAAATGATACTTCAGTGTACAGCCATTGGGATTTTATTTTTCTACTTTAATTTTCCTTCCCTGGGATTTGATGATTTTAGAATGGATTTGTTTAATTATTTTACCTATAATCTCCATATATTTTAATATTCAAAACTCCTCAACATATATGTACATAATATATACATATATATGCACATGTTATATATTTAATTTGAGAAAATAGTATGTTCACAATCACTCAGACAAGCAACGGGAAGGCTGTCACACCTGACAGCCCTGGGGACATGCTGTGCACTTTTTGTGCCTGCCTTGTGCCATCAGAAGCAGAAGGACAAATGACAGGAGAGCACCATGAGAGTTTAATGGTCTGTTTGATTTCTATTAGCAGCTGTGGGAGTCACACGGATAAATCCTTGTGGAACATACTGTTCGAAAAATAATAGTTTGGAAAAGGTTTCTATGGAAATGTCCCATGTTTCTTTCATTAATTGCCCTAATTATTACATTTACAGGAGTGGGGTTGAGAAGCATCACGTTGGGATTAGGGGACAGGTTAACAGGTCTCGGAGCTGATGACAGGAACTGCTATTTTTAGGCATAAAAATTCCGACAGGTTTCCACATGTGAATGTCTGGGTTTCCTGTACCCCATAGGTGTTCATAGGGAGAGGACTTGGCTGGGTCAGGACAATGGCCTCTGCCTTTGTCTTGTCTTTCAGATGCTCTAGTTTCATTTGCTGGGCATAGTGCATCACGGGTGTGCGTGTTTTTCCTCATTTGTGTGTGTGTATGCATGCGTGTGTGTGTGTGTTTGTGGAATGTGTGAGGTGTATGTGAGTGTGATGTGTGATATTTGTATATGAGTGTGTGTGGAGTGTATGTGAGTGTGGTGTGTGTATGTGTGTAGCGGGGTGTGGTGTGTATGTGGTGTGTGTGTATGTGTGTGTTGTTTGTGTGTGTGTGTGTATGTGTGTGTGTGTGTGTGTGTGTGTGTCAGAGAGAGAGAGAGAGAGACAGAGAGAGAGAGACTGGACGACAAACCATGCTGTTTCTGTTTTTTAATTACACAATAGAAAATGGAAAGCAACAGTTTCCTGAAACAAAGGAAAGAGAGCTGGGGAAACAAGAAAGGAAACACAGCAAGGAAAAAATAAAAGTATTCTTATGAGTGAGCTCTGACGGCTTGATAAACATAAATTTGTTTGAAGAATCTGGTTTCCTAATGACTTTAATGGAATAAGTTAAGAGAAAAAGCTATTCTGAGCACATACACTCCTGACCGTGTTTCTTTTTCCTCCTCTATTGGCTTCTTGGTAGGTTCTGGCCCATGTGTTTGGCTCCGTTACTGCCTGCATTTATGAACTTTGAGTCCCAAGGGTCTTTCAAAAAGCCTTTTAAAAACCCCCTCATTGTTGTTACTTCCTCCTCCCACCCAAACCTGTTCTAGTTCACCAGCGTTTCGCTTTCTATTTTTATATTAGACAAGGTTTTCACGGGAAACTCTAGACACTCTCTGTGTTACATCATAATCATCTCCCCCCCCCCCTGGACTAAGTGGCTTTGGAGCCCACAGACTGCTCCTCACTTCGAGAGCTCCACTCTATCACAACATCTCTCCATGCCTGGCCATCCCTAGAGCCAGCCTGAAAGGTGGCCCTTCTGTTTACGGCTTCGTTTAGGAAGTCACAGTTATGAAATGTGAGGGCGAGTTTATCTTTCTTCCTTCATTCAGAGATGTGAGGTACTGGTGACAGGATTGTTAGACTTCGGGAGGAGAGTTGTGCCTGTCATTTTCACTGAATTCACTTTGGTTTAAAATTATTGGTGGTCTTCCCACTTTGAATATAAAGTAGCATGCAAATCACTGAATGCAAAGGGCTATTTCTTAGAATTAAGCTGTTCTCAAAGATGTATTTCTTTATAATCCTTTCCGTTCCACTCTCATCAGATGTGGAAGGTGAGTGTACCCTGCAGGGATACAAATGCCATTTCAGCAAAACCAAAAGAGAAAGGACCCACTCCATGCATCAAATCCCAGACTGTCCCTTCACCATCAGAATGGTACCCAAGTATTAACTAACCAGCCCCTCCTGGTCTCCACCACCAGACTGGTACCCAAACATTAACTAACCAACCCTTGCAGGTCTCCACCATCAGACAGGCACCCAAACATTAACCAGCCCTTCCTGGGCTGAAGTAGAAGAGCGGTCTTCCCTCACCAGCAGAGACAGTTACCAGTCCCTGTCACCCAGGGAGACCACAGACTTGCATGTGTATCACTGATTACAGTGGTTCTGAGAGAAACACCTTGTCTTACACACTCTCTTCATCTGGTGAGCCCCAGGCCACATGGTCACCAGAAGAGAAGTCTAACTCAGTCATTCCACAACCCAGACCCCTCCCCTGCCTGCTAACTGCAGGGGGAAGGGATGTTGGTCACGTGTGTAGCCTCCATATTGAGGCTTCTACTTGGTCCCTGAAGCCTCAACAGGCTTCCTCAATGGCTTTCTCCAGGGGTCTCAGAGATGTTGAAGATGTCCAAAGATACCCAACAGTCAGTAATGTCCTGATGACACATTGTCTTTGTCTCCCAAAATACTTTTCTTAAGGGTTCCTAGAGACTCATTAAAAATGAATTTTTAAAGTTCTTCAAAATATTTCCACCTTTTTGCTTTTTTTTTTAATAGAAGTTTTTTTTTTTTTGTTTTAGCACTATGACACACTTTACAAGCCATTGGTTTCTGCCTGTTAGAAAAATCTCAGCTTTGCTGTCCTGAGCCTGGGGAGACGCAGATGAGCCAAAGAGAACAAACCAAGGCTCATAAGAGATATGAGTTATAATCCAGAACGTGTAATTCTTCTGGGAACAAGAAAACAAATACAGAAAAAGGGGGCAGAATAGAGCCCTAGACACCTTGAAAAATAAGCAATGCTCCAGAGAAGGCCATGTCTTGAAGCACGGTGAGAATGCCCCTGGTAGGTCAGCTAGGCTCCGCGTGGTTGTGCATTCTTTTTCTTACCTAAGGAGATCCAATTCTAAAGGCAAGCCAGCAACCAGGTCTTCAAAGGCCTGTGCAGCACTGTGAGAGGACATGGCTCAGAGGGCAGAGTGTTTGATTCTTCTCCAGTGAAGTGAGATGGAGACCTTATCTGAGATCAGCTAGTTCTGCCTGCTGAACAAAGGCTTAGCCCTGGCCATTCCGAACCTGGGTGTGTGGAGTTGAGTCAGGAGGAACAAGGCAAAGACAAAAAGCAAATCATAAGAACCCCGGTCTCTCATCACACCATGCAAGAATTAGGAGCGAGAAAAAATAACCAGATGGAACTGTCTGTAGAGCTTTGGTTGATGGACAGAACTTCTTACACACTGTGAAGGGGGAAGAACACTCTTAGTAAAGGACGAAAACCTCCACCTTAACACAGCAGCGGATTTTGTTGTTGCTGCCTCTTCTTCCTCTGCCTTTGAGCCTGTGTGCATGCATGCTGTAGATAGGAACCTGCTTTTAACAATAGATTGTGTCATGTACTAAGCATGACACTTTTTACTGACACAGCATTTCTTTGGTCAACGTTGTACACCTTATGTACACTGACGCTTCCAATATCTCTAAATCAACTATTTAACAGATGAAACCGTATTTGATGATTCCACCAAGGTTTTTGGGAAAACAAACAAAAAAAATAAATAAAGCAATCAAGAAATAAGCTGCAGAACTAGTAGGGATAGGTTTACAGTGCTGCAGGGCACAGGAGCCATGTGTGAATGTCAGCAGAATTTGTTTTGCACTAGTGACAAAAAGGAAGGTTTTGAAGAAAAGCACACTTTTATTGGCAGTACTAATGACAGTCCTTCTGACTTGCAGTCCAGGAAGGTCTTGGTCAGATGAGGACCACTCGAGGGAGTTTCCCCAGGTGTCCACACAACAGTCTTGAGTGAAAGCAGTTCCGCCTTGAGATGCTTCTCCAGGCAGCCTTTGGTCCTGCACCACTACCTGACTGTAGAGACACTGGAGCTTGGGAATCTTGTTTATGATTCTCTAGCTTCCAGTGTGAGCGAATATTTCATAAAAAGCTGTCATTACTGGCTTGGTAGTCTCCCCTCAGACAGGGAGGACGCCACGGAAGTTCCAGGGTAATTTTCTACCTCGGTCGAAAGCTAGTATTGGTTTCGCGACTTTTCATTGTTAGATGGCACCATTTGGGAAGCTCACACTACCTCAAGCACTTCTATACATCTACTACACAAAAGTGGTTTTCTGGGCACAGAAATGCACCCCGCCACACCCACGCAAACCTGTGTGCCCACCTCCTCACAGTGCCTACTCTTCACCAGACTCACCGGTCCCCTTGCATACGGTTACACGGTCCTCAGTTCAGCCACTGGCTGACTCTCCCACAAATCCCTGATTTGATTCCACTTTGTTCCTGAATTAATTTCAGTGGTGAAACTGGTGTTCTCTCGTCAATGCCTTTGGCTTTCATCATGTTTAAGTAGAGAGATAGAAAACTGGGATGAGGGAAGCTTGTGTGTGTGCACATCTAAATGTGATGGTCCAGATGGATTGCTTTTAAATGATGGGTGGGATTTGTTTTTGCATTTATTATCAGGCCCTGAAATTTGTACAAAAGATGTTTTTGACTCTGACAGGATAAAATGGCATGTTTGGTGACTGCTATGAAAATAGTGTATTAATTTGCCAATACTCACAACATACTTATTAAGCATGCTTCTAAATGAGCTCTACATATTTGTCTCCCTCCATTAAAAATGACAAGATGTGGGACTAGGGATGTAGCTCAATTGGAAGAATTCTTGCTTTGCTTGCATAAGGTCCAGAGTTCAAACACCAGTGTCATATAAACCAGGCATGATGGATACACAACAATAATCCTGGCAAGCAAGAGGTGGAGGCACGGGAATCAGAAGTTTGTAGTTATCGTTGGCTAGGTAGAGAGTTTAAGGTTAGCCTGGGATATAGGAGACCTGGTCTAAAAAAATAGCAGATAAAAAGCAGTAAGACAAACACTGAAAACATAGACATGGAACCTTCATAGTAGGTGAATCTACTGAATTCTAATTCTACTCAGTAAGTTCACAGATCACTGGAGCAATCTGGAGTGCTCAGATTCTAGGGAACACCAGGAAATCCATAAACCCACATCACTTGGATCTGAAGTTCAACTTCATCCCATCATATTGAGTCTTCTGACTCTGACTGTTTCCTTCCTCAGAATGTACACACAAGGCTGTTGCCTTCTCTGGCACCCCACTACTGTCAGTCACAGAAAGGGGTGGTGTGTTAGTTTGAATGTATTTGATCCCCATAAGCTCACAGAGAGTTGCACTATTAGGAGATGTAGTTTCCTTGGAGTGGGTATGGCCTTGTTGGAGGGAGTGTGTCATTGTCAGGGTGGGCTTTGAGGCTTCCTATGCTCAGGATACTTCCCAGTGAGTCAGTTGACTTCCTGTTGCCTGAGTCAAGATATAGGATTCTCATCTCCTGCACTATATCTGCCTGAATGCTGCCATGTTCGCCGCCATGATGATAATGGACTACACCTCCGAAACCGTGAGTCCCTCCATTAAAATATTTTATTTATAAGAGTGGCCATGGTTATGGTGTCTCTTCACAGCAATAAAAATCTAGCTAAGACAGAAGTTGGTGCCAGGAGTGGGGCATTGTTGTGACAGGCCTGACTGTACTTTTATTTGGAGTGATGTGGACTTTGGGTTAGGAAAGCAGTGGAATACTTTAAGCATTGCTTAATGGGTCATACTAGGAGGAGCATGGAAGACAGTGGTGCTGAGTGTGATTTGATGAACTGTGGTGGCCACGTCAAAAAGTTTTAGAGGAGAAGAGTTTTAGTGTGTTGCCTACAGATCATTCTTGCGATATTTTGGTAAAGGAAGTGGCTGGATTTTTTGCCCTTTTTGGAAAGGTTTTTCCAAAATTAAAGTGAAGAGTTTTGGATTCATTTCATTGGTAGAAGGAATCTCAAAACAGCCTAGTATAGACTCTGTCTATACTAGTGGGTTTCGGTGGTAATGCTAATAAAGATTTATAATGAAAATGAACTACAGAAAAGCTTCAAGTTGGGTATGATAGTGTATGCCTTTAATCCCAGCACTCAGGAGGCAGAGGCAGGTAGATCCCACCCAGCTCAGCTTCTAACTTGTAAAAAGGAATGTGAGAAAAGCTTAGAGTATGATATGATGGTTCATGTCTTTAGTCCCAGCACGGGAAAGCAGAGGTTGCTGGGTCTCTGAGATTGAGGCTAGCACAGTACACAGAGAAAGTTCAGGAAAAACCAAGTTTAGGCAGTGAAGATGGGAAACAGAAAGTCAGTGAAGATGTGATTGAACAAGGGGGCCATGTTCTAGCCTCAGAAAGCAGCAGAACTTGGCGGTTTCAGTCATGTGGTTATGGTTTTAGAGTTAAGAATTGAAGAAATGGGTTACGGAAATTACCTCAGTGCCTAAGGAACGCCGCTGGGGCCAGGCACGTGTCAGAGTGTCCCTGAATAGAGGCCTAGTAGAGAGGCCATTGTGTGAAGCTGTGAAGTTGAAGTTTGGATTGTTTTGGAGAGCCCAAGATGTTAGAGACACAAGAGTCATGGGATACCTGCTGAGCAGAACTGTTAACAGGAACTAAAACCAGCCCAAGAGAAAGAAGTGTGCTTCAATCAGCAAAGCTGAAAAATTGGAACTCTAAAAAGCAAAGCATTTCAATGAAAGTTTAAAGTTTGCCCAGTTGGCTTTCTGTCTTGCTTTGGTCCAGTATTTCCTCACCATGCTCCCTTCCCTATGTTTTGGAATGGTAATGTATATCCTGTGCCATTATGTGTTGGAATTACGTGATCTGTTTTTTGGTTTGATTTTACAGGGGATTATAGATAAGAGATTGCATGAATCTCAAAAAAGACTTCAAACTTTGGACTTTTAAACATTGTTGAAACTGTAATAGCCTAGGGGGACTTTTGGAGACTAAATGTATTTTGTATTGTGATATTGTTAAAGGTTTATGGGGGCCAGGGAGTAGAATGTGGTAGTTTGGATGTATTTGACTCCCATAAATTCATAGAGTGGTTCTATTATGAGGTTTGCTTCCTTGGAGTGGATATGGCCTTTTGGAGGAAGTATGTCACTGTCAGGGTGGACTTTGAGGTTTTCTATGATCAGGATAACACCTAGAGAGTCCAGTCAACTTCCTGTTGCCTTTAAGTCAAGATGTAGGTAGGAACTCTCAGCTCCAGCACCACATCTGCCCTGCATGCCTCTGTGTTCCCCACCATGAGGATAATGGACTGAACCTCTGAAACTGTAAGTGAGCCCCCTCAATTAAATGTCTTCATTTTTGAAAGTTGCTGTGGTCATGGTGTCTCTTCACAAAAATAAAAACCTAAGACAGGTGGTATACCCGCTCTTTCTCCCTTCTGTGGAATTACCACCTGCTCAACTCGCCACTTTAGGACTTTGAGCTTGCTGACCCCTGTCGCCTCTTTTGCAGTATAAACTCCTCAGTACAAAAAGAGATGGAAAAAGGAACTACTTACTGCCTTTTCTTGTCTTTATTTCTCTCCCATTCCCCACGTTTCTTTTCAGGTGGATTAAACAATTGAAATTTATTTTCTCAGCCGCTAAGGCTCTGAGGCCATGGCTCAGAATCCCCTGTCAGATTTGATGTCTTTCAAATGGGCTGCTGTGGGCCCATTCTTTGCAAACCGAAGAAAGATGTTCAGTGTAGAAAATCAATGTATTTTGGTCAAGTGTCTTTCCAGTGTAGTCAACAGACATTTGTACTTTGGATTAAAATGTCAACAATTTAAATTAACCAGATAGGAAGAGTGATCCTGTGTCCCTTCTTGTTCAGCAACACTGCATACTGTAAGAATTACCTTCCACTTCAGTAATTAGATGGCATTTACCAATAAAAATCTCATTGCATGTTTGTGTGTAGTACAGACATTAGAAGCCTACAGAAAATGATACTAAGCTAGGGTTTGTCAAGACCACCATGAGAGGCAGGCTAACAAGATTCCAAGCCCCCTCCCTTTGCTCGTTGTTATTGGCTTGCGTGACAGTAACTGGGTATAAATTATGTAGTTCGGTAATGCCAGCTCCCAGCATCACCAAGAGCTGTCCTCCTGCCTCAGCTTCCAGCCCCGAGGGTTTGTGGCATTGTTCTAAAGACTTATCTACTTGAATTCTTTCAATTTGCCTCTCAGTGACAGGCAGCACTTGTAAGGGGGACAGCTGCCATGTGGCTGTTTCTGTTATATTTGGAGCAGAAGCCTGGGTTGGGTTGGGAGAGTCTGTGGGGAGGCTGAGCCTCTGAGGAATCACAACAGATGGCTTTATTGAGGAGCTAGCAGGCGTGGGAGTAGAAGCAGGAAGTAGAAAGACACACCAGCTGGGAGTTGTATGCCTGCTAGTCCTAAAGGAATACGATATGATCCTCATGATTGACTGGAACTATATTATGTATGTGGAAGAATTTGGAGATGTTGTAGAATCAAATTAAAACTGGGAAGACTTTAAAATGAAAGAGTGTGTCACCACCCTGTGGACAGGAAACTTATCCTCTGGCCCAGCCCTTTACTGTGATACCAGTTAGCCAAGGCATAGCTGGGCTTGAAGCTCAGCGGTAAAATGTTTATCAAGCATGTGCAATGCTCTGGCTTCCATCCATAGCACCAACAAACAAACAAACAAACAAACAAGTAAGTCAGAGGACTGGGAAGAGAGCTCAGCGGGTAAATGGCATGCCATACAAGTATGAGGATGTGAGTTCAGATCCCGAGATGGAACATAAAAAAATAGTGACGGTAGAGTGCATCTGTAAGCCCAGTTCTCCTCTGGGGAGAAAGGAGATGGAGGGGAAAATACCCAGAAGCCCGAGGGTCAGGTAGCCTGACTTGCACAGTAGCAAACAAGAGTCCCCGAAGACTAACCCCAGAGGTTGCCCTCCAGCCTTCACACCAAGGCAAACGCAAGCCTGCTGCTGACTTACACACAGCCCCACTCCCTCACCCTATCCTCCCATGCCTCCATGCTCACTGATGATTAAAGAAGTTAGCTATGGGAGAAATGTTCTTTGATGATTCCTAAAATAACTGTTCCTCAACCCATATTGCACCTGTCTTCAGACTGGTATGCAGAAGGGTTATGAGGAATATTTGTAAATGGGGACTTGGGGAATCCCAGACTCCTCCGGTTATCAATGTCTAACCAAAGATGATTCAGTTTGGGTGGGGATATGCATTCCATCACTCCTTTCAAAAGCTTACTTTCTCTTTAAATGTAATGGATTCTAAAACTCACCCCGGTCAGTTTCTCTAAAATGCATTCTTCAGCAATTAATATGGCATGAATATTTAAGAACTTCTGGCTTTCTGGAAATCAAGTTTGGAAAGCCTTCTGATTCTTGTTTCCTTTCCAGTGTTCAAAGCAAACCCACACTAGACTGAATGCCATAGGGATCAAATTGAGCATGAATTTTCATCCATGATTTCAAATGCATCTTTAGGTTGCCAGGACTGTCATCTGATACAACAAATGTTTATTTGCCTGCTTGGTCCTTAGGATGTGTTCAGAGATGCTGATGGGTGGAAAGGTGGACCTGTCACATGGAAGCAAAGGACAAAGTGTGTCAAAAGTGAGATCTAGTAGGAGACTTGGGCTCTTCAAATGCAAGCTATTCATAAGCTGTTGAGTCTTCGTAGGCTCTTCCTTATACAGCATCACCACAAGAGGAAGTCAAAGAACTTCCTGTAACATCTACTTCCTGTGTCAGGTCCCTGGGTGGGGGATACTCAAGGAGCCTGGCAGCAAAGCTGAGTTCCACTCTGTTGCTTTAAGAGGTAATACTTTTATAACTCCAAGTGAAAAATAATCTCAGTAGATTTAAGAACCAAGCAAGTTCTTTATTCTTAAATGATAGAAAAAGGAACCGAGGGAAAATCGGATTTCTAAGGTTCAGAGTCAAGAAAGACTAGGGCTTTGGCTACTGGCCCCTGAAGGTGTGCCCTTACTAAGTAAAATGTTTACATCTGGCCCGTTTCTGAGGGTGCCATTTCTAAGTGAAAACATTAACACCAATTTTGTACTGAGTATTTACTGAGCCCCAAAACAGTGCTAGGCAGGGTCCAATGATGGTTGCAGAGAGAGCCATGGGGGTCATTCTACACTGAAGCCATCCCCGCCACTCCTCCTACAAGCCTTCAGATGAGCTATGATTCCACAGCACATTCAAAGAATGAAAAAATTCTTCCAAATGGAGAATAGTCAGCTTGGAAGTTGAAACTGGCAATAATTATCCATAGGCGCATGTGCTCATTCACAGGCATGCACATATGTGCTCATGCACAGGCATGTGTGCTTCTACACAGGCACTCCCACATGCTCACCTACACAGCCCTGTGAAATGCCGCTTTGCCTGTTTTTTGCTCAGAAGTCAGTCGCCATTCCTTGCCAATGTTCTACTCCTTTCTTCTTGGTTTACATCTGTCAAGGTGTCAAATGCTAAAGCAGGATTGTCTTTCTCTTGTCTCTTTCCTTTTACTGTGATTTAGGTTGAAAGAGTCCTGGCAAAGCCTGTTAGAAATGTGTCTGAGGTGGGCTCTTAGAGACAGCTAGGAAGTTTAGCTTCAGGCAGAAGGCATGGGGGCAGTATGAGATGTTGTAACATGTAGTTAACTTAGATCCTCTTTTGTGCCCTGGGTCTTTCAGTTTATCTCAAAAACAGGCACCCATGTACTGAAGTCAGAGCAGGAATCTTGTTGGTTGAGTATAGCTGGAATACATCTCCACTTGTGCTTCCTTGCCGAGGAACAAAATACGACCATTGCAACACACAAAGAAGTGACATGGAAATGCACAAATTCAGCAAAGTGCTTTCAATGCTTATTCAATTAAATTGCAACTAAGTAGTTCCCTCCTACTGGGATAAAAAATGAGAAAGACAAAAAATATGCCCTTTTTGATAGGTTGGCTGAAATAATTACTACATATAAATTATTTACCCTATGTGATAGAATAGTTAAGCTAAGAACAAAGGCATTCGATTACCTGAGATCAAACCTCTGCCACGTGCAACAGTGTGACCTTGAACAAATTAATCTTTGGGTCTCAGTGCTCGAACACATAAAGAGATGGTCCTAAGACTATCTCATCAGCACTTAAATGCAATAAAGCTAGGGAATTGCTTGGTTAAGTAGTTGGCACATGGCGCTTGACACAGAGAGAGCAGTGCCTAGGGAATAATGAAGCCAGATGCCCCCGCGCATCTGTTGAAGAGAGGAGTGACTCTGAAGACCTCCCACTCCAAAGCCCCCTCTCCTACTTATGGGAATAGATATCCGGTGGTTAAACAGTGTAAGGTCCTATGTCCTATCCCCAAAATCCACATTAAAAAAGAAAGCCAGAATTGAGCAGTGGTGGCACACGCCTTTAATCCCAGCACTCAAGAGGCAGAGGCAGGCAGATCTCTGTGAGTTCAAGGCCTGCCTGGTCCACAAGAGCTAGTTCCAGGACAGCTAGGACTGTTACAGCACACATTTGTAATCCCAGCACTCAGGCAGCAGACTCCTTGGCCTAAAGTCCTAGCTTACTTGTTTATTCCAGGCCAGTGCGAGAACAGGTAAAAAAAAAAAAATCAAAAGAGGCAAGGTAGAGGTGGGGAGTACCTTATAAACATAGGATGAGCTTACACACACACACACACACACACACACACACACGTATGTACATATGCATGCATACCTCCACACATGTGTATCTGGATGCCTATGTGTGTTCACAAATGAACATACACACATGCATACATACACAAAGATAAAAAATCAACTTATGGTCATTTAAATGCTTAGTCATACAACTACAGTTATAACTTTCTATTTTAAAGAGGAAACTGGATGTTTGGGGTTTTATCCACCAGACAAAATAGAGCCATTGCTCTGCCAAGTTCCCACCTAGAACTAACATGTATGTGTCCACGAGCTGGGGTTGTAGAAGCCTGCAGGTAACATCGGATGCTGTCAGAGGCTCCAGTCTCTTTAAGGCTGGAAACAAGAGCAGTTTTGCAACTGCAGAAGAAGCACCACTGTCACAAAACCCAATAGTCACAATCGGGCACTAATGTGTTTCCTGGCCTGCCCTCGGTGTCACCGCCTGTGCCGGATCACCATACAACATATATTCTCGTTGGAATGTGGAGCCTCCAGGCCGCCTATGTGCCAATTGCTTTCACTTGGGGGTTCTACTCCGTAATTTATCATTGGAGTGTCCTACCCTGCTCAAATGTGCCCTTTGTGGGAAGAGGCAAAGCTAATATACTTTCCAAGTGTGTTTGAATGGCTTCAATAAATCATTGCTGCCAGTGTAAACAGCTTTGTCATTTGGCAGGACAATAAGTTATCTTCAGGCTTTGGAGACACGAGCTCTCCAAGACTTTTATTTGTGTGAATTATAATGCATCATAACCCATTTCCTAAAATGAAATTAAGAAGCCCACGATGTGTGTGTTTTTAAGATGGAAGAACGTACGCTGAAGATAACGTGTGAGTCAATGAGGGAAGAGAACACTTTATTCTGTTTGTTTTATAGCAGTATTTTATTTCTTTATTATTACCATGGTGATGTGAGCATTAAAAGCTTGTAACTGGGGTTAAATTTTGTCTGGCTCTTGATCGCCCCAGCGTCTCTGTGGAAACAGTCGACAAGGAAGGAAGACTAAGGACAGGGCATTCGCTTTGTAAAGCGGCTAATTAGTTCTGTTCTCTGTAGCTCTGCCTTCTGTGAGGATCTGAGATCGAATCCCAGAACCAACACAAGGAGTGAGGTGTGGCAGTGCACACCTGTAACCCTGGCACTGGGGAGGGGCAGACAAGTGGATCCTTGGTATTTGCTGTTCAACTGGCCTACTTGAGTTGCTGAGCTCTGGGTGAATAAGAGACCCTGTCTCATAAAACCTAACAGAGAGTGATTGAGGAAGACACCCATCATCAACCTCTAGCAGCCACATGCAAGAGTTTGTGTGTGAGCTACACACACACACACACACACACACACACACAATTCACTTAGATGTGCCATGTTGAGAGACTGAAAAACTTATGGCTTGACATATATTTATCCCTTGTCAGTTCTGTTTGACAACTTTCTCAATCAATCAAGTTATGGAATCAAATTATTTCCCCTAGTATTATTATCTGGAACCATCTCTGAATTTCTCAGTCCTTTATCATTCGCCAAGCTGAGATTCAGAAGGCGTCTGATTTGAATCTCTGAGATCCCTGATTGGGAAGATAAATGTATTACATAACAACACAGTGTCTGAGGTTCCCAATAAGGAAAATGCAATCGACTTTTGATATTGTTTGGGGACTCTATTCAGGATGATGGACAATAAAGTCTGTTCTTTTTATTGAATTGACTGGGAAGCTGTTTGGTATCTGTAAACTAATCTGCCATCACTTTATACGTGATAAGAAAGTACTTTTGCCTGTAATTGCACCAATAGCTCACTGTGAGAAAATGAGGTCGACAAAGAAGCCCGCTTTTAGAAGGAGCAACTGCTGTATCTGTTCGGAAACCATTTGTTCCGTTGCTTTGGTCTTTGTTATATTTTGTGCTACTGCAGATGCCACTCAGTGTTAGAGGCTTAAGTGGCATGCACTATCTCCTGAGTTCAATCCCCACCACTGCAGAGGGAAAGAGGAGCAGAGTCAGAGACAGACAAAGAGAGACAGAGATAGGTAGAGACAGAGAAGTAGAAACAGAGACAACGAGAGAAGCACAGAAATCGAGATAGGGACAGCAAGAGACACAGAGACATAGAAATAGTGGGAAAGTCAGAGACAGAGACAGACAGATAGAGATAGAGAGACAAAGGGACAGAAACAGGCAGAGAGAGACAAAGAAGCAGATACAGAGAAGAAAGACAGAGAGACAGAAACAAAGAGAGACATGGAGAAATAAGAATATTTACAGTCCAATAAATCCATGTTTGATTAAGTCTGAATTCTTTCTACACTCATTAACAACATGAACTCACGTGGCCTGATCCAGCTCCAGGTCTTGATACATCTTAATATGTGGTGGCTGTTTATTTTAATATGTGGTACTGTTTATTCTTACTTCAAAACACACAGTGACCATTATGAAGAATGTCAGAGCCTCACAAGCATTCCCCTGCCTCATCCCAGGGTTTCTCGAAACTTACAGGGTGCCGCCTTAACCTTTACAGTTAGACCATAAATGCCAGTGCCACTGCTCCGTAGATAATCAGGATCAGCCTGTGACTTCTGTCTTCCCACTTCTTCGGCTTCCTTGGATAACTTCTGACTCTCTCAGCTCTCTCTTACTTATCTCTGGGGCCTATGTCAAACAGAGCTCATACTTCTGCAGACTGCAGGGTGCCACGTGTGTGCACACATGCATACATGCATGCATGCTGTGGTTAGAAGGAGGAGAGAGACAGGCCGTGGAGTTGGGGTGCAGAGTCTATAGGTTCTGAACATGTAGAGCTCCCTCTCTCTCTGTTGCATCTCCTCTTTTCCCAAAACCTCACCTTCCTTGTTTCTCTGACCGTGCCCATGAGAAATGGGGGTAATTTCCTGTTTTCAAGAAGTTACTAACATATAAAATCTATCGCAAACTTTAAGAATTATTGTTTTCAAATGTATTTGTTTTACAAATAACAACACATGGCATTGTCCAATACTAAAATACTAAGATGCAGTTAGTCCATAGCTTTCTTGAAAATCAATTTTTTTTTGGATTACCACTATTTCATCTCTATTGAGAGAAGTGGGGGACTGATACTTAGTTCCTTAGTTCATGGTAATGTCATTAATTTTAATAGGAACTTATCTTTTCAAGAAAGAGAAGAAAGAGGAATGTCCCTCCCCTACCTCTGCCTTAGACTCATGCCTTTGATAGAGCTTGATGTGTAAATTAGCCACAACGTATCACCTCAGCCAGAGATGTCACACCAACTTCATCAGCAGACAAAGCCTCTACTACCATTTTTATACTGTGGATAGTTCAAAACCTCTTTCTGAATTTGCATAGCTTTGTTCTTTTGTACCAACAGGATGGCTGCCACTCATTGCGGGGAATCTCTGTATGGAGCCCTTTGTAGGCGAACGCTTTCTCACATAGGTGCTTGCCACAGTAACATGTCTTCTGTTTGTGTCTCCCACCCACAGATAACATGCCTTTCCCCATTAAGCACTGGCCATGCACCCAGGGGTACCTTTTGCAGGTTGAGGTGTGCAATATAACCCGCAAGGACTTCCTATTCCTTCTTAAGAGTAGTATGGCTAGAAAAGGCCTTTCCCATGCATCCCAGCAATGTCAGCGTAATGACTGTTTGCCTTTTCCTCTAGGGCCCAAATCTTTGCTCATTTCATTGGGAAGATACACTTTGTGGCTTATGCTTGGTATGTCTAAATCTCAGGTCCCACTGCTCAAGCATTCTGGATCATGTCTTAGTCAAACGCAGGTCGCTTGTTGTCATTGTATTCTTGGTTGTCAACTTGACTAACTGGAGAGAGGGAACCTCAATTGAGGAATTGCTTCCATCAGATTGACTTATGGCCATTTCTTGATTACTAAATTCATTTTGAAAGGCCCAGCCCACTGTAGGTGGTATCATTCCTTAAGCAGGGAGTCCCAGGCTACTCAGGAAGGGTAGGTGAACATGAATCTTGCAGCAAGACAATAAGCAGAATTCCTCCATGGTTTCTGCTTCAAGATCCTGCGTGAGTGGCTGTCCTGTCTTCCAAGATGATGAACGGTGTGTTAGCTGTAAGTAGAAATAGACCCTTTGCTCCCCGAGTTGTTTTTGGTCAGGGCATTATCACAGCAACAGACACAAACCAGTGCCCTTGACAACGCTCGAGCTGATCAGCAGGAACCCAGCCGAGAGCCTAACAGACATACTGACCACTCGGACAGGATGCAGAAGCATAAGTCTGCATCTCTCCACCCAGGAGACAACTTCAAATGTATGGATTATGGGTTCCTGGGTTTTTTTCCATTTAGCAATTTGAACTTTAATTAACCGTGGGTGACTGAAACTATGGAATCTACAAGAAGGGAGCCTGTGGATAAAGGGCAACAACTATACACAGGAAATTATGAGGTTGCTCCATAGGGAATTGTGGTCTTCAATCAGGAATCCCATCCAAAGCTTTGCTTTAGGGGATGAAGGTGCAAGTTAGTGATAGAGGCCTGGCTGTGCATGGACGTGGCCCAAGGTTCAATCCCCAACACCTCTGGGGCTGACTTCTTACTAATAATTTTATCTTGGCATTCTACATTTTGTAAGTGTTTAACTGGGCGTGACTTGTCTATTTGCCTTTTCACAAAAGAGCCACCTTTACTGCTTCCAAATGATGACCATATTATAGTATCATTACAAAAAGGCCTTTTTTATTAAGCACTATTTATTGGCAAATTGTCAGCACATTCATTGATTGTTGACATGGCATTTTCCAATCCTAAATCATTTATAAAAGAAAGTTTATTGAAGCGTTAGTAATATCACATTTTATAAGTAAGTTCCAAATGGCTAAAATAACAGAATTTGTTTATTGCATGTCAACCTCTTCAAAATAAAGGGAAATGGTAATTGGGGCCAGAAGAAGGCTGAGTGGTTAATAAAACAATTGACCCTTTAGATCAAAGATCAAATAGACTTAGATAGTATACTTCACTGAGCAACAGTCATATCACAAAGAGCAGAACCATCCATAGCATAAAACGGATGAGCTGCTGGACTCTCCATTTGGGACGAGTCCTGGATTAATTTGGGTGAGCTACAGATGTACGTAATTCCCTACATGTAATTCCTGGCATGCAAATGAATTCTTGTGGGTGTCATATTGCAACTTGTGACTTGACCTTACCATTCTGAAGTTCTGCTTTTTAGGTAGAGTGAGGTGAGGTTTTTGTTTGGGGGCGCTTTATGGACCAGCTTTGTACTGGGGACTCCTTCCCTTTCTGGTCTTTAAGTCACAGACTTTTCTCCACAATGATCAGTTATCTTTAAGAAATCTTTCCCTGACCTTTCCCTGACACACACACACACACACACACACACACACACACACACGCACCATTTCTCTTTCTTATCTTCTCCTATAGTCACTATATATTCTGTGCATGTGTGTATAAGAGAGATTACAGAGCTGGATCTCGAGGAAGGAAAAGCCCAGCCAATCTTCAGGTGCGAATGGCCAACAAGGACAAGGCCTAGAGCACAGTGACTGGGGACAATTCTAACAAGAACAGGATCAGCTCTAGGATACCATGGAAGTGACCAGCATCCCACCCACACATTCACTAAGACTCTGCCCCTTATCACCGACCCCCAAAGGGGCCTGCGTGGAGTTCCATCTGGAGGAGAGTGAAATGGTGAGGCATATAAAGGTGCCTGACCTAAACCTGATGACCTGAGCTTGATTCCTGGAACCTAGGTGGTAACTGTAGGGAATCAATTCTTGAAAGTTGTTCTGTAACCTCCACATGTGTATTCACACACACACACACACACACACACACACACACACACACACACACACACACACAAATAATTAAATAAGCATATAAATAAATCACACAGAAACAGTAAATAAATAAATGAATGAATGTAAAATATTTAGATGGAAAATCACATCTGCTTGGAAAACTGATGATGAGCAGCAGCTGCCTAATCTCTAGCCTGCGTGGTGACACACCACAGGACGTCCTTTGGACTGCCAGCTACCACAAGTGACACAGAGCCTTCTTATTAAGTGTGAAAACTTGACCTTAGTTTAGCCTTGTCTCCAACTAACCCTTACAGCTTAAATCAGCCTGTTTATATTAATCTACAATCTTCCCTATTGCTTGTTATCTGCCTCGGTACCACATGTCCAACTCCCTCAGCTCTCCTGATGAATCTCCCACATCAGATTCCTACAAGAGTTCATGTCTCTGCCCGCAAGTCCTGCCTGTCCTCCCCTGCCTAACTATTGACTGTTCAGCTCTTTTTAAACCAATCAGAAGGTGCCTTAGGCAGATGAGGTAAAACAGACACATCTCCACACAGTGTGATCAAATATCCTGCAACAGTGACATGCCTCTGTGTTCTCTCACAGCAAATAGTCCACATCTCTCTTGACTTCTGATGTTCCAAAAGAATGAGATCCGAGTATTTTTCATCACCACAATGGAATTTGAACTTCTTGGCACAATATTATTTTGTTTTCAGCTCATCCAAGAGGCAACTCATTTAAATTCTCAATTTTGTACCACCATTGATTGGTGAGATACTCTGGCCTTATGCCTTCACTCATTAAAATAAGCGACAGCTGTCAGATTGTAGTTTTGTTCTTGGTAGTCATATTGATACTGAGACTATCTCTATGTATATTTGCAGGTTCTTGTTTGTAATCTTAGGCAACTTCCTATACTACAGGAAAGAAGAAGAGCACATTCCTGTAACCAGAGCCTTGTTAAGAAACAGAAAGGCAGTTTCATAGGGAAGTACAATGTAAGAGTTGAGTAACAGTAGTTTTACTCAAAAAATGTGAAACATTGACTTCTAACAACAAAAGTAGAAGCATCCAGGTCTTTTGAGAGTGCTCAGAAATGTGGCTTCCAAGGAAGAGCTTTTACATTCTGAGCCTCGATGACTCAGCAGAATCAGACAGATCTGAAAGAGGCTACCAAGCTTCTTGACTATGTAGTGGGCTACAAACTACTCATCTGAAAAGTCACTGCTTAGATTTCTCTGGAATTCAAGTTAAATTTATTTCATACTTTGCTTTCTAGCATAGATCAAACTAAACATTTACTTTCTCCTAATGTCACAGTTGAGACTGGAACCCACCTCTAGGTGGAGATACGTTATTGTCTCCCAGAAGAGTTAATGCAGTTGGGTCAGTCAATCATGCAATCAGGGGATCACCCTTCAGGAAGGTGGGCTCACATTCAGCCATGCTAAAGAGATGGGAGGAATAATTAGACCCTTAAAGAGGTAAGATGCTTTTCCTTCCCAGAATCTCTACCCTCAGTGCAGTAGCTCCACAGCCACACAAGTTTCTGTTGGGTCAGTTCTGAGTTCTAATAAAAAGGATACAACTTTTCAGCTTTTTTCTCTTCTGTATTTTTATTCAGGATGCTGGCTTGGGTCTAAGATATTTTAAGCTTTTTCCATTTTCTCTAAAGCTCCCCGCCCTACCGTGTGACTGCTTGACGCCCATGTAGCTGGTCTCTGTGTCAACTTAACTAAAAAGGCCTAGTCTTCCCTCTTCCCCAGCTTTCTCCTCTGGAGATTGTTGAGATTGAAAACTTGTCTGCCTTCGGAGAGGCTGTCTTTCAAATCAATAAAATTTTCCGTGAGCTTCCTTTTGAGCTCACTCCTAAATTATCTTGCTAACAAAACTAAGAACTCCAGGAGGATCCTTGATTTCCTCTGTGACACGTGGTGACTCTAGTGGTACTCCCAAAAATGTCTGGTAGCAACATAAGACTGTAAATTATCCTAGAAGTTGGGAAACTGAGGCAGGAGGATGACAGTCCTTCTTAACCTGGCCTTCAGGTCAGTTTTCTTGATCCAGAAGCAGGCTGGTGTCCTTTCCCTCCTCTTCTTACTGCGACCTGGTTCTACTCTTTGTGAAGAAGTTACCTAAGGTCGGGATGGAACTCTGCCTCATTTGTGAACACCGTTGCTATGCAAGGCAAACATTTGTACATCTATTCACATCTACTCTATGCAGGGGTTGTTCTGCTTGGCAGGTGTGGGGTAAGCGAAAAGGGAAGACGAATTAGAGTCAAGAAACAGAGGGAAAGTAGCTTCTTAAAATGATTGAACAGCCAAATAGTAGCAAAATATGTTTAATGTCCTCCGGGATATGTATTCAGATCAAGGTTTTTTTCTTTTCTTTTGTATCTTTATCTGCTGAATGATACAGCTATAAATGAACTTCAGTAGATTCCATGAAAATCCAGTTTACATCAGGAAAAAAATTATTTTTAAAATGACAATATCAAATTTTGTTCAGGCTTGCTATCATCACTGTAGGTAACAAATGTGTTTGGTATTTAAAGTCATTATTTAAGTTCTTATTTTGACTGTGTCTGTCATCCCCTCCCATTCCTAAATGGGATCTTTGATGATTCTGACAACTTTAAGTTGAAGCCATGAGAAAAGAGTGGGCATCTGTTGAAGTACCAAGCGTCAGCATGGGCTATTCTTAGATGTAAGTCAAAAAGAACAGATACTTAAGTGAAAAATGACTTCCGAGAGTCTCATAAATTTATTTCAATTTATTAGTATATAACGGTCCCAATAAAGCTTATGGTTGAACTTTATGAACTACTAATCAGAAGTGATTGCAAACAGACTCAAGGCCCAGGTATTTGACTTATATCCCATTGACGGTGAGAAAACCAACCAAAAGACCTGTACAGAGACACACCCCTAAGTCAGGTTGACAGGTATTTGTCGAGTGGCCAGCTCGATGATGCCATCTTAGCAGTAGGGTGCATTTCTTCATCACCCTCCTGAGTGGCCATTAAATCTCAGGCTCTCTATATCACTGTTGTCATGCCTTTTATAAAACCATTCTAACCTATAACTACAGCACTCAGTTGTTGAGGCAGGAGGACTGCCAGAAGTTTGATGTCAGGCTTGGCTATAAAGTCACTATCCCCCCCCCCCCCAATAATCTAAAACCAGCACATTTGTATTCTGTCCAGTGCACCTGCTCTCCAGGGAACAGTCCACTCTTGTTATCCAGTTCGCTGTGGGCAATCTTCTGCCTAGCAGTCATGGACTGCCCACATGCATGCTAATTAAAGATCGGTGGGTACCTGGAAACAAGAGCCTGGGCTTTTCCTGGACTCCTGGAGTGACAGCAGCCTCAGGGTGCAAGGCACATGCCAGGACTTTGGTAGGCTGCCCTTCTAGTACTTGAGTGCTGTGATCCAGACTGCTTAGTTTGTGATTGCTTTGCCCACAGCAGTCTGTCCTCCATAAACACTTGAGTTTTATTGAACCCAGCTAAGAAAGGATTCTGGCTTTATTGGCAGGTCTTTACCATAATCATAACACTGGTTACTATTGAAGGTACTGAAACAGTATCTTGAAAATCAGTCAAAATATGTGTCGCCTCTACTGACTATGTTGGTAGCTAGAGGCAGAGACTGAGTGCAGTCTGGGCTCCTGGGAGAAAACTGTCCCACAAAACCAAACTAAGGAACAAACCCCTCAAGGATAGACCTATTAGTGGGAATGAAGCCTGGCCATGGTATACACCTAGCTGCAGTCAAATTCCTAATTTCAAAGCATGGGCAGGGTTCAGGGGGAGGGGAACATGGAAGGGATGGAGAGACAGGGCTGAGGTTAAGAGCACTTGCCTCTCCTGCAGAGGACTCAGGGCTGGTTCTCAGCCCCCACGTGACCTCACATAACCATCTCTAATTCCAGATCCAGGGGGATCAGATGCCTTCCTTTGGTGTCTGTAGGTAGGACATACATGTTCTGTACACGCATACATACATATAGACAAGCCCTCAAGCACATTAGATAAAATTAAAACATCCCAAGCAGCTTAAGCATTTTCTGTCTAGCACTCAAATCCTAGAAGATCCTGTAGACCCTATCAGATTGGTGCCGTAAATTGCATGGAGTCCAGATAATGGAAATAGAGATTTGGCCTAGTGTGCTAAGTAATTGCCCCGGGATATGCAAGAAATCTGTTTGGAAGGCTGGGTCTTTAACATGTCATCTCTCATAGGAACAATTTATGCCTTCAACAGGCAAGCAAGCAAACAAACAAAACCAAAGACAGTAATTATGCTTGCTTCTCCCAACGCAATCCCACTCGCAACAAATTTCGGCCAGTCGGTGAGATGCTTGCATCCACTAGAACATCATTAGAAGCACCGTGGTGGCTCTTGAGGATCAGGTAGCTGCACTCACACAGAGGGGAAGCTGTGGCCGTCACCATCTATTTTTAAGCTGCCCCACTGTATCCTCCATCACGATCTTGTTAATAATGCCAGGCCACTGAGGAGTTGCTGTTGATGAAATTTCATCTTAGGAACTTTCTGAGGGGCCTCACCTGCAGAAATACCAGCTCTCCTTAATTAAAATTTGATTCTCAAAAGAAGCCACTGTATGTGTTTTAGTAAGATAATAACACAGGTAATAATTACGCTTCGTCTGTGGCTACATCTCTTTCGACATGGACACCGGTAGCTTTGTTTTGTCTCAAATCATTGCCAAGGCAGAATCCAGGAAGCACATGTTCTTGTCTGTCTGCATGTGTGTGTGTCTGTGTGTGCGTGTGTGTGCTCTGTGGTGAGTGCTACATGGTATATGTATGTGTGGTGCCCACATGGAAGTGCCTGTGCTCACACTGGCAGGCTAGAGCAGGGACGGTATCCTCCGGCCCTCCCCAGGCTGTTCCCTGGAGGCAGGGTCTCTCACTGAGCTAGAAGTGCAACTTTGGGGGGAAGCTAACTGGCCACTGAGCTCTCAGAATACACTCTAGTCTTCTATGATGAGGTTACAGGCGCGTGCAGCCATGGCTGACTTTAAATGGGTGCTGAGGATCTGAACTCAGGTCCTCATGCTCGTAAAGCAAGCTCTCCTACCCACTGAACCATTTCCCCCGTGCCCTAGCTGAAGTCTAGCGCAGGATTCCGATGTCAGCAGTAAAATATGTGTGGCCCAGGTGGTTTCAAACTCTCTGTGCAGTTGAGGCTAACCTTGAAATCCTCACCTTCCGGCCTCTATCTCCTGAGTCAGGATTACAGGCTTAAGGCAGGGTCTACATTCTGTCTTCGCTGTAGGTCAGACTGCTGGTGATGTGTAAAAGCCTGACTGCTCAGTTATGTACTCTTTGTAAACGTAGTTTCAGTAAGACAGAAAGCATTCCTGAAAACATGCTTACAGGTTTAATAACAGTGACTTCTAAGAGACTTGATTGCTCTAAAGGAGAAAAAGCAAAATAAAAACGCAACTACAAATGTTACTAAATGTAGAAAAAAAATCAAGTCATGTATTTTGCATTTTGAGTCTTTTTTTCCCTAAGGAAAACATACCTTATACATTTAATTCACAAAGGACTCCCGAGAAATACCTCACTTTGTTTACTGTCTCTCCTGAATCTCAAAGGTGCCCAAACTCGTCTGGGTACCAGTGAGTTGCTCTTTATGGTTGCAAATGCATTCTGCTCTCTTCTGGAGCCTGTGCTCTCTCTTCTTGCCTCCCTCCCTTACTCCCTTTCCTCACTTCCTCCTCACACCCTCTCTTGCTTTCTCCCTCCATTCTAAAGCTAAGGATCTTGCAGGGCCCTGTGTTTAGAGGTGGGCATCTCCATTTGGATCTTGTTACATCTGGCATGTGTTGCATCCATGAACCCACAGCAGCAGTAGCGACAGGCATGAGACCTGACTGAAATTGGGGTCCCCAAACCAAGTGGCTAATTCCTCATGGGTTGGAGAGGAAATCCTAAGTCCCCACCCCTCCCTGCTATAGGCAGTTAAAGGTTATAGATGATAACCTTCATTATAAATTTATTAAAGGTTATAAATGATTACCTTAAACAAATAAACACCAGTCTTGCTTATGCAGGCAATGCCAGTTAAAAGCAAACAGTACAACAAAAACAATCAAACATAAATTAGGAGGACTTGGATAGAAGGGATTTTGTGGGAGGGCTGACAGTAAGACAGGATAAAGAGTTTGAAGAGCAGTATGTGCATACGAATGAGATCTGTAGAGATGCTTCAGTGATTAAAAACATGTACTGCTCTTGCAGAGGACCCAAGTTTTGTTTTCAGTACCCAAGTCAGGTAGCCTCCTCGCTCTCTGTATGTATAATCAACTATAAAGCAAAATAGTTTGGAAAACAACATTTTATTTAAAAGAAAAATTATGCTGCATTTGAAAGATGCAAAATGTGAACTGCTCATCTTTCCTTATAAATTAGGTGCTTTGAATTCCAACTTTCACACCTGAACTTGTGGGGTTCGTAAAGCCAGGGAAATGTCATGCATGGGAGCCAGAGAGTCACTGATGGAGAGGTGACACTCCCCAGAGCTCACACTGACACACGTGTGCCTCCCAGGTATTCAGTCGAGGCTCTGCCCTTTCTCACCGTTTCCTGCTGTTTAACTGCCCTGTTCTCTTACAAAAATTAGTGAGGAAACTGGGCAGTGATTACTAACTCTGTGCTTAAGGGCTGTTGGGAATTTCTGATCAAGTTAAAGGAGATCAATACATTAAATTAGTATAACTTTATACAGCCAAGAACATTGCTTTTGAAGATGCGCTCTTAGTGAACAGCCCTGGAAATGGAAGTTGGACGAGCCAGCACTCTGACTCAGCCACTTAACCTTGCTGGCACTGTTTGCCACCTAATCAGCCACCAAACGTGTGTGTGTGCATGTGTGTGTCTATGTATGAGCGAATATGTGTATGTAAGTGTTTGTGGATGAAAGTGCACGTGTGTGCATGTATATGTGAGTGTGTGCGCTTGTATGTGTGCATGTGCTCATGCTGTATGCTCACACATATTCCTGAGTGTGAATATAGATGCACACTGGCCAGGCCACATACTAGTGGTCAGAGGACACTGCCCGGTGTTGTTCCTCGTCTTCTGCTCTGTTTGAAGCAGGTTGTCTGCTGCCCCGTGTGAAGGGTAGCTGCCCCACGGGTGTCTGCAGTGCCCCCTAGCTCCATCTCCCATCTCCTCACAGGAGAGCTGAGAAGACTGCCATGTGCTACCCATGGTACCTAGTTTTTACATAGGCTTTAGAGTTTCAAACGCGGGTCCTCACACTGGCACAGCAACATTTTAGCCCCTGAGCCCCCTCTCCCAGCTCCAGCATACTATTTTTGAACCACATATTGTTCGACGTAGGAAATACAGAGCAAAGACAGAAAGAAAGCTGACTCTAGCGTCACATTATGCCAATCTGGATGCTAGTGAAGCTGAGGCAGGAGGACCATGAGTTTGAGATTTGTCTAGGCCAGTGGTTCTCAACCTTTGTAACACAAGTGACCCTTTAAGACAGTTGTTCATGCTGTGATGACTCCAACCAGAAGATTATGTCACTGCTGCTTCCCCACTGAAATTTGTTACTGTTATGAATCACAGTGTAAATATCTGATATGTGACCCCTATGGCTGAGAACCCACAGGTTGAGAACCTCTGGTCTAAGCTATGTCATGAGAGCCTATCCCAAAAACTTAAATCAATAAGAGGATAAAGAGAAGAAAATACTGTAATGGAGCTTATGAAAATTAGAAAATGAATAACATTTCAATGAACATTTTATTGTTCACATAAACATACGTATGTGTACAGGTAAATATACTTGCATGTGCTTGTATGCACATTTGTGTATGATGTGCCGACTATATAGTAACTGCGATCTATTCTTTGAACTATATACACCTGAGAGGGATTTAAAAGACCTGTTTTTATTTTATATGTATGAATGTTTGTCTACATGTATGTCTGTGCACTACATATGTGCCTGGTGCTCATGGAGGCCAGAGAGAGAGCATTGGGTCCCTAGAACTAACTAGTGTTATAGGTGACTGTGAATTATCGACCTGGTTCCTGGGAAGTGAATCTGGGTCCTCTGCAAGAGCAGCAACTGCTGAGTCATTTTCCCAGCCCCAAAGAGGGTTCTGATAATTACATTAAAGCGGCAGCATTAATGGGGACAAATGGTCTACTATATAAAAAGTTGTCTCTTTATTAAATAAAGCACCAGAACCAAGGTATGTGGAGTCTAATCTCCATTTTATGCAATGTATCTTATCATGTGTCTTAAGTCAGAGAATAATGATTAAGATTAGAGAATCATTTAAAACGTTCAAGAAAGGAAAACAGTGTCATAATAATTTGGTTTCTCTTTGGAAGGAGTGTAGGATGTCTCTAAGCCTTAATGGGCTTTGGAGGCTAAGTGGCTGCAGTGAGCAACATGGATCCTTTTGTCTTGGCTCATGATTAGGAACAAAACCCCAAATCCATCAAAATCAACCAGTTTGCTTTCTAATGTACAAAGCACAGCATTTCCAAGTGCCTTGTTTTAGGCTTGGTATTGTCCCTTTCAGCTATCACCCCAGCACTCAGGAAACTGAAGTACATGGACCAGGGCTAATTCAAGGCCAGCCTAGTCTACATTGTGAGTTTCAGAGTAGCCATGAAAACAGCGAAATCATGTCTCAAGAACACTGCTAAAAAAAATTCATATTTTTGTTTTTCAAAGTTTTTTATGTTCATTTATTATTCATTTGTTCCCAAGGCCAACATTTCAAGAATATATCTACTCAGGCTTCATGATATTTTTTTAAATGAAAAGTAAATTAAAACATCACAGATCATTTACTAGATGTGAAAAACGTAAATCTGGTTCGTGCAGATAGTGAGCATTATTTAATGCTGCATTTGCAAGTAGAATAAAAGAATGTACAACATGTTAATTGAAAATGTTATGTTTTCTTTAAAAATTAATTATTTCTCTCACACAAAACTCTACAAAGGGACTAGATTAGAAATGACTTGTGAAGTGAAAGTCCGACCTTGACCCGGTTCTCCAGCAGGCTAGGAGAAGCTTCGCAGAAGCTGAAGATGGCGCCAGCACAGCCGCAGGAAAGCAGAGGAGAGGGGGTTAGGAGAAACGAGAGGAGTTCCATTGAATTAGTCACCAGGAAAACATTTAAGGTGTCTGGTCTGCTTGCACCTGGAGTCTGCCCTTCCTCTTTGAGATCTGAGGAGTGTGTGTGTGTGTGTGTGTGTGTGTGTGTGTGTGTGTGTGTGAATTAATATGTGTGAATGTGACCATACCATGGTATATGGGTGGAGATCAGGGGATGACCTCATCTGTCAATCTTTGCCTTCCTGCTTAGGATCTCTTTTTGTTTCTGTTTGATTGCTTGTTTGTTTTCTGCTGACTATGTCAAACTAGGCTACCCATGAACTTCTGAGAAGTCTCCACTGTGAGCTTTTACCCAGCAAGTCATCCAACTAACCCCTCTAAGAAGGCTCGACGTGAAGGTGACTTCACCCTTCCCTGAACATTTTGGCAGAGAAAAGCAAAGCTACAGGATGGGGAAGCTTTCTTGGTTAGGAAACAAGAGACAGAGAACTGGATTGATCTCGCCATTACTGGCCAGAAATCTCCAGGTCTCTGGGTTTTTGCTGATACTGATGGCCTGACCCTGTTTCGAACCCGGAAGTTGGTTGTTATGACCCTGCAGCCCAGAAATTGGATCCACACCGGCACTCGGTGCATGGGCTGCACAAGCCTGTTTCAATGATTCTCACTGGCTGACTGCTCCCAGCTAGAACCAGCTTGCCTTCTCTGCTGACCTAAGTGCTTAGCTTGCATTTGCCTCCCAAGCTGCTTCAGTTCCTAGAGATGAAGAATTTCTTTATAATCATAGGCAAAGCAGCGCATTCGTTGAATTAGCCCCAGCCCCTTTCCCTTCAGGGCTCTTCCTCGGTGGCCCATGGAGGTTTTGTGGGCTGAAACCTGGATGCTGGAAGCTAGAAGAAACATTTCCAGCAGCTTTGTTTGTTGGTTTAGTTTTTGGAAGGTGAGGTCCCCCACTGGATGCTCCTGATACCCAGTTGGGTTCTCACTGAAAGGGTAGTTATGGAGGGAGGAAAGGCACCTCCTCTGACTCCTTTGATAAAGCTATGAAGAAACCACCTTACCCTGCATCCTACTCTGAGCTCCACAAAGGCCCTGGGAGGTAGGGGTCGGGCAGGGAAACATTTGCTACTGAATTATAGGAAAAAAAGAAAAGAAAAGACAGAACAACCTGGGCATTTGGAAGCAGTGGGCAGAAGTGCTGGCACGTAGTATCCACCCAATTATGGAGTCTGTGACTTTTTCCAGGAGTAAAACGCATGTTAACTTTGACTGCAGACTCAACAGCACTGCTTGCACGGGTTCTTTCCTACAGTCTCACCTTGCTGATGGTCGCAATAAATATTCAATCAGGGCTGGAAGTGAAATTTCATGGTCGAATGTGGGTTTACCACATGACTCTGGGATCTAGCCAGAGCACCAATAAATAAGTAAATAAGGAACGAATGTAATAAGCTTAAGACTAAGTTACAGAACATCTCCTTAGCCAGAGATGCTTACAGAAATGGAAGACAGGGTGGAGGCTGCCGAAACAGAGACTTCATACAGTCTTCTTTACCTCGCCCACTGCTAACATTTGCTGGCAGCCCTCTGCTTCTGTAGCGAGTGAAAGAAAATGTCAAGTTTCGCAAAACAAGTGCTGCAGCTTGAGTTGAATCATAATCTAATTGTTTCTCTTTCCCCTAGGATATTTCCACACTGGTATTACTTAGTATCACTTTGCATGTGATTATCAGTTCCCTACCAACGCTGCCATTTCCAACCGGAGAGTCAAGTATTAGGGCAAAGAGTCAAATATTCTACCCTAATGCCTAATGACACATAAATTTGAGAGTTAACATTTATTTAATTACCGAAGCGGTCATGCTAAGTGCACAGTCTGACATATTATTGAATGTTAAAAGGAGGAATTTTGAGAAAGGAAAAGGTCTATTAAAAACAAGAGATAGTGTATAAAGAGACAACTCAGAGGTGAAAAGCACTTGTTATAGCACAGAACCCGGATTCAATCCCCAGCACCCATATGGTGGCTCAAAACTGTCCACACATCCAGTTCCAGGGGATCTAACTTCTAACTGCTGTGGGCACTAGGCTTGCATGTGATACACAAACAGACAGGCAAGCAAAACACCCATACACATGACATAAATTAATCTTTAAGCATTTTTAAAAGAAAGCAAGCACAGTGTGCTCTTAGAGTGGCCCAACTCAGCTTTTGAATCTTTGTGTTGATTGGCCTGGTAACTTGGGAGACACTGGCTGATGTGGCTTTCTGTGTTTTCTGAGGGGAAAGGGTGTGCTGGTTACTTCGTTTCCAATCCCTCTTTCTCCCCCAACCCCATCAAGTCCCTCTCTTGGCTTACTTTGCCCTGTGGCTTCTAGGTAAATCATGCTAGTATAAGGCATGCCCTAACAGAGGTCAAAGGGCAGAACAGTGAAGGGAAGCAGAGCCCTGTGCAGGTGGATGGCACTGGTTCTCACAGGAGGCTTCCTTCTCTGGCTCTCACTGTCTCCTAGCCTTTCAGTTGCCCGGCAATGTCCTGAGGGGATAGAAATAAGTCGCTGTTAGCAGAGTCATCAGCTCAACTCTCCATGACCTTAGCCTGCTACTCAGTTGCTTTTTTTTTTTTTTTTGCATAGTTTTTATTTCCTGTAAAATGAGAATAAAGACTATGCCTACTTCATAAACTGTGTAAGTCAGTAAGGGTGGCAAGGCACATGAATTCACAGCAACCTGGATACAGAAAGGAGAACACTTAATTTCCCCATCCAGTACATCCAAGTGTGGCTTCTGGTCACTGACAGATTGATGGCAAATAATTTACACAATCCAGGATCCTAGCCAGGGAATGATGCTTCCTATAGTGGGCAGTTTTCCCACTTTAATTAATACGATAAAACCAATCCCCAACAGGTATGCCTGGAAGCCCATCTCCCAGGGGATTCTCAATCCATCAGGTTGACAATTAACAGTAAACCACCACGTTCAATGAGGAATCAAGGTCAGGCAGAGAGGGAAGGAGTTCTTTGTTAAGTAAATTCTTTATTAAGAAGGCCACAATACCCCTGGGAAGAAGGCTCCAGCTAAGTGAAAATGTGGTTCAAGACAATGCAAAGTGGAAGCACAGAACGGAAAACAAAGACGCTGACCTGTGTTGACCATTGGCCACCACTCATTGTTGGCCCATGTCTCATAAGAGGGCTGTCCATCTACACTGACCTCCTCAACACCAAGACTGAGCCTTTTTCACAAAAACGTAAAATGAAATTAGAGAGAAAGGAGGGATGCACCCCTTGCTGAACTGTTCTGTTTGTTTTGTTCTGTTTTCAGAAAGGTGATGAATAGTGACCAGGTAGGAATTCAAGGCAGAAGTATGTTTTTGGAATTTAACTGTTTGTTCAGTCAGGTAGCTACTACTTCATGAAAGTTCAGTGACTATCCAAACCAGGTCCCTTTTCTTCTCTCTCTCTCTTTAAGGCACATGAGTATTCATGTGTATGGGTATATGAAGAGGCCAGAGGACAACCTGGGTATCATGTACAACATCAAACCCGTTTGAGACAGGATCTTTCATTGATGTGGAACTCAGCAATCACTTGGACCAATTGGCCAGTGAGCCCCAGACATCCTTCTACATACACTCCCCAGCCTGGGGATTACAAATGCAGCCACCATGCCCAGAATTTTCAGTGTAGGTTTAGGGCATCGAACTCAGGTCCTTACATTTTTGGGGCAAGCACTTAACCAACTGAACTACCTTCCCCAACCCTCAAGGTGAGATCTCAAGATCAGCACCCACTCATGCAAACCCACCTTTCGGGCTCTAGCATAGCCTGACTGCAGTAGAAGAGATGGAGACCAGGGCTTTGTAGTTCATCCTTCAATAGGCATTTGAGGTTCTGCAGAGACAGCCCAACACACAGCCCACCGACCCAGGGGAACCACTGTTCTAGTCGGGAGAAACAGAAACAAAATGGGGAGCCTAGATTGAGTGGTAAGTGACGAACTGCTTTAAAAAGTCAGTCCCAAAGCCTCTGGGTGGATGAGCCCAACACCATGCCTCACCTGGATACCTCTGGGTGTAGCCTCACGCCTCATCAGGGACATGCCAGCTTCTGAAGCCCCCATGTTTGCATTGGTGCACTAGGCTGAGATAGCAGGAATCTGGACCCAAAGGCTTCCTCTATTATCCTAAGAATTAATAGATCTGACTGTGCTTTGTGGGGAAAGTACTCTGCCATTTGAAAGGAAACTTCAGGCAATGAGCTTGCGGCCATCTTCAGACGCTCCAGCTGGGAACTTGTAAATCACTTTTAACCAGGATGGAAGACTGGCATTTCCCTCCAGTGCCTTGGGGTGACAGCAAGAGTTAACAAGTGACTGATCAGAACCATTTCTCTCCTTCCCTGGAGCAGGCTGTAAAAAGTGAGGCTGCTCAGTAGGCAGCAGAGAGAGCCTGCAGGGATGTGCATGTGGCAGGTGCTTGCGTGCTACCATGCCTGTGTGGCGGTCAGAGGGCAACCTTCATAGATGGTTCTCTCCCTCCACCATGGGCTCCAGGAACTGAACTCAAGTCTTCAAGCTTGCATGGCAAGTGCCTTTGCCCACTGAGCCATCTCACCAGCCCAACATAAACTAATATGTACTTGTGTGGGCAAGTCTCTGGATTTCTGATGGTTGCCTTGGTCCAGATAAAAACGACATTAATAAACAACAGTTCCTCATACGAAGGATAAAAGATCTCCATTACTGCCGTTCTAGAAATGATGGTTATGAGTTAGGTGATTATGTGGAGGAACAAAAATTGTCTCTTGACTATCATTTGAGCATGTGACATTGTCTGGTGTCCAGAGACTTTTGCTTTGGGGTCCTGACTATTGGGATATTGATGTAATTAGAAAATCACAAGGAATCAGAAGTCATGTTCCCAGCTCTAACTGTAATGACAACTTTAAAAATGTTTAGCCTTAGTTTGTGGAGAGATCTTAGGCAGTAAAATGCTTGCCATGCGAGAGTAAGTACCTAAGTTTAACCTTTCAAAACCTGTGTTTTAAAAATAATCTCCTGAAAACAGGAAGAAACCAGATCCTGGTTAGCATGGTTCTTCTCGTGGGAACAATTGTCATCTATTGCCTTTGTTTCCATCCGGGTCGCTATTATTTGCTGAACTTAGGCTTGACCTTTCTCTTTCATAATGGCTTTGCAGCTCTCCTCATTGTCCCTGTTCTCTGTCCTCATGCACCATCTCCTCTCTACTTTCTGGATTCTCATCTTTCCTGGGTCTCTAGCTCTTCTACCTCTCCTCATGCTTTTATTGATTTTTCATTTCGACCACCTAGTGCATGAGTATCACCATGACTTATAGGTCCATTTCTATTTCTCTCTCAGGTGTCAGTAACTCATATCAAGAGCAGTCATGTCCTATTGACTTCTGAATCTATGCAGCATGACGAATGGCTTGCCTAAGCATTGGAGCATTTCACTCATTTGATTACTGATAACTAATAACACACTGGTCCCTCCTGTGCCTCCAACTAAGGGGCTGCCAATCAATATGTACCCTAGGGCTTGGGTTCCTTCTCTACCTTCTCTCTGTCCCTGGGTCACAGGCTACAACACCTCACATTCTGAGCATCCCTTGGATGTTCTCCTTATTGCTACCACTCTTACCCTGGCTCAGCTTGTGTTCATTGTTTCTCTGGGGTTGTTGGTGGTGTCCCCACAGACTTCTGACCTTCAGCTCTGCCTCTTGGATGGATTCAGGGCTATCTTTATGAACTTGCCTGTCCTTTCACTTCTCCATTTGTACCTACATGCCCACTCTGCATACGGATCAGGTCCTTCAGCGTTAGATCTCACTTTACCGTGCAGTGTTTAAGGCCCCGCGGTGTGAACCTGATTCCACTTCTGTCCTCTTCACCGTCCCTGCCTGCATCTCACCACCTTTGAACTTATTTCTCACATCTCTGGCCTTTGCACATGGGGATCCCAATTCTTCCCACTTCATACCATTAGCATTTTCGGCTCATCTTCCTGGTAGAAACTTCTTCACTTGTGAATCATGGCATCACTTAACTGGCCCGGAGTGGGTTGTGTAACTCATGGGTGGCCATAGAATTATGAGTTTACAAGGACAAAAATGAACCCAGCATCAAGTGTGGAGTGAGTCCAAGAGTTTTCTGACAATGCTCACCCATGTTGCCGCACACAACTTCACTTCACTGCAGCCTTGGCTGTAAAGAGACAACATGCATGCTTCACACCATGAAAACCATCACCCCATCGAACACCAGTCACACCGCTACACTTTGACTCCGATTCTAGACCATGACATGTTATAAGTGGTAGTGTTTTGACTGTACATACAAAGTTTTTTGCTCTTATAGAAATAGGATGCTTTAATTATGGAAAACAAAGACTTTTAATATTTTCCTGTTGTCCTTCCTCCGGATATAGGTGTCACATTAGAATATCTTTGGATGGTTTTCATAAACAAGCATGCCATATCGTCAGTGTAGGAGTTTTCTTTCATCTGTAATGGACATTAAAGTTGTTTATATAATGAAAAACTTTAAAGAACTGTATTAATGGTTTATTATCAACAGATGACTGGTTTACTGACTTTATATACCTGTAGGTTCCGAGTCAAGTCTGAAAAAAACTTCAGATGGAAAGGACTTTGCAGGGGAAGAGTTTGAAGCCTCTGCATACAAAGGCTAATGAAAGAACCACCCGGAAGCCTGCTATTAGCTGCCATCCATCCCGATACCCTGCGAGAGTAGTCCTTCCTTCAGTGACCCCCAGAGTCTAAGATGTGGTCCCACTTTTCTCTTCTTTCCCACCCTCCCATCCGTATCCGATTAGTGCCTTCTCCAGCCCACATATAAATCCTGGGAATGGCTACTATGGTCACTCAGCTGTTAAATGGCAAAGAACAAGCAATACACTGGAGGAAGGAAGATAGAAATAGCAGAAGTTGAAGTGAAGGACAAACGAGATGGCTTGACATGGACTATTATTAGGTTGGAGGTGAGTCAGAGGCACTGTTAAAACATCAGGGACTGTACAACTGAAGAGACACGTGAGCCCCAATTCTCACTCCATAAGCATGGGGACCTGGGGTTGAACTTCCAGAACCCAGGTCAGAAAGCAGATGTCTTAGTGTAAGTGTGTTATCCCAGTCCCAAGGAGAGGGAAATGGGCAGATTCCCAGGGACCCGTGACCAGCCAGACTACCCTTATTGAGGAACTTCAGGCCATTGAAAAATTCTACCTCAAAAATGAGGTGCATGGCTCCTGAGGAGCTGCTCCTGAGGTCGTCCTCTCTCCACATGCTCACACACATAAGGTGTACAGCACACATGTGCACACCCCACACAAGAATGCATACGTGTGTGTGTGTGTGTGTGTGCTCAAGAAATCATAATTTTTTAAATATTCAGGAATTGTGCCAACTTGTTTCTAAGCCCTTTGTAGTTTGAATCCAGCCACTGTGAGAATGTTGGCTCCAGGGATATTGGCAATGTGGTCAAACGGGATTGCCCCTTCTTGGATACACAGAAGCTTCCTAGGAGAGAGGATTTAGTTCGGTGGCAAAGCACTTGACTTTCCTAGCGAGCTCAAGTCCAGACATTCCATCAGTCACCAGCACATGAAAGAGAGAGGGGGCAGGGCTAACAGGGGGAGCTTCCTTGATATCACTGGTAATTGGGGTTAACATAAAGCCAGTTATGTCCCTCTTTTCCATGTCCCTCAAGCGTACAACCTTGGTGGAGCTCACAGATGATTGTCCCTGGTGGGACATGCCCGAAGGGTGTGTCTGTGTCTCACCCGTTACTACCACTTCTACCTCGGCTCCTATCATAATTGTCTACCCCTGCTCCTTGATGGGGCTGCCCAGTAACAATAAACCAATGTTAATGTTAAGTCTTCCACTAGTTCAGCATTTGGGATCTAGTCCTATTAGTCTGGAAATGAACAAGATTATCTACTTGATTGCTGGCAAATAATAACACACAAAGATACCTTATATCAAAAGAGCATTTTTTGCATATGTGCCCCCACACATATGATATGACTGTGTGTATATGTATATGTATGTGTGTGTGTGAGTGTGTGTGTGTGTGTGTGTGTGTGTGCCTACATGTGCACATGAGTACATGACTGTAGAGAACGAACTCTGACACCAAGTCTGGCTCTTGGTTGTTTTTCCCTTTATTTACTGAGGCGGTTTCTCTCACAGAGACCATAGCTTCCAGATTTGGCTAGCTCAGCTAGCCAGGTTGCCTAGAGACTCTTCTGCCTCCAAATCCTAAATGCTGGCATTGCTGGTGGCCTGCTCATGTTATATATGGGTTCTGAGGATCTGAACTCTGATCCTCACACTGGCACAGAAGAAGCTTTATCAACTGAGCTGTCTTCTTAGATCCAAAGGGTCCTTTTGAGATAATACTTCTTACCTACGAAAGAGCTTCTCAGTTGGGGTCATACATAGTGGTGAATCTGTTACTGTGGGACTTACCTTGAGGTGGCTGGCCAGGGCTGGTTACACTTTTATACTCTGTAGCCATCCAGATAGTCAGTATGGACCTCAAGGTTTGTAGCCTCCTGACCAATGGGAGAAAATCTGTGGAAACCGGCACCAGGGGGCTGGTTGCCATAGCTCCTCCATCTTCCTCTCGACCCTGCCCCCAGCCTGTCTGTGGGAACTGCTCCTTCTGTGTGGTTCAGTGTCCTGCTCCCCACCTGACGAGAGTGCTGCATCATAATTAACGGGGCCAGGTGAGACACAGGAACGCCACGTTGTCCTCTGAGCCTCTACCCTCATTAAGAAAGTAAAATGTTGGCGAGTCTTGCAGGCAGCCTTCCTCACTCCGGATTGCTGGAGCTCTTCGGCTGTCAGCGCAGCACTCTGGGCCAGAAAAGTTCAGAGAATGACTTCAATAATATGACAGCCTCTTCCATTTAAAACAGAATTCAGCTCTGCTTCCCTCAGAGCCTTCATTGAAATTCCGCGCATGATCCGTTCCTCTAGTCATTTAACAATGTCTCTCATGTTTGTCCTGATTTAAGGGAGAGAAAGAGAGAAAGAAAAGAAAAGAGAGAAAGGAGCCCAGCTTTGTATTTGTGATAACGCGGATCAGGGTAGTGTAATTGCAGGGAGGAGGCCCCCGGGCTGGCAGTAATAGGACGGCTCCTCTGATGTGCGCTGCCATCAGACAATGACCTGTGCATGGTTGTTCTCGGGGGACAGTAAAGAGGCTTTTAAGAATTACTCACTGTGAAGGATGAAAGCTAATGAGGAAAGGAGCAAGTGAGGAGAGAAGCAACTCCTCAGGAAGTCTGGCTCCACTTAGACCTGTCATGGCTCCCTTCAAAGTCATTAGGACGGGTGGGTCTGTGCGGGAGGGGGCTGAGCATCGCACATTCCCATGCAAGCTCCTCCCAGGTCAAGGCGCCTCCTTCCTGAGGAATTAAAGCCACTAAATAATAAATATCAAGGGAAAGGAAGGGAATGGATGCAGAGACTACCAATAAGTAAGGTGAAAGAGGGCATTTATATCAAAGAAGGAGCCGCTCCTAATGGGCTTCAACAGCACAAAAGGAAAAGGCAATCTCGTATACTCCGCTTCCTCCTCTCGAAGGCCAGACTTGGGTCTTGAACTACATGTACCAGCAGACTGGCATGGAGCAAAGTGTCTCAGAGAAACTCAAAGCTTGCTTTTCTTTTCCCCTGGACTGGCTTGTTAGACTGGGGATGGGGCTGGAGCGTGTGCTAGAATTGGATAGGGTTATCAAAAACAGTGAAGTCAGGTACGTCTGGGGAATCTCAGGGCTGCTGACCTCCTCATGCAGGATGTAGGTGAAGATGTCTCCCGATGAAGTGCCCAAAGGCTGCTCTCCTCTCTGAGGCATAAGGTGCTGGTCCACCTCAGGAGCCCACAGCAATAATGTATATAAAGCTACATCCTGTACTCCTTGTTCACAGCCCCCTGGAACAAAGGCTGTGGCTGCTGAGCTGGGACCGGCTTTGTGTTGTAGGGATGCAGTCTCTGTGGTGAAATGACACAAAGAAGTGCACAGTATCCACACAGTGAGATTAGATAGCAATGGCACATGCTCCAAAACACGAAGCGCTTCAGGCGGCCTGGGACGGGGAGGCATTTGCTTTTCCCCGTCCGTCATCTGCTGATCCAGGTTCCTTTGCACATCCCTGTTTCTCCCGCCTATATTTGCCCTCAAAATCCTGTGAATATTGCCTCCATCTCCACCAGCCAAGTGTTCTTCCTAGAGTTAACCAGTCGTCCAGGAGAGTTTAGAGTGAGTGGATATCACACAGAATTAAGCTATCCGTGATTGTTTTAACTGTCACCTTGGCACAGCCTAAGAAGAGGTCCTCAGTTGAAGAATGCCTAGATCAGTTTGGCCTGTGGGGGAATCTGTGAGAGGTCATCTTGATTCATAATTGAGGTAGGAAGACCCCTCGTGGATATGGGCAGTATCCTTTCATAGGCTGTTAAGAATGCAAACATTAGTTAAGCATAAGCAGCAAGCAAGCAGGCAGCACGGATGCATTCACTTCTCTTTGCTTTGACTATGGGCATTACATGAGTAGCTACTGAGTTTCTGCCTCAGTTTCCCCTCAGTGGTGGGCAGAACTTGGGTCTATAAACTCCTTTCCTTAAGTTGCTTTGGTCAGATTAAGGGTGCAGCAGAATCAAACTGAAGTTTGCCCTGCTTGCTCTTCCACGATCTTCAGAGTGCGATCCATTTATTTGAATAGTCACCAACCTTCTTCTCCCATCCCAAGTCCACCCACTGCCCCACCATCTGCATAGCCATCCTGCAGCACAGTTATTTAGTGCTAAGAGTTGGTTTTCACGAGGAAATCCTGTTTCAGCTTTGATTTTCTTTCATGCGAAGAGGATCTTGTTCAAAAGCTGTGGGCCATAATTCTTCTCTTCATCTAACCGTTTTAACTATTGAGAAAACAATTAACGTACCAAATGGTCATTGAATACCTGCCACGTGTGAGAGATTATATTAGCTACAAGAGAGGGGGATGCCTGCATAATAAATAGTACTTCTACTGAGAGAGAAAGCACGAGACTACAGGGTCAGAAGTCACAGCATAAATTCTAGTTGTCTCTCAGTCCTTAATGATTTATCATATCTTTGAAAGTCATCATTTTCCGTAAAAGGTGTTTCGTGATAGTTACTGCTTCTCGGGATTCTGCAGCATCATGCCAAAGCATTTAATTCACTCTTGGCCTGAGCCTGGGTGATCAACACGTAGGCTGACTTACCATGGATGATTTCAAACCTGGGGAAGACTTGGAAGAGTCCATCAGAGCCAAGAACCTGCAGATGATGGAAACCTACAAGAGGAGGGGCCAGCTCGAGATAAGCAGTTTGTCTGCATGTTCATAACCAGGTCTGCCGTTTTCAGGACTGCTGTGACCCTTTCACACACCTTAGACAGAAGCACAGAGTTTGAATTCAGAAGCAAGCTATTCCAGAGGCAGTTCCTTGGGAATGTAGGGATACATGTACCTTGGCTCCGCTGGGATAACTGTATGGTGTGTATGCATGAGTATGTGTTTGTGTGGGCGTAGGTGTATGTTTCTGTACATGCATGTCGAGGCCGAAGGTCAATATTGGGTGTCTTTTTCAATTCATATCTACTCTGTTCATTGAGACAGGGCCTCTCTATGGAAACCTAGAGCTCACGGATACCACTAGTCTTGCTAGCCAGCCTGCTCCAGGATACCCTGTCTCTACTTGGATAGAATACTGCCTACCCAGTATTTATGTAGGTTCTGGGGATCAGAACCTTGGTCCTCACACTTGTGTGACAAATACTCTTCTCACTGAACCATCACCCCAGGTAGGAAAAATCATTTTATTATACAGACTGTTAACTAATGCTGGAAAAAGACATCTACCACATTAAGAATGCTTCGCTGATAGCTCAACATGTGCGCCATACTGCTTGGGTAGATTAAGATAGCCAGAACTAACTTTCTGAGAAGTTCACTCTCTTGCCACTCTCTGACTTCTAGTTTCCACAGTCAATAGCAGCAGGCTTAACCTAAGTCCCCAGATGATGGTTAGAGTGGTCCTTTCTTTCATTTCCAGATTATTTGCTGTAGCCAAGACTCTAAGTAAGAGTTAAAATATCAGTCGCAACAATGTATCATGTAGATCATTTTACACGCCAAACTTTCACTGTATTGCTCCAGAACAAACTTTTATCTGATGATTAACCAGTCCCTCAAACTATCCCAAACATTCAACCTCTCCTGTACTTTAAGCCCTTTTCGGTTCTCAGATTTGCAAGGAGCAGGCTTGTACACTCTGTAAAGTCTCCACTCAGGAGAGTTGGTTCTCCGGTGGCCAGGAGGCATCCACCCACCCTTAACCTTAACTTTCAGAAAAATAAATGGCACACGTGACTTGAAAATTGAATCAATCTTGACAGAGTATAAAATAATAAAAACAGCTAATGTCTTCATCATTTCCTGCGCAAGCCCATCAGGCAGAAGGGTGTTTCCTTTTTTTCTCTGTTTTGTAAGATGTATTATGGCTGACTAATCCTCAATAAATATGAAAGAGCGATCATTTCACAGCTACCAATTGACAAACTGGAACACATTTTTCATTTGAGCCGGCAAGATAAGCAGGCTGCCAGGGCTCTGCCATCTCTGCCTCAGACAAAGGCTGTCCCAGGCAGAAGCTGCTGGTTCATTCTTGGGTCAGCACTATGTTATTTTTAGCTCTCCACATCTGCACAGGAACTCAGCTTACATTCCCAGCAGCCTTCTGTCTCGGGGACCCCTCCGTAGCCCACCTTCCCTGGCATAATTTAAAGAAATGGGTACCTCCAATTAAACCATTCCAGATGGAAAGTTCTTGCCTAGAGAGCGAATTGAGAAACGAATGGGATTCATGAATATAAATTGAGCCTCCCTTACACTTCAGTTTTCATCTCAAATTGAAGACTACCCCCCCCAATAAATCCTTATTTGCCTTAAGTGTGTTTGCTCTGGGACCCGAGTGCAGGGCTGCCAGCATATTGCTATGCATAACCAAATGCCAGCTCTCACAAATCATCCCGGGATGAGGCCTGGGGAGGGAGAGGTTGCATGTCGCTGCACCTGTGCACCCATGAAGGATGTGCAGCTTTGCAGGAGGCTGTGCCCTATATGGAGATGGGGCAGCCCCACTCGCTTTGCCTGTCCTTGAAGATTACCTTTATT